>NC_141152.1:14865866-15192859 GCF_053477565.2 Lygodium microphyllum
CCTTATGGCTCTTGCTTCAGCCCATTTTGTTAAATAGTCAGTTGATATGATGATATACCGAGCCTGTGAATACTGGGCCACATGACTAATGGGTCCGATGAAGTCAATGCCCCATTTCTCAAAAGGTTGTCATGCTATTACAGGGGTCAATTCCATTTTGTCCTTCCGCACGGGGACCTTGGTCCTTTGGCACTCATCACAATGCTTGACAAATCTAGTTGCATCACAGAATAGCGTGGGCCATCACAGTTGAGACTACAGCACCTTGCGGGCTGTCGTGTCTCCACTGAAATGCCCCCCAACGATTCTGGCTTGTGCCTCTCTCAACGTGTCGTGCATCTCATGTTCGCACACACACCTACGTAGCAACCTATCTTGCCCTAACCTATAGAGTTGACCGGCAATCAGTCGATAGGGTTGGATCTTCACAATAAGCCTCCTAAGCTTGGCCTTCTCGATAGGTCTCTCGATGTGGGTAGACCATGTTCGAGCACGTGGACGACATCGTCAGCCTAGTATGGCATTAAATCAGCCTTGAATAATTCCTTATCACCGGACAGGCCAAAGAGATGCGCATTTGGAAGGTCGTCCATTATGCCTTTTCCAGTGGCTTCACGTGTGGGTATGCAGGACATGTGATCTGCCATGTAATGTTGTTTCCCTTTGCGTACAACCACAAAGAAGTCAAACTCTAGAAGAAGCAATAACCATCGTGCAATGCATCCTGTAGCACAAGGCTTGTTCACTAGATAGAGCAATGATTGATGGTCAACAAGAAAGATGAAGGGTGTGGCCAAAAGATAATGTCTAAATTTCTTAATGGCAAACACCATGGCTAGCTCCTCCCTTTCCGTAGTGGAATAGTTCATCTCCGTGTCAGTGAGCTGCCTGCTAGCAAAGCTCACTAGGTAATCAAGGTTGTGTTTGCTAGGTTGGCACAGAACAACTCCAATTGCAAACTTAGATGCATCTATATGCACATGGAATGTTTTGGTCCGCAATCTGGGGCTCGTAAGATGGGTGCAGTGGTAAGAGCCTTTTTCAATTCTTCGTAAGCACGCTGGCATTCTTCGGTCCACTCAAATACAATTAGCAACTTGTACAATGGTCTTGCAATTAGTGCATAATTCAGTACAAAGCACCAATAGTACCCTATGTGACCTAAGAAGCACTGAACACCCTTATAATTGTTGGGTGGTGGCAAGTCAAAAATAACCATGATCTTCAAAAAATCAATGACGATGCCATTCTTAGACACCACGTGCCCTACGATGAATCCGTATTTCACCCAAAATTGGCACTTCAGGGGGTTCAACGAGAGATTATAAAGTCGACACTGCTCAATGACTGCCCGTAGTTTCTCTAAGTGTTCCGCCCAGCTAGAGTGTACACATAGATTGTCCACAAACACCTCTAGCTCACATCTGAGCATGTATTTAAAGATCGTCCACATCAGGCGTTGGAAGGTTGCGGGTGCATTCATTAGCCCAAAGGGCATAACGATGTAGGCAAATACCCCCCACTCTGTAGAGAAGACAGTCTTGTGCCTGTCATCAAGGTGTACTCGCACTTGATTGTAGCCTGAGAAGCAATCTAGAAAACTATAGGCTTCTTTACCTGCCACCCTCTTAAGCATGTGCTCAGTGTGTGGCAATGGGTAGTTATCTCTCTTTGTAGCGGCATTGACTTTCTTGTAGTTGATACACACTCGAATCTTTCCATTTTTCTTCATAACGATCACTATTGGTGATACCCAGTCCATGTGCTCTATTTCGTGGATGAATCCTGCTCTCATGAGTTTATCAATCTCCTCTTTTACTACGTGGGCATGCTTTGGATTCATGGGGTAAGGGCGTTGTTTTATAGGGACAGCGTCAGGGACCATAGGGATGTTGTGGGTCACAACCTTGGGGTCAATTCCCTTAAGTTCATCCAGAGACCAGGCAAACACATCCACGTACTCTCATAGGAGACCAACAAGGCTAGCCTCCTCATCCTTGGTCAAGTCATTTGCTATGAATGCAGGTCGAGGCTTCTCACCTTCCCCTTCCAGGTTGACTTCCTTGACCTTGGCGGGTCCTTCAATAGGCTCACTGGTCTAGCCCTGCCTCTTTGCTCCTAGCAGGACCACCACTCTGTCACCCTTCTTAAACTTAGTGAAGCATTTGGGTAGGTCCTGTGGTTTCTTCTGTTGTTCTGCATCTGACTCTTTTGTTCGTTTCTTTCTTTCCTCCTTTAGCCGATTGCGCCTTAGGTGCGTTTGGTTTTAGATTGCATGGGTATTTCAGGGTCGCTCTCCGTACTGACTTCAGACTCTGAGTTGAACTCATAGCCTTTACTTGAGAAAGGAGTCTCCTCGGGTGGTCATAGTTTAGTAGGTGCGTCTGTCCTAAACACATGTACCACTGGTGGTTGGGCAATTCCAGCCTGCTCATAATCCACTGCCCCTATGCGTTCCAACCAAGAGTGATCGCAATCCAATATCATAACTCCTCTCTTGATCTCGTATGCATTCCTTTCTCGGGGCTTGGAGTTTTCTCTTATCTGCTCTATCACCCTTCCATCAGTATCGTACTCCATGGTATCCATTTCCTCCTCGCTCTCCTCACTGATGAAGGAACAATCCTCATATTCATTGTCAAAACCATCACTCCCTAATTGCTCCTCGTTGCCTGGGTCCTCCTTTCTAGCCTCTTTCTTGTCTGACTAGAGCCCAATTGCATAGCAAGTTTAGGTTGTGAACTTTAGTCCACTTCCACTTGTGCTCACCCAGGAGGTCTCTGAGGGGCAAGAGATTAGCGGAAGGATTGCCCTCCAATTTGCTTGTCAAATACTCTAGGGTCTCCTAGAGTTCTAGCTTATTATTTGGGACATGGAAAGTGATAGGTTTGGGCCGACCACATGCACTCCTTTCCATCATGTAGAGTGGTACTGAGTGTTCCTCATCTGGCATGCACATGGCTTGTGCAGCTTGCTTATGCTCCTCCTCATCGTCTGAGAATGGGAGATCAATGGTTGCAAGGACATGCATCCAATCTCGCTCATCCTCAAGGCAGGGGATATACTTGGTCAGCAACCCATACGATGTGGTTGGTTGTGTGTCATCCCTCAATGTGGTTGAGATGGCATCTAGATCAACATGTGTTGTCTTCCACGTATCCATCTCCACCCTTACTGCTTCCTTCCGATTCCCTAAGAAGACTAGATCGTTGCCCCAGTCCTTCGATGACTCGTGCATTCCTCATCCAGGGTCGGCCTAGCAAGATGTCGTAGTCCACTCCCTTCATAACTACGAAGTGTACAGAGAATTGAACACCTGCAATCTTCACTGGCCAATTCTTTAAAACTCCCAACGGCCTTACCTTCATTCCATTTGCTAGTGTGACATTGAACCTAGCAGTCTCAACGGGAGGGTTTCCCCAGGCCTGCAAGACTGTGTGGCTCAAGACACTAACCCCTGCGCCCATGTCTACGATTCCTTTTCACGTCATGTCTCCTAGGGCTAGGATAGGTAGCACAGCATGCATCTCGGTGCCCTCCCAAAAAGCATTTACATGCAGAGATTTAGCACAAGATCAGTATCTATGTGACTGCATCATGCTCATGCAGGTCAGCAGCAATCTGCTCAGTTGGTTCCTCCACCCAGTGCTTCAGTTCCAGTCAAAGCATTGGATGTTGCGTAAGCAGGTCTCCTAGGCTCAGGGTTACTGGGGTGGTTACTAATGTCATGAGGAGATTACTCGTCATTTGTCTCTCCTCCATTCCCACACCTCTAGGCCATTGGCCTTGGGTGTTTTACTGGCCCATGTCTCCTAAGCTTCTCCTGGGTGGTGCTGCCCGTGGCATAGGTGTATCTCTTCACCTTGGTCGAGAGGGTGAGATTGGGGTGCTTATAGTAGAGAAGTCCTCAGTTCCATCTTCTATGATGGCCTTAGTATCCTTCACGTTATCTTGGGCTTCCTTTACCCACTCTTTGATCTTTTCAATTGCTTCTAATTGGTGCTTCGGGCAGGGGTACTCCCCTACCTTAGCACTCCCTTTCTCTGCTATTTTTGGAGGGGTGGTTTCAGCCTCAGTTACCTTCCTGCCACTCACTAGTGTCATCTCTCCGTCAGTTTTGAGAGTGATTTTAGCGTCTGTTTTCTTCTTTCTCTACCTACGACTCTTCTTCCCTATTGAGGTAGTGTCTAGGTTACTAGACCCAAGCAATGATATGCCAGCCTGTCACATTTGTGCATGTGTCATGACATGCAGCGGGATGGGTGTATCCTCGTTGTCGAATGTCTCAACGCTAAACAACCCCAAAGGTACTGATGGTATATTGCCTAAGCTCGAGGATGACTTTTGTCTAGGGCATTCCCTGAAGAGATGGGTGATGCCGCACTTGGCACACCTAAGATCAGCTCTCTCCCTATTAGCCTACTCTCTTTTTTGGGCATCGTGTCGATATGTGACCAGGGTGACTACAAGTCTAGCACATGACTAGGTCTTGGGTTGGCCCTGAAAAACCTCTCGTCCCCTTCCTAACACCATCACTAGCACTGGTCGATAGTCCATGAGGATCAGATTACCCTCTTCATCATATGAGCTGTAAGGATTCACATATGACTCCTCGTCATTGGGCTCTTCCACGTAGTGGATGGGAGCATCACTCGGTGGATGTGTCACAAAGGTCTAGGCGGTCTGGGTATGCCCGTGGGATTGATCTCTAATCTAGGAACATCCGGTTTTGCATCATTAGGTGCTGGAAGGGCCAATGGGGCTCCTCTTCCGAAGAATTTAGGCGGCCTACTCCCGTAGTATGGTGAGTTGTACTGCTATGCATAAGGAAACCTTCTTGGCAATCGACAATGCATTGCATCGTGGCCAAACCTTCCGCAATTTGCACAAGGCTTGGATCTTGGATCCTAGCACTCGGTAGGGATGTGGTTGCCTCCATAGTGCACACACTAGACATGCGGTCTAGTGGGTCTCTTTACCAACTCCTGCAACCGTGGTAGCTCTATCGTGACTTCGGCTAGCTCTTGGTCTTGTGCCATGCTCTTGCCCTTATCCTGCACGTCAAGGGCTGATCTCTTGCTACAGGTTGTGGCTTTCTCTGTGGTTCTTTGGCTAGAGCCATCTCGATTCAAGCTTCTAGCGCTTCTCTCCCTAAGCCGGTCATCTACCCTTATTGCCTCATCGAAAACCCTAGCGAGCAAATCTCTCTACAAGCTTGAGTTGCTTGCCAGTGCCTTGTAAAGTTCCTTGCTGTGGATTCCATTTATAAAAATGGTAGAGACCACTCTCTTGTTTGGTTGTTTGTTGGTAGGGATTCTCTTAAGCAGGCTATGTACATGAGTGACGTAGTCTATAATGTCCTCTTTGTCCTTCTGACTAACATTCATCAGTCAGACTATGAGGTTGTCTAAATACCCTGTCTCTGAAAATCTCTTGATGAAGAGATCCTTCAGGCGATTGAAGTTCGTTCGCTTTGCTGCATCTAGGCTGGTGTACCACGTCCTTCCCTTATCACCCAAGCAAAGCTCGAAAGCCTGTGAGCATTGGGTGAGGTCCGTGAGACCGTTGGCTTCCCAAACATACTCTAATTGCTCCATGAAGCTATAGGGGTCGTTGCTGGCCTGGTACTTGTCCAGCTACTTGGCCACTGCAGGGATCTTGTTGTGGCCCTTCACCCCCTCCGTGACTCCTAAGTCTATGAGTAAAGAGGTGGCTAGCGCAGTTACACTCTATTCTGCAACTGTGTTGTCTATGAGCCGCTTGGTGACAAGCTCGCTCAACGTTAGGTCTGCCTCTAGCTCCCTCTCCCTCTCTGCATTTGGCCCTGTCGTGGCCTTACCAGCTAAGGCTAGGATGCATTGTGTCTCGTGCACCTCTAAGTCTTGCCGCAATTTCCTCATCCTTTACTCGCAGTTATACGCCATGATGCTCTGCAACGCTTTCCTCTCTTTCTCAAGGCTTGTAACTACTTCCTTGATCGGTCTATTATGGATCATAGTCCTTGTTAGCCTGTCGTATTGGTTGACCATACACTACAATTCAATTGGGAACTCACCCAAGTCCAACTGGTCATCCTCTCGGTCCGTGTCTGCTCCTGACATTTTCGCAGCCTCTCGCTCCACCTGGTTGTCGATCAATCCAATTAACTCGAGTAGCGACTTGCCCTCAATCCTATCATCTTTGAACTCTTCAAAGTCTTCAGGATCCTATTAATGGGGGCTTTGTGGTACCTAGCTACGTCTCAAGGTCAGCTCCTACTAGTGGGTTCTTTGAACTATTATGATTCTATGTGAGTTCCTTGTTATTGAAAGCAGCTGTCAATTTTATTCACATTGTGCTTAGTGCTTTCCAGTGCACAGTGCCAAATCAGGCTTTCTTCCTTTTAGTGTACTTTAAATTATGAAATCAGCATGGGGTGCGAATGCAAAATGAACAATGCGGTTCCTGCTTTTCCCCCTTTTGTTCGTAGACTAATATGGCTCTATGCGCATTTCCTGGCTGTCCTTTCTTATTGTCCAGGGTCTGCACACTCTACACCCCGTCAAGGCCGGATTGGAATCTGAGGGCCAGTTTCAGCTCTAAGCCTCGTCTGTTCTATGGCTTGCTACTAGAGGTTGACTCTAGGCTGCGCCCAGGTGTGGTTTCTCCAATTTCTGGCTTTTGAGAGCCGGGTTAGGTACTCAAGGATGTTTGGGGATGTGTTCAGAGTGGCCTTGGCCTGAGAGGTGGCTCACTTACCAGTTTAAAATGTTTTGCCCTGGTGATCCAATTCCCAGAATCGGACCCGTCCGATTCTGGGTGGTCCGACTGTCCACGTCGGGACTGTCCTATCGGACTGGGTGGTCCATGTCATGAAGGAAAATACAACATTAATATTTGCACCTTGGATTAATTCCAGCCTTTGTAAATTCAGCCCTAGCCTATGTGTACACGTGTGAACAGCCCTTAAGTTTGGAAAGGGAGTTAGAATAAAAGGGACTAGAGGCCAAAGGCAAGACATCTTTTGATCATTCAATAATCTTGGCTTTACCATCTTCTTGGAGTTAGCTTCTTCTTAGCCTATGAAGCACTCAGCCATGGCCGTCATGTATTCTGGAATTCCCAACCATTAATACATGATGAGGATGTCTTGGTGCAATAGATTTGTTAATTCTTTGTTGTAGCTTAGTTAATTTTCAATTTCAGTTAGATTTCATTCCATGGTTAATTGCTTTCTTACATTGGTATCAGAGCTGTAGCTTAGATCCTTGCAGAAGTCATTTTCAAGTACTAGATTCAGTTTCCTAGGCTAGGGAGAGCAAACCATAGTTAGGAATTTGAGTGACAGGACTTGACAGGACATGAAGGCTTCAAACCGGAGTTACATGTGAAGGTCTGCTACAAACAGGGATGAAGATGGTGATTCTTGGCATTACTAATGGAAGAAATGGCGGGCTCCAGCCAAAATAGCAGGACGTGATCAAGATTTGAGCCAAAAATTGGGGTAAGTAGACAAACTAATGGTTACAGGACTTAGAGGAAGGAAAAGTTAGAGTTACTTTTCATGAAACAAGGGTTTCTTCTCTTTTCTCTCAAGCTATCCACAAGAATCCATGGCCAAGACAAGATCAGATCTTCTCTTTTTCACTCCTATCATGAGAATGGATCACATGACCTTCTTCCCTGCTTCAGGAGCTTCAATTGGAGTAGCTAATATAGCTACTTAGCATTATCTTGGACTTTTTGTACATGAGTATGTACTCATGCTGTTTGTGCCGCCTGCACACACTCCCCTACTGCGTGGAAAATTCAGAGTTATGATGACTTTTGAGCATTGCTAATGATCCTACTAACCCTAGGCAAGAGGTCCCTCACAAGCTTCTTCAAGATTCTTACCATTTTGGAGTTTTCCCTCTTCTTCAAAACCCTAGCTATGGCAGTTTGGGACAGCATCAAAGATTCCTGAAATTTTTGAAGCAAATCATGGGGCTTTTGTGGGCAAAGCATCTCTGAAGCTTCCTCAACCATTTCCCCTCAAGAATCCATCAACATTGGACCGACATTGAAGGAGATTGAAGCCAATGGAGGTCTAGGTATTCAATGGATAGCATGAAGCTTTTATGCCATTAAATTTTGGCATTCCCTCTCAAATTTCGGGATCTCTTGGACACATTGAAGCCCTCTCTATTACCTATTGCAACCTACTTCAAGTAGAGAAGGTAATCGGTCTTCATCAATCCTCACTTGGAGCATTCATGGAGTCATGGAGCTTTCATGGGATTAATGAAGCTGAAGCTTATCAAGGAAGGGATTATTCTTAAAGATTGAAGATCTCTTGGACTGATTTTAGAAGGATTATCAAGCTCAACTCACCTATGTCAAGCATTATGTATTGAAGGTCATTCCATCAACAATGCTCTTCTCCAATCAATCAAATGAGGTATTCTAATCACTCTTAATTTCTCTTTACATCCAATTGCTGATCTCATTTCCAATTGTTGAAGAGAAATAAGAGGATTAATGAAGCTTTCATTCATAGCCTAATGCATTACATGAAGCCTATAGGTTATGTCAGTCATTGTCTTTACTAAACCTCTTCAATTTACTGAAATGGCCAACTCTAAATGTCTCAAACTCTTCCATAATGAATGAGCATTACCCATCTACTTTCATTCACTGAAATCAGTAATTTCTTGAGCTTCATTACTCAATCTTTATTGCCTAACCCTGACATGAAATTGATTGCCTATTTTGCCTCTTGATCATAAGAAAATCATTACCCAATTGGTAAGTGAGAAAAGCTTTGTAAGCAGTGAGTCACTGCTGAGGTAAATACCTCTCCATTTCTCATTTATATTTCAGCCTTTTCAATTCCAATCTTGCATATCATGAAAGGGCAAATGAAAGGCAATTGTATTTCCTTCCTATTCCATGCATATCATACTGATTTTTAGAGCTAGAATTCACTTGCCATGTACATGCCCACGAGGAAAAGTGGATGCCGGGCGAGTTGGTAGGACAAAAGAGAGGTGACCCTCCCCTACCGACGAGGATCCTGAAGGGGAGCGCAACCCGGCTCGAGAGGGAACTTTGCAAACCCCTCGGGTCTCGGATCCCACGCATTTTCAAGTTTAGGTGCAGGTACAAATCCCAAAGGCACTTGAAATCAGCCTACAACATGAGTTTATGGGCAGTGAGTTCTTGAGATATTGGCAAATGTATGGTACTCATGAATGAATGGCAAATGTATGAAGACATATGGCTACAGTAAAATGTATGCATCCTATGGTAAAGACACTATGGTTCAGCATTAAAGTTTTGGACAGATATGGGCAGATGTATGAGACTCTCCTACAGGGTTATGAAGTTGGTACATGCTTGGTATTGATGGTACAAGTCATTAATTGACTAGAACAGGGTATTCACTTCCTGCAGGAATTTTCAGACAGCAACAGAAAATCCCTTACAGAAATTTTTGTACTCATCCATTTTCTGCACTTGATAGCTCGTTGGATAGAAGACTCTTCAAGCTTCGAACAGAGCCAAAGACCTCGTAATTTGAAGCTCTAGAAGTGAAGATAATCAAGTTTTTCTACTGCAGGAAATTCAGGACAGAAATCAACCCATGGCTAGGAATACGAAGAGAGACCTTGTTTTGGATACTATCAATGAAGAATTGAAGGAATATCAACAGGAAAGGGGTGAACATCAACAGGAAAGGGGTGAACATGACACTTCTCAAGATGCCATTTACCGAATGCATTATGAGAACGAAGAGGTCGATGCAAGTTCCACCCACTCCCCTACCAATCAACCCATAAAGATGTCTCATATCTCAATGAATTCAAATAGTTTTCAACAATTGTCAAATGACATAAAGGATATGAAATCAGGCTTCAAGGGTATGAGGTTGGGTATTGACAAGCTTGTAGCACTTCTTGGTGAGAAAATGTTGCCTACAGCTAGTCTTAATGTCCCACATCCTCATATGGCTGAAGAACCACCTAAACCACCTACTCCTAAGGTGGTAGGTCAATTTGAAGTTGGAGAGTTATCTAAAGCTAAGGATTTTGTTCAGCCCACTTCACTTCAGCCACAATTCCATCAACAAAAGGGTCACTTTCAGCCACATGGGCAAGATCCTCAAGAGAGAGTGCAAACAAACTCAAAGCATGATGAAGACATCCATGGGTGCAACTCTTTCTACAAGCAATTTTACCCTCAAGCAAATGTTGGTGGCTATGAGCAAGGGCATGTTAATTCAGCCCCAAACTCTTATGGGTAGCCACATGGACATGTGAATTCAGCCCCAAATGCTTTTGGACATCCACAACATAATTTCTCTACTCAAGTGCAGCCCAATAGGCCAAGTCCCATGTCAAATCATGGTTGGAATCAGCAAAATAATGGGCAACAACCACCTTTCAACTCATATATGCATGGACAACCTCAAGGGAACCATGGACAACCTCCCAATGTGAGCAACACATACTTTCAGCCTCAAGGACATAGTTTCCAGCCACAAAGTCATGGTATGCATTATGGACAGCAAACTCCTTATGCACAAGGGCATGGAAATAATGAATATCCTGGGCAAGGACCTTTTGGCAAATTTTTTGGGCCACAACACCATAGTGGGCAGCAGCACCATAATGGACAACCTCCTCAATACGAGAGAGAGTACAAGGAGAAAATAATTATCTCAAACTTCAAGGGAGAGAACCCTTCACCCACGGAGTTGGAGGAGTGGTTTGACAAGTTAGAGATGTATTTTTCCCTTTACCCAAGGCCCGAGAATGCCAAAGTAAAATTTGCAGCCCTTCATCTAGAAGGCTATGCTCACACTTGGTGGAGATATATGGCGAGGATGGGACATGACTTCTTGTCTTGGGATGCATTGAAAAATGCTATGATTGAAGTCTTTGTTTCCCCTATTGAAAAAGAGCGGTTAGAGAAGAAGTGGTATGCACTTGAGCAACGTGGTCTCTCGGTTAGAGAGTACTCAAATCAGTTTTTGAACCTTTCGATATATGTTCATGGGGTCTCCGATAGTGCCAAGTTGAATAAATACATATTTGGTTTGGAACCTACTCTTTCTTTTCCAAAGTTGGAGCCATGAATCCTACATCCCTACAAGCTGCCATTCAATTGGCTGAACGTTATGGGCAGAAATGCCAAAAACAGGGCATTCTTTTCAGCCTACGCAGTTTCCAAGGACATTAGGCCATTATGGGCATGCTAAAACTGATTTTCAGCATATTGGGAAGCCATCAAATACTTTCAGCAATACCTACAGCAAGATACCCACTTTTCCTACTGTTTTTGGGTCAAAACAAAGCAGTAATTTCAGACCTAATGTTGAAAATAGATTTGATGGAAAGAGAACTGATATAAGTGCCAAAACTTCAGCCCCTAATCAAGGCAAACATGTATCGAATGACAAGCTCAAAGATATGTATGCTAAAGGACTATGCTTCAAATGTGGAGAGAAATGGTCACCCGATCATAAGTTCAAATGCAAGGCCAAAAATATGAAGATTAGCATGATCATCGAGGATGATTCCGATGTTGAATCTATTGAAGGAAGCTTGGCTCAGCTTGATGTCACAACAACTCAAGAAGAGGCGCATGAAAATGAAGAGAATGTCCATGATGAGTTCTATGATCTGATGGATGGGTTTCCTTTCAACCCGGGCGGTCATTATTTGGATGATTCATGGACTGATTTACATCCATCGCTATGTGCCATATCAAGTGATGCATGGAGTGGTTCAAGAGGGGATACTACCCTACGCCTTAAAGGTCAAATCAAGGGAAGGACCGCTCATATACTCATTGATACGGGAAGTACACATAGCTTCATTAATGCTAAGTCACTCAATGGGCTGAAATTGAATACGCATGAAATGCCTACATCACTCAAAATCCAAGTGGCAAATGGAAATTTTGAGAAGAGCAATCGTGCACTACATCGGTGAGCCTAATTGCATTAGAAATGGGTCCCATTGATATAATACTTGGCTGCAATTGGCTGAAATCTTTGGGCAGATTTACCATGGATCTCAACAACATGGAAATGGAGTTTAAATGGTGTGGACATCAAGTAACACTACATGGAGTTGAAAAGAAAAGAATGGAGATGATCAGCCCCAAGAAGGTTAAGAAAGAGATAAATGCAAATGCATGTATGTTCACCATTTTTCTTTCCAAGATTGAAGAGGATCAGCCCTCTTCTCCTACCAACAATATGGACCCATGTCTTTGTAAATTGCTGAAAGAATATGATGATATTTTTCAGCCACCTACCTCTCTTCCTCCCAAAAGAGAAGTGGATCATCCCATTGACTTGCTGCCCAATACAAAGCCCATCAACAAACCACCATATCGCCTCTCCAAAGTGGAAAGAGAAGAGGTAGAACGCCAAGTCAAAGAGCTTTTGGAAATGGGTCTCATTAAGGCAAGCCAATCACCTTTTGCTTCTCCAGTCCTTCTTGTGAAGAAGAACGATGGCTCCTTTCGAATGTGCATTGATTACCGCGATCTCAACAAGGTCACTATCAAGAATAGGTATCCAATACCTAGAATAGATGATCTCTTAGATGAATTGAAGGATGCCAAGGTGTTCTCCAAAATTGACTTGAGATCGGGATATCATCAAATACGCATGAAGGAAGGGGATGAATTTAAAACAGCCTTCAGGACGGAGAGGGGTCTTTACCAGTTTATGGTTATGCCTTTTGGGTTATCAAATGCTCCAGCCACATTCCAGTCTCTCATGAATAAGATACTTCAGCCATTGCTCTTTAAAACAGTTTTGGTATTCTTTGATGACATTTTGATCTATAGCAAGAATAAAGAAGACCATTTGCAGCATGTAAAAGAGGTCTTTGACATATTGAGGATACACAAACTGTTTGCCAAGGCCACTAAATGCTCTTTTATGACAAAGGAAGTTGAGTACTTGGGTCATATAGTGGGAGAAGATGGAATCAAAGTGGATCCTAAGAAGGTTCAGTGCGTCAAAGAATGGCCTACACCAACCAATGCCACTTCATTAAGAGGGTTCCTTGGTTTGTCATCCTTTTACCGACGGTTTATGAAGAACTATGCTCATGTTGCAGCTCCTCTTACTGATCGGCTGAAAAAGGAGGCCTTCTTTTGGGATGAGATCGCTGACAAGAGCTTTAATGAGCTGAAAGAATTGCTTGTTTCAACACCCATACTAGTTTGCCCTGACTTCTCCAAGACTTTTACCATTTATGCAGATGCCAGTGGTAGAGGTTTGGGAGCAGTTTTGGTACAGGAGCATGGTGTCATTGCATTTGAGAGTAGAAAATTTGATGACAAAGAGAGAGAGATGCATGTTTATGAGCAGGAGATGCTTGCTATCTTAGATGCAATCAAGAAATGGCACCACTACCTCTATGGGACACACTTCAAAGTCAAAAGCGATCATAGGGTCTTGAGATATTTTCTCTCACAGCCCAATCTTTCTCCCAAGCAAAAGAGATGGTTAGTCACTTTGCAATCATATGATTTTGAAATATCATACATGGCTGGCAAGGATAATGTGGTGGCTGATGCGTTATCAAGAATGTGGGCATGCAGTCTATCTACTGTGTCTACCATCTATAAGGATTGGATTGAAGACATTCAAGAGGAATATGTGCTTGATGAGCATGCTGCCCATATCTTACAAAAATTACAGCAAGGGTGTGATGGTGAATTTCCTAATTTTAAAGTGCATAATGGCCTCTTATGGTTTAAGGGTAAAGTGCACTTGATTCCCAGCAGTAAATTCAAGCTGAAGGTGCTTCAAGAGATGCATTCATCGCCAATGGCTGGTCACTTGGGCCTTTTCAAGACATTTGATAGAGTTCATCAAAGCTTCTATTGGAAAGGTCTATGGAAAGATGTTAAAGAGTATGTATCTCAGTGCTTGGAGTGTCAGCAAAATAAGGATTCCACTCTATTACCAGCCGGCTTACTTCAGCCTTTACCCATACCTACGGGCAAATGGATAGATATTTCCATGGATTTCATAACGGGATTGCCTACTACCAGTCATGGATGGAACAGTATCTATGTGGTAGTTGATAGATTGACCAAATCAGCCCACTTTATCCCAAGTAAAGTCCAATTTTCAGCAAGGCAAGTCGCCGAGCAATTTATGGAAGGTGTGTTCAAACTACATGGTATGCCTATGAGAATAGTATCAGACCGTGATTCGAAGTTTATGGGCAACTTCTTGAAAAGTCTATTCTCATCTATGGGTACTTTCCTCACTCCTAGCACGGCCTATCACCCTCAGACTGATGGGCAAACGGAGAGAGTCAATCATTGGGTGGAAGTGTACCTTAGGCATTATTGTCATGACACACAAGCTTCATGGGATCGTTGGATCCACCTTGCTGAATTTTGCTATAATAACACGCACCACATGAGCATTGGGATGTCTCTGTTTGAAGCTCTTTATGGGTATAAAGTCCAACTTCCATCAGTTTTATTCCATGAAGACATCAACCCACAAGCAAAGGAAGAGTTGGAAAGAATGGAGTTGCCCATGAGGCAATGCAAGGACAGCATAAGGAAAGCACAAGAGGTAATGAAGGTCTATGCAGATGAGAAAAGAAGACATTTAGACTTCAAGGTTAGAGATTGGGTATTTCTCAAAGTACCCAAGATGCATTATGCTTCATTAAAGGGTGGGAACAATAAGCTTGCTCATAGGTTTTATGGGCCATACTTGATCTTGGACAAAATTGGAGAGCTTGCTTATAAACTTCAGCTACCATCTTCTACTAGAATACATGATGTATTCCATGTTTCACAGCTGAAGAAGTATGTTGGGCCCGATGTACAAGTATTGGAAGAGTTACCACCATTGGATGAGGCAGGACTGATCATATATGAACCTGAAAGCATTATTGGAAAGAGAGAGAAAGTTCTCAGAAATCGTACTCTCATTGAGTATCTCATTAAGTGGAAGAATTTGCCCATTGAAGAGTCTTCTTGGCAACCATCCACTTATGTCAGTAACTTTCCTTGGTTATTACAGGATGATATATGATGCAGTATGCAGTGACTGTGCAGAGACAGCTTGCTGTATGAAATTTCTACAGACAATAAAATTGTCCTGACTTCATCAAAATTTGATTTTAATGTTATGGGGTGATGCTTGGGAGTGTATACTTCGTTTCTACACCTCATACGCCTCATTTGGACCAATATATCAAAAGTTATGGCAGTTTTAGTGAATCAGCCCTGTTTGGACAGCAGCCAGTTTTCTCACAGTTTGGCATGCAAAAAGATCTTCTTTACATGGACAGTGCTTTCTTATCACTTGGAAGATGAATGGGCACGATTACTATCATCCTTAACTTGGATTTAGTCCATTACTTCTTGGTTTTGAGGACAAAACCATCTTCAGGACGGGATGGTTTGTCATGAAGGAAAATACAACATTAATATTTGCACCTTGGATTAATTCCAGCCTTTGTAAATTCAGCCCTAGCCTATGTGTACATGTGTGAACAGGCCTTAAGTTTGGAAAGGGAGTTAGAATAAAAGGGACTAGAGGCCAAAGGCAAGACATCTTTTGATCATTCAATAATCTTGGCTTTACCATCTTCTTGGAGTTAGCTTCTTCTTAGCCTATGAAGCACTCAGCCATGGCCGTCATGTATTCTGGAATTCCCAACCATTAATACATGATGAGGATGTCTTGGTGCAATAGATTTGTTAATTCTTTGTTGTAGCTTAGTTAATTTTCAATTTCAGTTAGATTTCATTCCATGGTTAATTGCTTTCTTACAGTCCAATCCTAGTCTTGGTCCGCGATTGGAGTTGGTTCGACTGTCTGATGGCGGTTTGATCGGACGGGTGGGTCCGAGTCTAAAAATGGATCCTACTGCCACGTGGTAGGGTCCGACTGGTAGAGTCGAATGGTCCAATTGCGTAGTTGGTCCGAGTCTAAGGTGGTGCGTCCGATCGGACCACAGGTGGTCCAACTCCGAGAGTCAGACAGTCCGAGTGTCTGATTCTGGGAATCAGACACCTACAGCTTGTTCCGACTGCGTTTGTTGCGGCGCAGTTGCGAGTGATGAATGCTACTTGTGGGGGTCCTGGTACAAGCTCCAACTTTCCATATCAAACAAGAACAACTCAGAGAAGGTCAAGGAATACCTGGAATGGCTGGGCGACAGTAAAACGATTGGATCGAACCCCTTCTGTACCTGCACTCACACACTCTCTCTCAAGCTCTCTCTCTCTTGATGTCTGACTGCAAAATGAGGCCTCCCTTGACCTTTTGAGCCTCTTATTGCCTTGCTCAAATCTCCTTCAACCTTATGGTTGCCCCTCTTGCACCCATCTACTCAAGATTTAGATTTTATGCCCCTTTCTCCCAGTTTTCAGCAGCAAAAAACCCTTCTGTTTTTCCTATTTCCTTGGTCCTAATCCTATCCAAGCGCAACAAAAATAAAAAACAGTGGCTAAGGTTGGTTTACCTACTTGCCTACTCAACAACAAACCAAAGTACTTACTTGCTCCGAAGATCAAACCACCTAAATATTCTATCTATCTTAAGCACCGGTTTGGGCTAAAAACCCTACCTCTATGCTCGATTCGAAGTGCATGGCCCTCAAGGCTTGATTCCATCGGTCCCGATAACATAACCAAAATAAAGGGAGCTACAAGCTCAACCCCCGAGACCTACGGACCGCTTATTGGTCAAGCATTTCAAGCTGAGCGGCCATGGCTACCTCTCACATAGCCGACCCGCCCTCCCTACCTATGGGGTGTAGTGAGCTTACCTCGATGCCCGATCAAGTACCCTCCTCTCCCGTGCATGCCGGTAGCTCCACGATCCTTGAGGCAAGCTCAAGCAACCTCAATCCCTCTCCAACAAGCTCCCCTCCATAGCCGTGTGAGATAAGAAAAGAGTAGAGAAGAGAAGAAGATGAAGAGAGGAGATGGGGAGCTTCCTCTCCTCGGTCCCTCACTCTCACACACTCACTCCCTCATGCTCACTCACTCCCTCTCTCAAGCACAAGTAAGAAGGCAAGAAGAAGAGAAGAAGCTTTTTGCCACACACACAAGAATGAGCTTATCATTCACTTTTCAAGTTTATATACATGCCCTACTTCCCATTGGTGGTCATCCTCAATTTTTACATGGCCGGCCATGGCCTAGGCCCTTTTTCTCCATTCTTTCACTTCCTAGCTAGTCCTACCGCCCTTCTAAGTTTACAATTTGCACAGGAGGGATCATGGTGCTCTTTTACAAGGATTTGAGAGCACCTTTGCATTTAAAGGGTGCGCTTTCTTGCTTTTAACTCCTCCAGACTTCGGTGGCTGTGCCTTGGACTTTTGGCGGTTGTTCCCATTTTTTTCGGACTTATTGCCATTGCTTCTGCTTGCTCATGCTCTCACTCTACCTTCTCCCTTCAACTGGTATCAAAGCCCTTAACTGAGAAGATTCATCAACTTGACTTCAGCCTAGATTTGAAAAGCTTTAACACTTCACTCATGGCAACCATGGCTTCAACTTGAAGAGGTGCTTAAGCATTGATGCTCCTCTTCTTCTCGACCTTCTTGCACTTGTGTTAGGGCTTCCTTAGGCTTGCTTGAGAACTTCAGAGTGCCCCTGTAGAGCTTTAGGATGTTTAGTATTGGTAGTAGCAACTAGGATAGCAAGTAGTGTGATTGTGCCTACAGCCATGTTGTCCCATTCCTAATTAGATTTGGCATCTCCTCCAGCTCCTATGACCTCTAAACTAACTTGGTAATCATCCTAAAGCTCCCTTGCATTGGCATTGTGATTCTTGGACATAGTTTGAGCTCCCCAACCACTATCATCTACTATAAACAGTATTAGACTTGGTGGTATGCATCAATAACATTGTTCTACTAGAGATTGTAGCTCATGCCTTGACTCTACTGATGCTCGTATAGTCATAAGTTGATGTCAGACCATTGTGGGATATATTGAGGTGATGCTTGGATTGTTTGCACTTGCATTGGATCATCTCTTTGACAAATTTTTACTACTATAATGCAGTTAACTAGCATGCTATTTTGATAACCAAAGCTTTATGCCTCTTATGTCTTGATGTCATTCAACTCTACTCCTTGGTTCCAATGATTCTTAGTGTTGAGATACGCTTAAATGTTCTTATGGTTTGCCTTGGAAATCAACTTTAAGCTTGGTTATATGTATTGGAGCATTGGCCTTATGCTTTGGGTACTTCAGAGATTCTATTTTACGAGCTTGAAGATTGGCTATATGTATTGCTCCCGGATGTATGGTCTTGATGCATCTTGGCTTTTGGATACTTATGTACTTCATGTATTGAGCTTGAGTGCTCATCTATCTTTTGATTTTCCTTCAATGGGACCTACTTGACACTTGGATCATCACATTGAGCTTTGGACTTCTGTAATTGAGCTTGAGCTTACTTCATTGGGACAATGGGGCTTTCATATGATGTATATGCTCTCTAGATGCTACTTGGATTCAATTACTTGCCTAGTGGGCTGATTTGATTCTTACTTTGGACCTAGCACCTATCTATATCAATCTGTTGTCAATGATGTATCCACCTTGCTGGGCTATGTATTAAGCTTCATTACCCTTGCTTAGCTAGTTGTGCATTTGGAAATTCTCTTCAACTATTATTGAAACCTACTATATGCATGATGTTTATGCCCATTGGATGTACCTTCTCTTTGACACATTGAGTTTGATAGTTCTTGGTACCAGCTAATTGCTTGTACATATCCCATTTGTTATAGGATATACCTCATAGTTGGAGCTTGGATTTTTTGGATCGCTTGCCCACACTTGGTTTTGGATTTATTGTTGTATTTATTTCACCATGCTATAATTACAATTTTTAGCATTGTTTATGAGAGAAAATGCTTTGTCTTGACAACTCGTTGGTTGCAATTAGTGAACAACTCACTATTTTGGTAGTTTCTCTTGCTTAGCCCTTGCATTAGTTGTAATTTTGGGGTTGATTTGTAGTAATTTACAGCAACCCATCTTCTTATACTATGCTTTCATTTCTTGGCATGATGGCTGGTGTATCAAACGATAATGCTATATTTAACATTGACAAATTGGATGTCACTAATTACAACTATTAGAAGGCATAGACATGGTAAGTTTTAGTCTAGAAATTATAGATTAAGCCATTGAGACACAAGGGTGTAAAGCCTGAACCCTTTGTGACAAAGGATTGGGTTGAATTGGATGAGTTATGCAAATTTACAATCATTTTTCACTCTCTAAGTAGATCTTCTATAATGTTGTCTTTGAAGGGCAGACCACTTGGTAATTATGGGAGAAGATATGTGATATCTATGTCAAGCAAAGCCGTGCCTTTAAGATATATTTGCTGAAGTAACTTATGGACCTTTGTATGGAGAGTACTTTCATGTCTACCCACTTAAATGAGTTTCATTCCATTTTCAGCCACTTATCGTACTGTGATGTGTGCAAATGTTTGTTGATTTGAAATTGCAAGATGTAGAGGGTGCATTATTGAGTGAAGAGGTTAACAAAAAGAATGTTGATGCTTCTCGTAGCTCTCATGCTTTGACAGCTAGAGGGAATAATGCTAAGAGTAGTAATGAATGCCATGGGAGAGACTCTCATAAGTCTTGTTCTCAATCACATGGACAGTCTCATAGTAAGTCTCATGGCCATAAGTTTGCATTGACTTGTCATTATTGTGGGAAGTAGGGTCATATTCGAATGTAGTGCCATAAAATGTGTGATGACAAGTGCAAGGACAAGGAAAAGGGTAAAGCATAGGAAAAAAATAATGATTGTAGCATTGTCCCCAGTAAGGCTAGCATCAAGATTGAAAATATTAATGTCATCTAGATTGATTTTGATGATGATTACATACTTACAACTTATTCTCTTGATGTTTCACAATTAATTGGTGCCTCGTCCACCGATTCTTAATGTTGGCTGATTGATTCAGGGGATTCATTTCATGTTTTCCCTCGTCGAGAGTGGCTCCACTCCTATCATAGCATGACAATATGTCAAATTGGTTGGCATTTGATATTGTTGGTACTGGAGATATACATTTGCAATTTGCTTCAAGCAATATCTTTATTGTGCATGATGTATGGCATGTTCTAATTTTGACTAAAAGCCTACGCTCTGCTAGATAGTTGGATGATGCAGGTTACTTTGTATACTTTGGGGATTCTTCTTGGAAGCTGACCCAAGGGAATCTTGTCGTGGAACAAGGTGCCAAGTCCAACACTCTTTATCCCTTACTTGTATCTGGTACTATCGATCATGTTTTGATAGTGGCTGCATTACTGCATATATTGTTATGGTATCCCTTGGGCACATGTCATTAAAGGGAATGAAAATGCCCACCTGTTTGTAGTATCTTCCATCCCTTGACTATAAATGTTTTGATTCTTGTGATCATTATTTTTATTGGAGGTAGACATGTAGTTTGCATAAGAAGTTTGGCATGATGTGCATGGGTGAGCCTCTGGCTATTGTTCATTCTGATGTCTATGAACCTATGCCTTGCAAGTTGTTAAGTGGTGCGAAGTATTTCCTTACTTTCATTTATGATTATTTATATAAGGTATGGGCATATCCCAAAGATCGGATATATCGAAAGTATTAGCTATGTTTTAGTATTGGCTTGCTTTGTTGAAAATTAATATGCATATATCCAGAGATGGCTATGATTTGATATTGGGGATGAGTATATATCTAAAGCCTTTGAGTAGTTTTATGATGAGAGGGGCATTAAGCTTCAGTTGACTACCCCATACACCCCATCTCATAATGGTATGGCTAAGTGCATGAACATGACAATTTAGGAGGGTGTCTGTAGTCTATATAGTATGCTTAGCCAGAGGGGCTAGACTTACCACAACACTTTTAGGCTGAGGTAGTTACTACTATTGTACATTTGATTAATAGATCCCTATCCATTGCTCTAAACTATTAGGTTGTAGAGGATGTATGGCTCAGAATGGTATGGCTAAGTGCATGAACATGACAATTCAGGAGAGAGTATGTAGTATGCTTAACTAGAGGGGCTAGACTTACGACAACACTTTTAGGCTAAGATAGTTACTACTATTGTACATTTGATTAATAGATCCCTATCCGTTGCTCTAAACTATTAGGTTGTAGAGGATGTATGGTTTGGAAAATCTCCATTACATGCTCATTTGCATGTCTTTGTTATGAGGCTTTTTGCCATGTTTCCAAGGATGAGCACAATATGCTGGATCCTAAGTAAAATGCATATTTCTTGGTTATGGGGATGCAGGTGAGATGGGCTATCACCTATGGGATCCATAGGCCTAGAAGGTCATTTGTAGCCATGATGTTGTTTTTCACGAGCAGAAAATATATAAGTAGCCTGAGAAGGTAGTTAAGGTAAATAGGGTGATATTTCAAGAGGAGCCTCCTATCACTATATAACTAGCTAGATAGCTTGCACTAGCTAATGCTCTAATGGCCCATGACCGTGATATTAGATAGGATGTATAGGCCCCGTAGCTTGTTTTAAGGTGGTCTACTAGTAGAGATAGATGTCATCCTGATTGGTTTGTGCCCTCCACGGGTTATGTTACAGTGACAGATGTTGGTAAGCCTCTTACCTATGGTGAGACCATGCATAGAGATAATAGTCACTCTTGGGAGAGGGCCATGTAGTCAAAGTATAACTCACTATAGGAAAACCATATGTGGGATTTGGTTCCTTTTCCTAGTAAGCGTGCTTTGCCATGCAAGTGGGTGTACAAGTTGAAGAGTACCCATGAATATCCCAAGTCAGCAGCATATAAGGCCATATTGGTTGCTAAGGGTTTTAAGTAGGAGCATGGTGTTGACTTCAATGAAGTCTTCTCTCTTGTAGTCAAGATGACTACCCTACACTTGGTATTGGCCTTAGTTGAGCAATTAGATTTGGACCTTTATCAACTGGATGTCAAGACGGCTTTCCTACATGGGGATTTGCATGATGAGATTTATATGTAGTACCCTAAGGGTTTTGAGGAAAAAGGTAGGGAACACCTAGTGTGCAAGTTGAGAAATAGCATTTATAGCCTTAAGCAAGTACCTAAGAAATGGTACCATGAGCTTAAAACTTTTATGCATTCACAAGGATATACCCATAATGATATGGATACATGTTTATACACAAAGAAGGCCGGTGACGATAGCTTATGATTTTAGTACTCTATGCAGATGATATGTTGATTGCTAGGAGTGCTCTTGATGAGCTAGATGTCTTGAAACATGAGCTCAAGAAGAGCTTTGAGATGAAAATCATGGGATATGCCTTGAATATTCTTGGGGCTCATTTACTCACTGCATTAGGAGTACATTTAGAATGTTCTTGAGCGGTTTCATGTGCATGATGTTAAGCTTATTGGTTATCCTTTGCCTTCTCATGTGAAGGTTAGTCAGCTTGATTGTCTGCAGCCTGATGAGCTAAAGGTTGAGATGGCCAAGATCCCTTACACATCCACATTGGGAAGCTTGATGTATGCCATGATTGCCACTTGTTCTAACATAGGCTATGTAGTGGGAGTTGTGGCATGCTATATAGCTACACTTGGCCAGTGGCATTGGAATGTTGTGAAGGGTATCATGAGGTACCTTAAGGGCACTGCAAATATGTGCATATAATATGATGGCCAAGATATAGGAGTCATGGAATACATTGACTTTGATTATGCAGAACATGCAAACAATAGGAAGTCTACCTTTGGCTATGTCTTCACCTCTAATGGAGGTGTTATTTCTCAGATGTCTATGGTGAAAAAATGCACGGCTCTATCTAATACACAGGTAGAGTATGTTGTAGAACTAAGGCTTGCAAGTATGAGGGACTCCTAATTGGAATGGGGCAAGTTCTCCATTTTCTGTGAGCTATTCTATTGGACTCGACTATTGATCAATCATATTTTGGATCGCATCTAGCATGTTGGTAGCTTGTTCTGGGACCACATCACAAGGGAGAGGGATGTGGTACTAGGGGCAAGGATGGACTTGAAAGAGATTAATATCATAGAGGTGTATTGGTCATAGACCAAATCAAATGGTCATGTTTAACTACCTCATGCTCCTTAGGTTTTGTCCATGATAGAGGAGTGCAAGGTGAAGCAAATTATTAAGTCCATTTGCACATCCACAAGTGTGATGCAGTCTCTTAGCATGACATTTATCAAGGATGATTGGCACAATATGTCTTAGGCATGTGTTTACCAAGATATTTAGATTAAGTGCTTCTTGTATTCAATCATTATAAATAATGTGATCCAAATATGACATTGCATATTACCCATCACAATCATGGTTTCTCTCACTCTAGATATACATTATTTACAAGTTGTTGGACTTAATGTAGTGCATCTAACAGAAAGAGATAAAGACATCCTCAATTCAATTGGCAAGGTAGGGGGTAGTGGAGATGGTTTTTCTTTTTGAAATGCTTACCCACGAGCATGCATTTGGTGTCCATATGCTCAGACATTTTGGTCTCCAAAAGGCATAACAATTGGTCTAGACTAGCTATAGAGAGTGGATTTAGTACTCTTCATTCTAATGGGGTGCTATGGAGGATGAGTCCAATGGTTATTACAAAGACACACATGCTATGACCCCTCCATCACTTTGGTCTCCTCACTCTAGTGTGGTGGTGCAAAGGGTGGTTATGACAGGTGTTGTAGAGACACATATGTTTTGATTGCTCATTGCACTGGTACCCCTAGCTAGCTCTAGTTGGGGAGTAGGGAAAGTGGATTTGGTGTAGGTAACTTTAGTACATGTATCTAAAAAGGGTGCTATGGAGATAGAGATGTTGTGATCCCTTCTCAACATCACCTCATTAACCATGCCCATTGAAACTCACTCCCCCAAGATGCTTGGATTCGCCCAGCCTTCTCTAGATGTCAAGTGTGAAGGGTGGTTGTGGTAGGTGCTCTAGAGACATAGATGTTGTTGATTGCTCGTTGCATTGATACTCCTCGTCTAGGTGCTAGGGAAGGTGGATTTGGTGTAGGTAACTCTAGTACATGTAGCTCAGAAGGGTGCTATGGAGACACAGATGTCGTGATCCCTTCTCAACATCACTTTATTAGCCATGCCCATTAACACTCACTCACCTAGGATGCCCAAATTCACCCAGCCTTCTGTAGATGCCATTGCTTATGATACACCTGTTGTGTAAAGCACTCTTGCATAGGCCCCATATGGTACTCCTAGATTCGCTAGATCACATATGAGATTGCTACCATTGATGATACTAGAGTGATTGTCAAAAAATAGATGAGGGGAAGAGGGGTTATGTTACACATCCATGAGTTGTGCTAGTAAGTGTTCCAACGCAATATCATAGAGGTCTAGAGTGATCTATCTAGATCATTTGAGGAGTATGCCATTGAGAACTTGCATTGAGCGTTCTCTATTCCATCTATTGTCTCCTGATTCTCCATTAGGTGGATGATGGAATAGATACAAGACAACATGTCACACAAATAATGCATGTAGAGATTTGAAGGAGAAAAGAGGGAAGCTAAATTAGTTAGATTAAGAAGACTAGAGCAAGATCAAAGATGAGGCCATTTCCACTCCATAGAGATGGAAGCAATAGAGAGACACGATAAGGGCATGCCTGGAGGCCACGAACCAACGCATTACCTTGACAATGGCGACTAGCCCTCTATGTTGGAGGATCTTGTAAGTTCTCTTGTTTCAACATTAAAGATTTATCGATTCCATATTGCTTAAAGCACTAACATGGTTCTAATGTCATGTGCATGGAGAAAATCATGGCATGACCACCATTGTCGACAAGCTCTATGTGTGAGGTGGACGAGTATGAGATCATTGCTTGACACACTAGTAAATTAGTTGTCAACATGTAGTATCTAACTTTGGATTATTGTTTGGTTGAGTGGAGACCCCTTTTGAGGAGCCATTGCATCACAACAAACTTTTGGATGGGTGAGTAGCAGTTGTGAGCAGTCTCCTACTATTTTTTAAAAGTTTGGCTACCTTGTGCACCCCTTTCATATTTGCTTTTTGCTTTGTTCTCTCCCCTCCACCATGTATATACTATGACTTTATTTCTTTTTGGGTGATCATCCCTTATATGTGATGATTAAATATTTATTGTACATATATTCAATGACATTGACATTATGTATAATTTGTGGTCTTATCTTTTTGTTTTATTGGAACCACAGTTATTTTGGACGATGATTGGGATCATGATTATGTATGTATTTTTTCATATTCACAGTGTATATATATAGGTTTTACAATGTTTAATCAATTACATTTCCTTTTATTTGTTGTATTGAAGTGTTTGCAATATGTTAAATAGTCTCATACTTTTGGCTAGTCTCTAAAAATCACTTAATTAGGGTAGTTTGTTACATTGATGGCAAATTCTGGTTGCCATATCCAATGTAGCTAGATGAATGCAGCCCTACCACCCATTTTTTAAAATTACAATGTTCGCATTAGTCTTAGTATTTTTCTTGCAACCATTGCTATTTAGTGTCGTTATTTTTCACACAACCATTGGTAAAACCATCTCTATAAGTGCCAATATATGTTAATGTTTACTACGATGCTTATACTGATGATTTTCTACCAAAGGTAATAGGAACGACAAGGGGCTCCCCCCCAAATCAATTGCATCATTATAGGGGTTGGTATATCCCCTATATGTTGTAGTATTGGATTGCATTTGCATAAATCTTCCTTGGCAAAATATTATTGAGGGGACAACCTATTGCCCCTAGTAGACCAGTTTCTCATGTGTCTATCAAACCCAATTTCTAATACATTTTGGTAGGCTCTTGTGGTTTTCATCATGTTGTAAAGAAGAAGGATAAGTCAGAGTGGTTGAGAAGTTGAAAGAAAAGATGAGCATATATGCTTTGTTGTAGGGATAAGAGCAAAAAGTTGAAGGGGCTAATAATATGGATTCAATTACCATGAAGGTGAATTGAAGATGATGGTAAGGGCATTCGTTCCCTTAGAGAGTTCCAACGCCATATTTCCTTTCATGGTGTGCAAAGGCTCCCTTCATCATAGCTAAATTTTTGGAGATTTTCCATTTACCCTTGGTGCTCGTGCTGGTAACTTTTAAAGTGATGACTATAGTATTTGGGGGGTTTTTCAAAGTTTTGAAGGTAGTTACTAGCCTATTTCTTCATTGGCTTCTTGTATTTGAGCAAAAAAAAGCTGAAAGCTACCATGTGAATTGAGTTTTTTGCCTTCTTTTCATGCTTCTTATGTCAAAAATATTTTCATGAAGATTAGGTTGAATGATAAATTGCTATAGAACGAGGAGATTAAGATGTATATTTATAACAATAGTAAATGTTATTGCTTGTCAACTAGATGACGAGCTCAATTCTCCATAATGGCAAATATTTGTGGAGGTCTCTCATGTTCATGGAGCAATGGGAAAAGAGATGCACTAAAATGATATACATGGAGAATGTTGCATATATCACTACTATCAAAACCCTATACTTACTCTAACCTCAAACTTACTTCAACAATGCCCTATACTTCCTTGTAATTCGCCATAGCTCTCACATTGGTGCGTCATATATCCATGTCATCGAGGTTGCTTAGTAGGCTAAGTACTATGCACTTTGATCCAAATTTCTCATGAGGTTAGAACCTAGTCATTCTAGTTGTTTGTACTAGTGTAATGATGATGTACTCTCTCCTCACTTAAGCAAGGTAATGAGTTACTCTCGATACTCTAATCAAATAATAAAACCCTTAATGCTCCAATTCATCCATGTGCTCAAGCTATTTAAATCCCAACATGTAATGGAGATGGGATGCCAATGGGGCAATGCAACCTATCTCTCAATGCTTCAAGGCCTTTAAGAGCTTAAGCTCTCACCCATCTAAATCCAAGTAAGTGATTAAGAGATATGATGTAGAAAAGTAACATATGAACTTAAAGCAAGAAAGGAAATGTGCTCCTCATTTGACAACATAGGTGAGGATCTAGTGAGGGGAATGAAAGAAGTAAGAGTGCGGGAGAGCCCTCAAGCTCAATGTAGATCAAAGAGCATTAGGTATGCTCAATGTGCCACCCTCGAAAGTGCCACTCCTAATCCATGTTGCTCACTGTTGTAAAGCCCCCATTATGAGGAGAAGCCATGTGTGAGCTCGAAATTTGGTGGGATCTTGACTTTTATGCCAGATCGCATCCATGTGAGTGGATAATTAAAATGTGACATTTGTGGATCTATCCTTTGTGTTAGATAGAGTAGTTAAATTGGTTGCAACTCGATATACACTCTATTGAGTTGTGAGTGTGTGAGTTATCATGGACCCTTATTTTGGATCCTAGGTTTCCCCCCTTGGTGGGGGTTCAGGAGCGAGTGCCCTTGACTTGACAATGAAGGGAATATTCTATGAAATATTCCATGGCTGGCTAGTGGAGGTTATTGGTTAAGGTGATTTGACCATCTTTGTGGGCTATAAAAGGGAGACCCCCCCTCAAAACCACGATTATCTATATTTCATTGAGTTGAAGTTCTTCTAGCTAAGGTTAAAGCTCCTCATCGAGCATCTATTTAGATTTCCATCTAAGCTTCACAGTGGATGTGCATGGGTGGACACAAGCATCTTTGTATTAGTCTATTGCAATTGAAGAAATCTTATTCTCTAACTTGCAATTCACTCTATATTCATTGTTTAAATTTTTTACTTCGCACTATGTAACTTTAATCGAGAGGAGAGTTGAAACTAAAATGTAGCATTTCTTGAATGATCAAACCTTTGAAGGGGCTAAAATGTGGATGACACATTATTGATTGATTGCCAATAAAATGTTAGTCTTTGACACTATTTATGTCGGGAAAGGGGCTCTTTTCCCTTGTTTTTTTCCCTACAGTATCCAACATCATGAGCTTCTACTCGAGATGCACTGCATATCTAACTAATCGTTGGGGTTGCCGATCGCCACCTCGGGGCACCAACCTTATGCCCCCAAAGGCGCCTAGCTAGGTATGGAGACACTTCCTTGCAGAAGCATGTGATGCTATCGTAATCTACAATGTGGGAATTTTATTAGTTCCATTAGGCCAAAAAAAAGGGGAAGAGAAATTCAATCCAAGATACTCGAAAGAAAGACCATCCTATCTATCATCCTTGAGCGTTAAAATCTGACGCACAGAGAGAGGGAGAGGGGGGAGGAGCAGGCAGGGCTGCGAACTGTGTATAGACACCACTTCTTGCCATGGCGCTTCTTCACGTGCACCCCCAGAACGGGCTCTCTTCTGCTACCGGCCTCTATCTGACTTCTTCTCCGACCTCGAAGAGCCTTCGCAGGCCATCATTCGTGAGCTGTCCAAAGAAGGTTAGCCACTCAGTTCACCTTGACGAAATGTGTTTTCTCCTTGTCTAGCAACATAATGAACCAGGAAATCCCAGATTGCTAGAGAAATGATGTCGATTCTCGCATTGAAATCCTTTTGTCTAGTCACTCATTACCCTGCAGAACCTTAACTTGTTTCACAAATGTACCTGCATAATCGCCGGAGAAAGCTTAATTTTTTTCTTTTTCTCCCCTGTGTTTGGGCCACATTCACAGTCTGTTGTCGGCCGCGGTAATACATGTACAGAGGGCCAATAGTCTGCTTGGGCACAGGGGTTCAGACATCCGATGACATTGGAGGTTAGCTTGTGCTGGTCTTACCGGTCATTGCAAATATGGGTACTGAAAAATGAGAGTTTTAACAGGCACTGGTCGTGCCTAATTGTGCGATTTGTTTGCATCATCTTTTTCTGCATGTCAAAGCTGGTTTCAGCTTATCCTAATGTGTCAAGCCCTATAATTTTAGGTGTATGTGAATTCCAAAAAATGTTCTGTCTATAATGGAATCAAGTTAGATCGATTGCTCTTAGAAGTGCTTCTTTCTAGTGAATATAGGCATACATATTTTCACTGTACAAGGTGGTCTAATAGATAGGGGCAATTCACAAAGTTAATGTAAACTGTAGATAGCAGGTGCAAATTTTCTGCAGTGTGAGCTCTATTCTATAGTCACAGTTTTAGCTTTGATAAATTGCAAGTCATGTGTAGCAATACGAACCTTTCAGCGAACTCTCCTGCTTTACTGCAAGTCGAGACTTTGAGTTCTCATCTACACACTCACAATATTTGAGTCTCATCACCAAAATGCTAACCTTAGTGTAATGGATCAGTGGACACTCTTGTGCCCTTTACTACATACTTACAATATCATATAATTGCACATTTTGAATGCTGTGAGGCATTTGAAACTGTGCTGAAACTTTTTGAATTGATTTTGAGTTGAAGCATTTGCAGATTGCAGGTTTGTGCATGCATGGGAATAGGCTGATTGTGCTTTCAGTGAGCACTGTGGAGCCTCTTCGGAGGCCATACCTACCTCCAGACAGTCTTGTCAGCAGTAAACCTTCTACTCTGATCAGTGAAAGGGTGTTTTCTGTAGAAAATTTTCCTGGAAGGAAGATGACCTTTAAGTATGCAAAGCAGCCTTCTTCAGACTTCTGCACTTTTATCGAGAACACTCCAAAGCTGGAAACAGTTGCCTTTTTTAGAGACATAGTTGGTCTATTAGAGAGATATTACTACTTGAGAGACTTCCATTTGAAGATTAGAGATGGTTATGGAGGTTTTCGAGTTGTTGTGCATTATGGGGAAGACAGATTTGGGCCAGAACCATTAGCCCCAGAAGCATGCATAGCTTGTTTTCCAAATATACCACTGTACCCTGAGCAGGATCTCGAAATGAAATCAAAGGAGTGTATATTGGAAGAATTTTCAGATCAGACACATGTTGTTTGCAGATTAGATGCTAAAGGGAGATCAGGTTTTGCCATTGCTCCAGTGAGACATGTGGAGAGAATGACAGAACTCAATGATGATGAGGTCTTTGCATTATGGAGCTCAGCAGTGAGAGTGCTTAGGCATGCAAAGCTCCCTTTTATCAGCATGATTTTGAACCATGGCCTGTATCGAACTGTGGATCATCTGCTGCTCAAGGTCTGGGTGGAGAATGATTTATATCAAGATTACACAATGAGTTGGAGTGAAGAGAGGAAAGAGATGTGGAAGCGGCTGCAAATACTGGCCATGAATCGCCCCAAAAAGCAGCAACTATGCCTCTTCCATGCAAGAAATAAGTGCTGCAGACATGGTGATTACTGTAGCTATCTCCATATAGAACAATCATTGTAAATTTGGCACTTACAAGACATATTCTGAGATGATGGGATACTAAGATGTGGATCTTGTTAAAGTTGTCACTGCTTTGAGTGTCAGCAGAGTGAAGCAATGGTTACCAGTCTGACTATTTTCTACCAGTTGTGATTGCTTCAAAGTGTACGCATGGTAGTGTAGCTCGGTGCTGTTTCTTGTTTATTGGCACTGTGGCTACATCTGGGACTTAAAACTTTTTCTTATGGTGACTTGTAAATAGGAGCGATTTGGTATCAAACACAGGCAAAGGATGTTGTATTTGAACGTGAGAATCCTCTGGTGACTTTTTCTTGATAAGGATCGGATTTTAAGGAGGAACTTGAAATTGCTTCTGGTTGACTGCAAGAATTCAAGTATTTGAATGACTTTGCAGCATTGTCCATTTCAAGTACATGCCCAAGTCCCAGAAGAATGGGGCGCTTGAAACTGTTGGCATGAAGGTTTGGGACTATTACATGGTTTGTGTGACTCGTTGTATTGATATACCTATATTTTGAAGTTTATACTTTGATTCACAGCACTTAGCTAGCTTTTTGAGCAACAAAACTGTTTTTGATGTTTTATTGTGTGTGCACGTGTGCATGTGTGTGTACATGTGGATGTGTGGAACAAGAAGTGGTACGTGGCTGAACTGGCTGGAATATATTAATCCACTTTCCAGTTTGAACATGAGCATCTTGTGGCAGTGGATTTGTCTTACTAGTTTACACATTATAAGGTATATAGTGTTTTCTATATTTCTGACCTGTGCCTAGCATGACTGGCTATTTGTAGACATCGTGTGCAAATGGAGGGCAACTAACACAGAGGATGCTGCAGCAGAGAAAAATTGGATTATGTATAGATATGCATTCTGGCCATTGAGGCTTGAGAAGCCAATGTGTACTTCTAAACTTGCACTGCAAATCGATTGCTTAATGGGCATAAATTTTCTAAATGAGCAGTTCTACATCCTGTGGGAACATGTTTCTGCAGCAGTAATGCACTGAATGTTTGAGTGATGAAAAATCATTATTGGAGGAATGGTAGTCTGATGTTTTGAGGGAACATGTATTTGAAATGTTAACAGTTACAGAAAGGATTTTATGGTGCTCATTAGGAGTGTGGACACGCTTCACTCTATGATTTGTTCTGCAAATGGTTCTTATTGCCGTTACCGATCACAGCAGAAATTCGTGATACTTTTTAGTTGGTCATCGCAGCATCCATTTTTAAATGTGAAGTTTATTTCGAGGCCACATATGGTAACCAAGCAAAGAAAAATTAGTTAATATAAAAGAAAACAGTGAGCCTATAAGGACTACATGAAAGCATCAACGAAAGCCAAAAATTGTCGTAAAAGCATTGATCTTGTATTAAGAGGGTTCATGGCAAAGCATCAATGCTAGCAAAGAGATTTCAATAAATAGAAATTGCTGCCATTGCAATGCTCTTCATTGACTATGGTTTTGAAGCATGAGATGGTGGTTTTTCCCTAGGGAGAGTGTGGGGATTATCATTTGAAAGGAATAATGAGATGACATATTTTAAGAGTGTGTGACCATTTTTGATGTTGACATGGTGTGAGACTAAAGCATTTACAATGAAAGAAAGGAGAAGATTGTCATGTGATTCCTCCAACACCAAGAATGTCAGGTTCATGATGTAGGATGATGTAGCACATTCATCAATGAGGGATATCATGACCCTCCTCTTTTGTCTTAGTTTGAGAGATTTTTGCCACCTTTAACCATATTTAGTGTATGGGAGAGTTTTGATTATATTCATAGAGGAGTGTATTATATTTATATGTTGTCAACTAACTATGTCAAAAGCTAGTTTGTCCTATTGGAAACTCATAATTTTGTTGGTTTATCAATTACGTTGTGGAATTGCACAGACATTTGACTTTACATTTTGATGATAGCTTTGCAACAATCAGAACTCTCCCATATAACCATTGAATAAATTCATACATCTACACAATGTGAAATAGGCAAACTTGCACTAGTGAGTACAATTGTTCTTTGAAATAAACAAGTGTGACTTTCTAGGGTAACATGAAAACACCAAAGAAAAACCTCCCACTCAAACAAGCTATTAAAAGAAAAGTGGGTAAGGCTCTTACACATTGTTAGCTTCCATGTGGCAAGTAGTATGTTGAGATTGATAGATGATTCAAAAGTCAGATGATCTAGTGCTAGAAACTCATCCACAATATTAAAAATTTTCCAAAATGTGTAGCACACACCCTCTCTTAAAAACATTGTTATGGACATTCACACAATGAGAGCCACTCTCACTTCAATCCTCTTGCCTAACCTTGCAAAATGGTCCAATATGTAGACCATATAAAGTGCATGCTAATCATGCATAAGTGAAGGTGCTCACATAGTCTCTTTTGTCGTTTACTTGTGTGATTAGATTCATAATGTATTGCCTTTTGAGGAGCTCCACAAACTATTTCTTAGCATAAATAACATATCTATCAGCATGAGCAAGACAACAAATGCTATTGCCCATGGTATTGTGATCAATTCCACAAATAGAAGATAAAAGGCAAGCAAGAAAGACTAGTTGGAGTATAGAGGGATTGCTTTGTGCTACTCTGTTAGTTCTCATACGATGTGCATTGTTTGATAATGCTTCTATTGGGCTCTTAAAATGTTTAGGTGACAAGGAATATCAAGCAAATTGCATTCATCTAAACTTTTGCTTGGTGTTAGTATAATTCTAATCATTTCCTATTGTAAGAAATAGGGAATGTTGTGATCTTTGACCTAAAAATTTGAAAAGTTGGCTTATTTTATCGAATTTGTCAACAATTTCCATGTAGCACATTTGAAAAGCGATAAGTGAACTTGAAAACTCTAAATTTGCCATCTTAATGTAGAAAGGTCAGGAGCTTTAGAAATTTCAAATGTAGAAAAGCAATGGGATAAGTTGAAAATGTCATTGTACACAACTCATGTGTTCTCATGTTGGGGAATCTAAGATATAGTTTCAACATAGATGGATGTCCGCAGTTCACATAGTTTCAATAGGATTAAGGATATGGCTCACTTTTGCTCGGCTATTGAGGGTCCTATCCTTTCAAAAGCTAAGATTATATTTGGTTGGAGGATACAACACACACAAAAGTATAGCATTCTTAAGTTCTTTTAAAGACAATGTATCGTTATGAGCTTTAAAACTCATTGTAGGGGGACCATGCTATAACAATTGGCCCAACCACTGACATTTTGATGGGAAGGTTGGAGTTGGTGTAACACAAACATATTTTCATTTAGGGAGTGAGTTAAACCTCCTTTAGAAGTGTCCTAAAGCCATTAAATATGCAAAATATATACTATATTTTAGCAAGTGTTTCAAGAGGCTCAAAGCAAGGTCTCTTTAGATCTTGAGGACAAAAGACTTAAATAGTTTGAAAAAGGTTCTCTAAGAAAGCAAAGGTGTTTCAAGTACTTTAAGGTGAGGTCTCTCAAAGGATGCAATTTGGCCCCCATGAAGTCCTTTCAAGATAACTTCTTTGTTGAGTTTAAAATGGATATTACTTTAGGATTACATTGTGGTAGGTGATGCAAATGTACTAGAGAAACTTTTCAAGTAGCTCACTATATGCATGGAGGACACCCAAGTGAGATGTATTAGTGAAGTGGAATCCTCATCAAATCTTATTTCACAAGCCCTCATAATATATATACATATGTTATGTGAGGCAATGCCTACAATATTCACAACTCAAGCATAAGTAACAAATTTGATTAACCTCCCCAGGAATAATGTAACTATTTAGAGATATTTTGCTATTGTATGGGGAGTAAATTTTGGTTCATAAATCAATTTGTAGAAAGTTTTTCTCTTTACTTAAAGAACCTAGATTGGTAGGACAAGTTCTACCATTCTCCATTTGAACACATTGCAAATATTCATGGTATTCATGAGATAGAGTTTGTTTTTGAAATGACCATGGGTTATCATGGGACTAGAAAAGTATTTGTAACATGTTTTTTTCCATAACAAGGCAATGGTTTTTTATGCATGCCTTAATGGTGGTTGGATAAAGTAAGAACTAAAACTTTTGAAGTTCTTAATGACAAGGTAGAGACATTAATCAAATTAGATTACATTAATCCTAAAAAATCCTAAAAGCCTAAAAGCTATTACATTGAATAAGATTACATTGATTTCCATTGTGTCTCCTTCACCTTACCTCAAAAGCCTAAGAGCTATTACATTACCACATAAAGGAGAGACACTCATCAAATTAGATTAATGTCTAGAAAGTTTTGGGGCAAGAAATTTAATAGTAGATTCAAGACAAAACCATGCATAAGTGTCACGAATGCCATTGTTCTAGATTTGTCAATTTGGAGCACTTTGCAATACTCCTTTGGCACTAAAGGATGAACTTCGATATTTTATTGCTTAGAAAAAGAAATGGATGCCATAGAACTAGTAGTTGCTCCTGCATGATTTGTACAAAATAGTCAATGTATTGACCTTTGTATACTTAGCTTCTTAATTTCCATGGATGGAGTATAGCCTAACTTCAATGACCTAAGGAGTGGCATAGGTGTGGAGGACCTTGATGCTTTGTAAGAGGAGCTTTAGACAATATGAATGTGGATTCATTTAATGCTTTGCACGAGGATTGTTAGGTTTTTGAAGATGACATAGGGATTTAATTGTAGTGTAGAATTGTAAATCATTATTCTCTTGAAATGTGACATTTGTGCCACATTGTTCCTTCTCTTCACCTTCACATGCATGATTGCCACTCTAGTGCATCACGATGGAAGCAAATTTTTTTTGAAAGATTGGAGCAAACCAACACACTCATTAAATAGCACTAGAAAGCACTACAACATCATCCATAGCTCCATGAGATATGCCAAAATAGTGAATCTTACAATCACAAGAGCAATATGATCATAATGAAGTGAAATGAAAATAGGAGAGACTTGTGGATTACCTTGGTTAGGGAGAGTAGCAAAGGGAGTATGGTGGGCTATAAGTAATCAAAGATGATATTCACACCACTCAAACTTGAATCAATAGAAAAAAGAACAAAGCACACACATGAACAACCATAAAGGACTCCATAAAAAACAAGCATTACAAAGTCAATGTTATTAATGGGAAAATGACCATGTGACCACCATTAGTGGCAAATGGTAATAGGTAGGTTGATATGAATGCTTGACAATGCACGCCAATGCAAGCTAGTTACACGAATACATAACCAAACAAGTCATGGTAGACCTTGCAGGAGCCATAAAGCAACCGCATTCATGTGAGAGTGATTAGAAGCCACCAAGCAACTAGCTTGCTACTTAATTGTTGTACAACAAACATTTTCAATAATCAATTATGAAAACATGAGCATAACTCCTTCAACAAGCCTAAACACTCGATAACATGTTAGAAGAGCAATAAACGACAATGGAATAATGAAAGAGACAATGTGCTAATTAAACATAGGAACATGAATCCACTATGATAATCAACGAGTATAGCATATGATTGTTAATTCACACAATTGATTGCTAATTCAGACACTTAGGGGCTCCCTCTTTCCACACCAAGGATTAACAAGTACAACCCAATGAATGAGGATGCACACACTCCTTTTATAGGCAATTGGGTAGACACATGCATCTTGTGCCCATATCTTGGTCATCGGTACTTGGATGCAAACATGGACTTGAAACTATTACTTAGCATTTGAGTAAGTGGCATAGTATATCCAAAGTATTCTTTGCACATCATCATCATCCAAGGCTAGGGATTCCTATATAGGAAAAAGGGTGGCAAGGGCACTTGCATTTTTCTAGTGATGAGGGAAGAATGCCTACAATTAATCAACTTACATCCCATAAGATGGAGGACCTCTAGTTGATGACAATGCAACTGTGTTCATCACTAAAGGAACCTCGAAATTGTGAGATAAATTCTCTCACAAGCTAGATAAGATCTACCCTTACATTTAGTTTAAGCTTCTACTCCTAGAAAATGATTAAGCCAATTAGAAGTGACCACAACTCCATGTGGAGTCCTTGTGTAGTGACCACAATGCACCACAGTCAAGCAAACATGGCTTTGATTGCACTCTAATTGTACTTCAAGGTAGTGTGCAGTAGATCAATATGTATGTCTAAGCAACATCATCTCATGTTGAGATATGGTTTCTAGACTTGGGGAAACACAACAAAGGCCACACAGTGGTGTTCTAGAGGCAAGAAGTCACTCAACAAGGTATAGTAGCTTACGTCAAAACCAACTCAAGTGCAAGGCTTGGGAGTCCATCATGAACATATGTGTATGCTACTAGTCACCTCAGGGGTGCCATATGCTCATATCACATGATGGTTTGGTTTAGATTTTAACTTTTAGATGAGGTTTTTAACCAAATAAGCTACTATATTTGATAGTAAATAAAGTATGGAAATGTTAGATAAACCATAACATTTCTAGCCAAGATGTTGTTTTGAGTTGCATGTGTCACTTGCAACTAATGCAAATATCAAGCAACTCTAAACCTAATATAACAACTATTATAAACATAATCATGAATAAATATGCCCTAGATGGATGTCTTATATTTGTGTCTTGTATCTTACTACTATATTATTTTGGTTGTAGGTTTGAAAAGCCCTGAACCTCTAGAGGGTTTCCCAAACCTACCCCTTTTCCAAACCTTTCTTTTTCAATTAAAATCCCCTCCCGTCTCTCTCAAGTGTAATCTTTCTTTTTCTCTTCCCCTTCCCCTTTTTAATTAAAAGCCCCTTCCCCCCTCCCCCCACCTTCTCTCTCTCTCTCTCTCTCTCTCTCTCTCTCTCTCTCTCTCTCTCTCTCTCTCTCTCTCTCTCTCTCTCTCTCTCTCTCTCTCTCTCTCTCTCTCTCTCTCTCTCTCTCTCTCTTTCTCTCTCTCTCTCCCCTTTTAAAATTAAAACCCTCTAGATTTTAAATTTTATATTTCCTCTCCCTATAATTCTCTCTCTGTGTGTTCAAATTCTCTCTTCTAAAAGAGAGAGAGAGAGAGAGAGAGAGAGAGAGAGAGAGAGAGATTTATAAGCCGAAAGTATGGCCCCCAAATGGAGGGAGACACACACCAACCATAGTCCCGCATCCAACAACGGAGCCACCGGCCATGGCATTTCTGTGAATACGAATACAATGTTAGGTATGGATAATTCATGTCTGAATATCCAGGTATTAATTGCCATCCCGGCTATTCATTAGGACATAGGTTATATCTCCATAGCATGTGCATGAGTTCATTTTCAATAAGTAATCAAAATTATTTTTTAATAGTTAATGAACTCGTAGGGGATTTTAGGAAATTCTTTCCGTAACCATAGATGACCGTGCGTAGATTTATTCATATGATGCATTGAGGTTCACACAAACCCTTGTATCCAAATACAATCATTGCATCCCAGTGCAACGTGACAAAAATTATACGTAGCATAAAGAGCATATAAGGCTACTTAAGGGTTATGCGCATAGACGGTGTATGCATGGAAAAGATTATATGAAATATACATCGATGCTACACAAATTAATCTTGCATTAAAGTCTTGCTAATATCACGAACTATTAGTTTATTGGGATCTCAAAGTTGTGCATAACTAGTATAGCCAACAATCATTGGGATTAAGACTACGATGCCTTGAGATCCACCGATAGTGACTATGTGGCTAGATGCAACAACAACTCTAGGGTGAGCAAAGAGCTCAAGGGTTAGGAAACCCTAAGTTGAAGGAAAGACCGATGCTTTTGTACTTGTTGGAAAAAAGGCAAGGTTATCGATCAACGTAAGTGATTAATAGAACTTATGTCTTGTATAGTGTTTGAAACCCTAACATATGCCTTAGTCGAAAGAAGGGCGTGTTAAGTAAATTTTACATGGAACCGCTCTTGATCCCAAGGGGGAGAGCGAATATGAGATGGAAGATTATCACGACTATTCTTGCAATGTTGGAAAAGGATATTATTGTTTTGTTGATTGATCTACCATCGTCTCAAATGCTTTTTGCATTAAACTAATTGTTGGGATGTGATTTGGATGATTATTCCAAGTGCTTGTGCATGATGGTAAATGCATGGCAGGGGTTTGTGATGACAAGTTGCCATGGGAGATAACAGAATGTTTTCTTGGAAGATGATACCAGACTGATTGCCTTGATTGTGATTGATTCTTAATTGGATTAATTAAGGAAGGATATTTTGTGCGGGTGGATCATCTCCAAGGTCATGCCGTGTTTCAACCCGAGAGGGCACTGCTCGATTCACATGCTAAAGGTCGGAGTGGTGAAAGGGCCAACCACGGAAATTGTGTCTCACTCCTAGATTGCTTGGGGTCAGTGGAGCTTTGGACAACCCTTGCAAAGTCTGAGACGGAGTTGTAGACTACCACGAGCCCAATGTTTGGGGCATTGAATGATCCTATTCTAGATATCGGATGGAAATTATGGTGCCATGTGATTTGGATCGGGTACTTCTATTGGATAGAAGGGATATATAATTCTCCTGTATGGGCAGGAGACAAAGATTAATTGGAAAATAAGTTAAGGAACTTGTTGTCAAAAGAATTGTTTGCTTTGTATTCATGTTTGTACTGTAAATTATGCAAACGAACCCTGTTCCCTAAAAGGCTTAGCCATTAGGGGAGTTTTGAGGTCTCGAAAATGCCTTTTAGGATGTGGAGAGAGAGTGCTCTAGACCAATAAGAGCAAAGCCTCCGTAACGGAACTTCTATTTAAAAAAAATTAAAAAATCATTTTACAAAAATATATAAATATGATAATATTACGAATTTGTATTTTTATTATGTATTTTTAGTCTCTTATATTCGTGATTATGACATCTTTTGCATTAATGGCATAGAGTCTTGGCTACTTTTATTTAATGATGTTTCTAGATTAATGATAATGACTGATGTAATCGAAATTCAAATTGGTGAAAAGCATGGCGCTCAGTTTTCTCCCTCCTCTGTCTCTCTGTGCATGCATCTCTCTCTTCTACCATGGATATAGAAATTCGGCCTTCAACAAGGCGTCCAAGCTCCCAAATCACATCCATATCAGTGTTTAACTCATTCCAAACTGATAGAAGATGATTCCTACTATCATTAGCAAAGGTAGTTGGATCACCATGCAACAAGCAAAACGTCGAAAAAGGCAAAGACATGAGAGCTCGTTTATTTCTGCTTGGAAGGGCAGAATCCGAGATTTTAAGCTTGGAGTAAATAAGAATAGCATCAAAGAGGTACTAGTGCAACATGTGTTCATGCATAGAGAGCTGTGTTTGAAACCTGGATCTTCAAAGCTTCCAATGCATAGACCAAATTGTAAGAATTTGATTCTTAAGGTTTTTCCTTTCTTAAACATGGTTTAGGTTTTTCCATTATAATATTTGTTTGTCTTGTAGATGTCTATCCCTCTAATCTTGAGGAATGGCAACCAGTGGAATCTATTATTGATGTTATTGATGTTATACATGGTTCAATTGGAGAAGAAATGTATAGAGGCAGAAAGAAGACAGAGCTTGCAGAGAATGGAATATTCTTTTATGACCATTCTTATGTTATTCCTATGCGGCGTTGCCAATGGGGATCAATAAAACTCCTTCCTTTGCCAGATTTTTCAAGCTTTGAGTGGCCTTTGCCAAGTCCAGCTACTAGTGAGGACTATAGATGTAAGATATTTTCTGAGATCCAGAAAGCACTAAAATCTAATATCTCAAGTAGGCTAAGCAAAGTTACTTTATTTATGCCTATTAATATATTTATTGATTTCTTCTCTAATATGGAGATAAGAATAACAAAAACCATGCTTTCAGTGAAGAGACTAATATATGATCATATCATACAATTTGTTGATGAAGGATGGGATACAAGGACAAAAGGAAAAATTATATATAAGATAGATCAAGACTCTATAGCTTGTAAATATATGATTGCTACTCAAAATTTTATCCTTAGCTTTTACTATAGTCGATGGCATTTTGTTGGTAGTAGTCTAGTTGCTTTAGACCAGAATCTTAATGATTTCAGCAAGGATCCTATAGTGGATCTTGATATTTGGTTCAACGAGGATATTATTGTAAGCTTAAAGATCAGAAAATCATGTACGCTACATCAAGTGAGGATGGATTTACAAAATGAAGACATTGAACTACCATGCTCCTTTGTATTCCAACTTGACAAGAAACGAGTAAGTTTTCACATCATATTATATCTACTTAGATGTATATCAAGATCTCACTTTCTAACTAACAAACATTTGTAATTTATTTTTTGCAGATATCGAAAAGGAGAGAAAATAATATACACTGCAAGGACATTCAAGAAAAGTTATCTTTACTATCAATATAAAATATATGTACAAATTTTGTAGCAGATGTCTATCTTCCATCTCTATGAGATATACAAGGGCTGAAGGGCAAATTTCTATATATGAAGGCTTACAAGGCGATATGGCAAAGCTATTTCTTTTTTGGAGAACTATCCTTTCTAGGAGTCCTTTTGCCTTTCTTTGATGTCTTGGGTATAGAAGGTGTTGAAGCTGTGGATTTGCCTTCCGTGGTTATAGGCACCGCATCTCCTTCATGGTGCAAATCCCCACCAATCTCTGTTGTTGGTTGTATACAATTGACCATTATATAAATTCAAGAGCTTTGCTCTGATGTACCAAACATGCTCAGATGTATAGCAATCCTTCGAAAACTGTCACACATTTATAGAAAAAAGAGTTTTAGTTCATTATTGTTCTTACAATAGACTATATTTTTATCATCAATGGACTATTTGCAATTAATATCTATCTTAAAGTTTAGCATCTTTCATATTACCTTTACATGTTTATCATCATTAAGATAAGCAAAGTTAACCATTCTTCTAGCATTTGCAATCACCCTCCAGCCACAAGATTGGCTATCATCCTGATGGGGACACTGCAACCACCAACACAAAGTAAAACTATAAAGAGGACGAATGGTAGTTCATAGAATAAACTCATGTTTCAATTATTTTAATGAATAACTTACCGCAACTTGTCTATATTGCATTATTGCAAGCAAATCAGACGACATAGGGGGTCTTTTCTCTAGCTCTTCAATTAATCTTTTGGCACCTCTGTATATAAAATATGTTGAAATTTAGAGTACTTACAAAAAAAAGAATTGAAATATCAAGGAGCCCTTGGATAATATAACTTACAATTTAGCATTTCCATGGCTTCCTTTCATAGAGTTGATTAAAAAGCATTGCTTATCCACAAGGTCTATTGCAATCAAGCTCCAATGAGAACTAAAAGCAATCATATCTCAACAAATTAGTAGGATAAAATCTCAAAAACTTTAATAGAATATTGAATCACTTACTTTTCATTATATGGAATTATAAGGAGCTCCAAAGTATTGAAGTCAATCAAATTGAGCCAGTGCTCAATAAAACTTGTATCAAGCTCATTCCTCATAAAGAATGAGATAGATGGATCAAAAACCTCAATTTTTTGTTGTATATCCAAAGGAAACTCATGCATTATACACCTAGAAAAGGCATAGAAATAGTGAGTATAAACAAGAAAAATCTTATTATTAAAAAAATATCAAAAAGTATAAGTAATTATGGATGGACATACCTTAGGCCAACAAGAATAATACTGTCATTTACTTCTCTTCTTTTATCCTTAAGAATCTGAACACATGCAGTATCAAAGGAGATAACCTCAGTTCTTTTGCCTAAGTCACCAGGTAAGAAACAAAACACACTGAATCCTTTTGGATTAGCTGCTTCAAGAAGGGTGGCTAGCTCATTTTCAAAGGACTCTAGTTGCTCTATTTCCCTTTCTTCAACCCTTTGCCTCCTATACTCTCTCCATTTATCTGCTTGTTCCTCTTTAGCTTTCTCCTCTTTTTCATGTTGCCTTGTATCCTTCTCATGGGTGACATCCTCAACCCTGAGACCAGAATCATCTTTCTTTCTCCTAGCTGGGGGCACATTAAGGATATTAAATGTCTTCATATCAGTGAGGGGAATTGGCTCAAGGACCTTTGAAAATCTATATCTTAGCCTCCTAAGAATTACCATGTCCTTGTCCATGAGTGTGAGCCTATGAGCATGAGCAGCACAAATGTAGGCATCTTGAAAAAACTCAACTAAAAAATCCTCTGTGGCTTCTTATATACAATTCAGAGCTGTTCTTGTCCATCTGAAACTATCCAAACTATATCTGTCACAAATTTCCCTAGCAAGCCTCTGAAAAGACAACTTTGGAATTGCATTGTCAAGAGCATTTATTGCCTTCCTAATCTCCCTTAGGCACCTGACATTCTGAGAAAACTTTCTCATTGGCTTTGACTTTCTAGAGACCTTCTGAGGCTTTGAAGACTGATGAATCTTTGATGCTAAATCCCTAGGATCAATCTTCTCTTTTCTTACTGTTGCCTTAGTCCTGGCCATCTGCCAAAAAAAGACATGTTACTTCTTCTCCAACATGTCCAGCGAAACGCGAGTCCAGACAAGAGGTATCCATGCTGCATGGCGTTTTCGCGTTTCAGCTGAATCTTTCTCGAGGTGTCTAGTGAAACGCGAGTGTCAAGCAAGGCGCCTCCTTGCAGCTGCTTCTTTTCGCGTTTCACTGGACTTGTTGTCCATTGTGTCCAGTGAAACGCAAATTTAAGCCAGGAGACCTGCTTGAAGCACCTTATTTTCGCGTTTCACCGGACAACTCATGAATAGCATAAAAATCGACAAAACCAAGAAAAAATAGCTTTGATCTAAGGAAAGCTTTTAAGATTACATAAAATATCCACAGAATTAGGGAAGAAGTTTGAAGATTTCCTTAAATCTCCACAACATTAAGGAATGCTCCCACTATGGAAAAAATTCTTGTGTAGTGGTCATAAGCTCATAATAACATAAATGATTAAGGAAAAGTATCAAAAGAATGCATTGAATGGAGCCTGTTATTGAAAAGCAAGATGCAGAAACCATACCTTCTTTTTAGCTTGTTCTTCACAATCTCAGCCTAAAGACGACAATATGCTCGAAGGTTTCCTTTGTTGGGGAAGCAATGAAATGCTTGGAGATTGGAAGGAACACCAAAGGTAAAGGTGGAGTAGCGATGAAATGCGATGAAAGGCAAAGGCGGTGAATTTGTATGGACTCAACGTTCTTGGCAAAGTGTTAATAACACACGTGTGACGTACTCTCGCTTACTGGAATTTCTTTTTTACTTGGAAAAGGGTTATGTAACACACATGTGACGTATTTTTGGAAAAAGAAAATGCGCACATCTTCTGAGGAGTTTGATACGGTGAGTTAAGTGAGACACATGTACACGTATTTTTACACAAAATTTTTCGTTGGAACTATCACCACATGCTTAACGGTCAATATAAAAAGCATTTCAAAGCCATTTCTCCGACATTGTCTTCTTTTCTGCCAAAATTTTGTCTCGACTTCCCTTTAGGGTCCTTGCTTCCTGTGTGGAGAGCAGTTCAACAATCTTTGATAGGTAACAATTTTTTTTATTACAAGTATTTTAACAAAATAAATTTGATTAATATAGAAAGAATTTTTAATAACACTTGGATAATTACAGATGTTATGTGCTTTGTATCTTTTAAAAGCAACATAGCTTTTCCTAAAATGATTTTATCATCAATTTCTGTGTTTCCATAGAATTAATTTATAGTTCATGTTTCTCTTCTTGATTTGCATCTTTTGACCAATGAAATGCGAAACAATGTCCCTGTTAGTGATATTTTGCTAAGTATTGCGTTTCACCGGCGAGATATTGGAATAATTTTTGTCTTCAAGGTAGTGTCCGATGAAACGCGATTTCTTCACAGGCATTTGCCTTGGACACTTGAATTTTCGCGTTTCACCGGTCCACTAAAAAATTTTCTCCTTTTTTGATTTTTTTGTCTTGGAAAATCAATTTTGGGGCCTCTTTCCATGGTTCCATCTTTTTTTATTGGATATTGGTTTTATTCTGCTTTTTTTTCAGGGATAACTATTTTCCTAGTCAAGATGACAAAGAGGAAGCTATCTCTAGAAGGAATGGATGAGGAGGAGATAATTGAGACATCTGATGATAGGCTCTTTGATTTCTTACACACCACTAGAAATTCTTCCAAGTTTGGCTATATCAGGGAAATTTTCAATGTTCCTTTTGATTTGAAGGAGTTATTGGAGGATCTTGAAGATAAACTTAAGGAGTACAGATGTTTTTATGATAGACATGTGCAAGGTTTGGAAGTCAATGGATTTGTTCATTATAGTGATGTCATGGGAGCCACCAATACATCTAGGTCAACTTTGCTAGGCAGGTTCAACCTCATTGATGAGGAATTCAGAAAGAAAGAAACATGTTGCCCTTTCCACAAGTACCAACACCAATGCCTTCTGATCCACAAGGACGTTGGATTTATTGTGTATCTTCAGTACATGGAAAATTCTTCTCCAGATATAGACCAACAGAGAAAGCTAGAGGATATTGCAAGTATGGATAAGGAGGTCGAAGAGAAGGAGGATATGCTCCAAGAAGATGTTGAGAATCAACTTGTCCAAGGTTTTGATGTAGGTTTATTCAAGAGTGACAATATCACAATGGTGGAAGAAAAGGAGATCGAGCCAAGTGCACAGGTTGATGAAGAAGGTCCTCTTGCCTGTGTTCCAACATTTCCCACTTATCTTATCAACAAGAAGAGATATGTGTTGCTAAATGATATTCAACATCTTTTTTATCTTAGAGAAGATTATTGCTTAGCAATCCTTGCAGGTTGGGGCAAAAATGACATGAATTTTATAGGTTATGAACAAGAACCACTAGCAAGTCTTGATGTTGAGGGAGAGAATTTCCAAGATAGCTCTATAGCCTTACATACATGTATTAATCAGATCATAGAATACGAAAAGGGGGGGCTACCTACAGAAGAAGAGTTCTTGCAGGTCCAGAAGAAACTTCATATTGATGATGTAGGGTATGAAGAGAGATTGAAGTCTCCATCAGATGAGAAGCCCAAGAGTTCAATAAATCTTTATGATGATACTCTTCTTGAAGAAGACGAACACCCTAAGGTATGAAATATAATTCGAAGTTACCCATTGAGTTTATGTTAGACTTTATTATGCATTATAGATAAATATCTTATATCTTGTACTGTTGTGGTTTGTTCTATAGATTGAGATTGAAGATCTGGACAACTTTCTTGGAAGGGCCAAGGGCTCTAGGCCAATGAAGCTTGGAAAAAATCAAAGCCTTGGCCATTATATTGGAAACTCAATCAAACAATTGTAATATATCATAGTAGATTGTCAAGCTCTCCAAGTCTACCAATGATGGCTTTGAGAGCTATCTCAAAGGTAATTGGATCTCAAGTTTTCAACAAAGGTTTGGACAAGATCATTTTGGTGGAGAAGGAAGAAGCCATAAGAGTTTTTGGCTTCATGCCTGGATACAGTGGATCTAGAGCTGGATATTTTGGAGTTCTTGGCTCCTATTTGCTCTCTTATGTAGGAGATAGTAAGAATTTGAAGCTTCTTCCAGGCTATCGGAAACAAGAGTTTTTGAAATACAGAGGTCTTATTGAGTGGGATGAAACAAAAGATTCCTCTAGAGGCCCTGTCGAGCTACCTGAAACCAAGGACTCCTCTGAAGGCCCTGTTGAGGTGCCTGAAACTAAGGACTCTTCTGCAACACAATCAGACTAGAAGATGCCAAAGATTAAGGGTTTCTTGAAACCCATCTTTTCCCAACTCTTTGTTTGGTTTGTAACCATTCTGTAAATCTTTGCTTTGCGCAAGAATTTAAATATCTATCTTTTCTTCTTTGGGTAACAATTTGTATAGTCCTTGCTAAAGATGATGTATTGCTTGATGTGGTTGTATCTTTAAGCTTGAATTTATGCCAAATTTGTCGATAGAACCATTGAAATACCTCTAATAAACTGTTGGCTTTGTGTCTTCCACCTCCATGTCTTGTGTGTCTGAAATATTTTCTTCTTGCTTGATAATGTGATTTTTCCATACTTTGGGTTGACCAGATAGATAGAGCTCCATATTGTTTAATAAAGTATGGAGCATGGTTGTATAGAATATGCTGCATAGTCAACAAATAAAGAAAGTTATTAAAAAACATTATATGAGTTGAACAATGAAGAAACAAACATATACAAACTTCTTACCATATAGTGAGTAAAGTGTTGATCACCCCAAGCTTCTGTCATCGCCTTTTTAAAAAGGTTCAATTGGTTTTTAAAGTCTTTGAGATCATCATCATTCCATTCAGTCTTATCACAATAAAAAAAACACTTTGTCTAGTGTTTCCCAAACTTTAGCTTTTCTATTTCGAGCTTGTCCATTATCAGTGTGATCCTTAACTGCATTATGTAGGGATTTCCACTGATTAAATTTAATAGTTGAGCCACTATTTCTCGAGTTTATCTTGCCAAGTCTCCCATGAAAGCCTAGAAACCTTCTAGCCTTCACTCCACCAATAGATGGTTTTTTTGGGACACAATTACCATCCTTAGACTTTTGAAGATCTGGTTCAATAACAACATTGCCACCATGCAAACCAATTGCAGAGAGAACTTTTTCAACCTTTGTTATAGCATCTATTCTAGTTGATAATGGCTTCAACTTCCATGCAAATCCTATATAGAGATGAACAAGCTTTTCAATTATCCTACAAAGTGCATGAAGTGTACAAATATGGGCATTCGCTAAAGGAATGTCCAAGACTGGTTTAAACTGTGGATCCTTATTGTGCCTAGAGGGAGCTCTATTCCAATTGCTTGAGTTTAACTCTGCAGCTGGTGACATGCAATATAAGCAAGGAGATCTCGAGTTAGCTCCCTTTGATACATTATACATACATTTGAGTGTCTTTATGTCACTGGCTATGTGCCACTCAATCCTGTAGTTCCCAAATCCTTCAACAAATAGCTCTTCTCCTGCTTGTTGCCTTTGAATAACATTAGGTATTGATGTTTGATGAAAAACCCAATATAGTATATCAAAATTCTTAGTATCTACCTCAAATGCTCCTAGCCACCAGATGTTATATTTAGATTGAACATTAAATGATGTTGAGTGATTGCAATGACCTGACAAAAGTGCTCTATTCATCAAGGTAATAGAGATTCTCTCCAATTTTTTACATTTCAGAATCTCACTTTCATCAAGTTTAATCACAAATCTAGCCACTCCCTGTGCCTCTGCTACTAACAAGTCATAAAATTTGATCATTAAGCATTGTAGGGTGGGCAAGTCAAGGAAAACATTGTTAAATTCATTGAATGTAACCTCCTTTTTCTTGCCCTTGAAGCTAGCCTTGATATGAAAAGGCTCACCTAGAATCTCCATCACTTTGTTATTAACTCTCTGTCTGATAGTCCTAACCACAAATGGTTTCGGAAGTATGCAATTGTGTACCTGTCCTTGCTTCATATTTGATTGTAAAAGCTGGAAAAGTTGCATATAAGCATCTCAACTGATACCAATACTATCCAGTGTCTTCTGTACTAACTCAGAATCCAAAGAATGATCCTTTACAAATGACTCCAAGCATTGTTTCTTTGCCTTTTTAAATTTCTTCTTCTCCAAAATATCCTTTGAAACTACTGAAGGAAGAAGATGATAATAAAACTGAGCTGCTTTTAAAGAATCTCTTTCACTTACATTTGGTTGTAGAAGAGATCTAAGCAAAATTAACATCACAAATCAATGCAAGTAGTTTAAATAAAGCCATATTTAAGATTTTTCAAGTGAAAAAAAATATACCTTGCTGCTTGGATTCTTTTACCACAGCCTCCTCCTCGTTTGAGATTCTCAATATTTTTAAGAGCTCTTTGTCAATTTCGAAGGCCTAATAAAGTTTGCTTTTGTTGATAAGCTTTGATACGCTTTTCCAATGAATGAATTTTTTGTTGACAATCCTCTAGCTTTTGCAACAACTCTATATTGTGTTTCATCAAAAGATGATTCTCTAGTCCAAGGATATCCTTTTCTGCAACAAGATTAAGTGTATAACCTAAAAATCCATTGTAGCCATCACCAATAAACCTCATTAATGACGAGCTATTATAGAAAGGAGGAGTGCTATTTCTGCTAGGATCTTTGGGATATAGCTTTCCATCTAACCAAAGATCAATATTCTTCGTTCCTTCAAACCTCAGTATATGTTTCATAGACTCTATAACCGTGATAGATTTTGTTCTCTTTCTTATTGGTTCATACTCACTGTCCAAGTCAATATGAAGATGATAGAGAGGTCTTTTATGAGAGCTACAGAGATCATTAGATGATTGATCCATAGCTGAGTTACAGAGATCATTGGGTGATTGATCCATAGCTAAGGATATGATTAGAAGCAAGAACGAAAACAAAGAAAAGACTAATAAGGAGGAGAAAAAAAGAAGAGAGAAACGATGGAGAAACGATGGAGGGAGGCAATCGAGTATCCACCAAAATTCAAATTGAATATTACTTTTCACTTTAATGAGGAGAGGTAAGATATTCATTATGACAACCTTGCCAACTTTATGGCGACCTAGATTTCTAGGTTTGATGTGACCACGAGAATATCACGACAATGACTTATTAACGAATTTTGATATTTTAACTTACCAAAATATAAACCTTTTAAAAATTCTATAAAATGATTTTATTTCGTAAATTGTTTTCTCTCTCTAGGATCTCTTACAGGGCATTTTCGAGACCTCAAAACTCCCCTAATGTAAGGAAGCTGTTTTTAAACATTGCACATAAATGTGATAGGACCTAATTAGAAAACTAAAGCTATCAAGGGAAGCAGGTGGGCAGAACCCCGACGAAACTGTCCTACAACCGGGTGGTCCCAGAGATCTGGGAGGCTTCTCACAAGGTTTTACCGTCAATTGACCTCTAGGTAATGTTAAGTTAGAACCTGATTCATACCATTTTAGGGGACCGGAATGGGACTGGTTGAGTGGCGCATCCCTCTCGTTTCCCATTCTCTTTGAACTAAGTGCGGCATGGATCTGCTTCGTCTTGGGTATCTCTGCATAAAGTAGGATGTCTAGGACTGGACGGTAGAATCCTGTCAGGAGACCCTGATTACTAGGAACTCGGATTTCAAGTCAATCCAAGTGGGTTCGACCGCGAACATTCCATTGCGAGGCGGACTCGAGAAACCCTAGGTGACAAACCCCATATCATTCCATGGGAGTGCCGGGCGGCATCGCTTAGACTCATCTCTTGATGGACCACTAAAAACGTGCCTGGACATCCGATAGACAGGCACGTTACAGTTGGTATCAGAGCAAAACTTCGTAATGCTACATGATTGATTAATGTATGGTTCATAGGCATATTCTAAATAGAGTAAACTAAGTGGTATGACTTGATTGTCAGGCACCTTTTGTACCCACGAATGCTGACATGCAAGAGAAGATATTCCTTCTCAAGAAAATTAAGGCACCCGAGTTTGATGGAGAAGGGATAGACGTCACAGTAGAGGCAGAGATATGGATTGAGTCAATGGATGATTATTTATGTGCTTCGGGAATTGCTGCTGCCAATCAAGCAATGATAGCCAAACTTAAGTTAGTTGGCCAAGACTCGGATATGGTGGAAGCAATGGTGCAAAGATCAAGGTATTTCCGAAGCTGTTGTCACTTGGGCTCAGCTGAAAGATGCTGTACGCGAATGATACCTTCCGCCAACCTACTAGACTTTGAAGATGAATGAATTCTTCAAGCTCAAGCAGCTGGGATTAACCTTAGAAGCCTACTACTCGAAGTTTGTAACCCTACTAAAATATGCACTGCCTATGGATATTGTGCAGCAAGTATCCAAGTTTTGCCATGGCCTAAACACTCCTCTGAACTACAACCTTGAAGCAATGCATCCAATAGACTTGCAAGGTGCATTACTTCGAGCAAAGCCAATCATCCAAGAACTTAATTTGGACAATTGTGACAAAGATGATTCCTGAGATTAGGACAAGAGATGCCACACATGCGGTGAGATAGGGACATTCGTAAGAGATGTCCCTACCATCAATGCTTCCATTGCAATGAGCTAGGGCACATCCAAGAAGACTTCCCTGCTGACTTAAGTTCGGAAGACATTGAACCCCCAAGGAAAAGAAGCTGCACAAATGTAGTCTATGGATATATAGAGGAGTCAAATGAAGATGAAGACCTAGAGCCTACTACACCTCTTCAGGATGATTAAATCCTAGAAGTTCTATTGACATGTAACCCAACTTGTATCGGAATAAACTTTACTCTTGTAACTACAATTAACCTGAGTAATACAAGTTCCATCAATTTTGAGCCTAGAACTTGAAAATGATTAGAGATACTCTGGCAAGGAATGACAATTATAACTTGCAACAAAATTTCCTTAAGTGTTCTTCTCAACTAATATAGATTGGGTCTTGCCAGAATGTCGAAGTTTGGGAGTATTCTCTAATATTACAAGCAAAGCAGATTGATCATGGACCTCAGTCCAGGTCTAAAAAGAGGACAATTCAGAAACAAAGTTTTCGCGATAAAGGACCGCTTCAGTTTGCTGAAAGGATCCTAGGACAATTTGGCCTAAAGAAGAAAATCCTACCAAGGACGACCAAAAATCTTATGACTCCAAGTGATAAAGCTTCGCACTGTTTCTATTGCAAGGAGCTAGGTCATTTCAAAAGGGAATGTCCAAAGCACCCTAAACACCGATGCTTTGAGCGCCATAACTTTGGACATAACCACATCAATTGTCCCAATAGGACTCAAAGAGAACTTGAACTTACAAGGAATGAAATTGTACAAGCTCCAATGATCCAGAATACACCAGATACTTAAGAAACACCTAGAAGATATCTGTGAGATGTAATTACAATAAACTCTTCTCTTGTAATCCAGACTTGGATAGATCTAATACAATAAGTTGTGTTTCAAAAGACCACATGCTTATGAGTTGCACTACTTGAGTCATTACGAGTAGCACAGTGGATGCATGGTGGATCCTAAACCACAAGCCCTAAGCCCCATTAATGCTTTGTCTTCCACAATTCTTCCGAGATGAGGACATCTCGAGTTCTCTAAGGGGGAGAGGATGTAATGTTCCCACCTGCCTGCATAGAAACCCCCCTCCCCCCCCCAGCCGTCACCGAATAAGTGGCCAGGGGGGAAGGAAAAAGGAGAACGGCGGTGGCGATAGCTTCAAGGGGGGGACATAGGTTGTCAACGTGGAGGGAGTCGCCAATGATGACATGAAAGGAGTGGAGAAAGATGACGATGACAGATGTGGAGAAGAAGGAGATGACGATAACATCATGGCAAAGGTAATGATGACAAGATGGGGCAGACTGCATGGCGGCAGCTCCACCCTCACTGCCCACGTGGAGGGGAGGGCCTCCATCACGCCCCCCCTTCCCCCAATAATACCACCTCTCCCCCATTTTATAAACCCCCCAATCGCAATAAAGGAAGAGGACCAGGATGCTGCAAGAAAGAGAGAGCAAAGAGGGAGGGAGAGAGAGAGAGAGAAGAAGAAGAAGAATAAGAGGAGGGAAAGAGAGAGGGAGAGAAAGAGAGAGGGAGAGAGAGAGAAGAAGAAGAGAAGAAAAAGAAGAAGAAGAGGAGGCAAAGAGAGAGGGAGAGAGAGAGAGAGAGAGAGAGGGAAGGTTCTAGGAGATTCCTCCCTCCCCCTCCTTAGAGGGCAACCACACACTTTGTCCCTTCCTCGCAACTTATTCCCTTTTTTCGTGGGTTAAACCCCCTTCGCGATAGAGGATAGTCACCCTGGCACGCTACCTCACAGATGCAAGAGAGAGAGAGAGAGAGAGAGAGAGAGAGAGAGAGAGAGAGAGAGAGAGAGAGAGAGAGAGAGAGAGAGAGAGAGAGAGAGAGAGAGAGAGAGAGAGATTTATAAGCTGAAAGTATGGCCCCCGAATGGAGGGAGACACACACCAACCATAATCCTACATCCAACAACAGAGCCACCGGCTAGGGCATTTCTGCGAATATGAATACAACGTCGAGTATGGATAATTCATATCCGAATATCCAGGTATTAATTGCCATCCCCGCTATTCATTATGACATAAGTTATATTACCTTGCATGTGCATGAGTTCATTTTAAATAAGTAACCGAAATTATTTTTCAATAGTTAATGAACTCGTAGGGGATTTTAAGAAATTATTTCTGTAACCATAGATGACCGTGCACAGATTTATTCATATGACACATTGAGGTTTGCACAAACCCTTGTATCTGAATACAATCATTGCATCCTAGTGCTACGCGACAAAAATTATACGTAGCATAAAGAGCATATAAGGCTACTTAAGGGCTATGCACATAGACGGTGCATGCATGGGAAATATTATATGAAACATACATCGATGGATGGTGCATGCATGGAAAATATTATATGAAACATACATCGATGGTACACAAATTAATCTTGCATTAAAGTCTTGCTAATATCACGAACTATTAGTTTATTGGGATCTCGAAGTTGTGCATAGCTAGTATAAACAACAATCATTGGGATTAAAACTATGATGCCTTGAGATTCCTCGATAGTGACTATGTTTATGAATCCTATTCAGGGTTGGGCTAGATGCAACAACAACTCTAGGGTGGTCAAAGAGCTCAAGGGTTAGGAAACCCTAAGTTGAAGGAAAGACTGATGCTTTTGTACTTGTTGGAAAAAAGGCAAGGTTATCGATCAATGTAAGTGATTAATAGAACTTATGTCTTGTACAATGTTTGAAACCCTAACATATGCCTTAGTCAAAAGAAGGGTGTGTTAAGTAAATTTTACATGGAACCGCTCCTGATCCCAAGGGGGAGAGCGAATATGCGATGGAAGGTTATCACGACTATTCTTGCAATGTTGAAAAAGGATATCATTGTTTTGTTGATTGATCTAACATCGTCTTAAATGCTTTTTGCATTAAACTAATTGTTGGGATGTGATTTGGATGATTATTCCAAGTGCTTGTGCTTGATGGTAAATGCATGGCAGGGGTCTGTGACAACAAGTTGCCATGGGAAATAAAGCAATGTTTTCTTGGAAGAAAATACTAGGTAGAGTGCCTTGATTGTGCTTGATTTCTTAATTGAATTAATTAAGGAAGGATATTTTGTGCGGGTGAATCATCTCCAAGGCCACCACTTGTCAAGTTCGAGATGGAGTTGTAGATTGTCGTGAGCCCAACGTCTAGGGCGTTGGAAAATCCTATTCTAGATATTGGGTGGAAATTATGGTGCCATGTGATTTGGACCGGGTACTTTTGTTGGAGAGAAGGGATACATAATTCTCATGTATGGGCAAGAGACAAAGATTAACTGGAAAATAAGTTAAGGAACTTGTTGTCAAAAGGATTGTTTGCTCTATATTCATATTTGTGCTGTAAATTACGCAAACGAACCCTGTTCCCTAAAAGGCTTAATTAAGGAAGATGTTTTTAAATGTTGCACATAAATGTGATAGGACCTAATTAGAAAACTAAAGCTATCAAGGGAAGCGGGTGGGCAAAACCCCGACGGAATTGTCCTACGACTGAGTGGTCCTAGAGATCTAGGAGGCTTCTACAAGGTTTTATCGTCATTCGACCTCTAGGTAATGTTAAGTTGGAACCTGATTCATGCCATTTTAGGGGATTGGAATGGGACTATGCCCTATGTGCAGAGAGGTTGAGCAGTGCATCCCTCTCGTTTCCCATTCTCTTTGAACCAAGTGCAGCATGGATCTGCTTCATCTTGGGTATCTCTGCATAAAGTAGGATGTCTAGGACCCGACACTAGAATGCTATCAGGAGACCCTGATTACTATTCACCCGGATTTCAGGTCGATCCTAGTGGGTTCAGCCGTGAACATTCTGTTGCGAGGCAGACTTGAGAAACCCTAGGTGACAAACCCCATGTCATTCCATGGGAGTGCTGGGCGGCGTTGCCTAGACTCATCTCTCGAGCGATGGACCACTAAAAATGTGCCTGGACAACCGATAAGTGAGTACGTTACACACGCATACACACACACACACACACACACACACACACAGAGAGAGACAGAGAGAATTATATATAGGGAAAATATAAAATTTATATACTTTAATAGAGACTGAGGGGGAAAGAAAGTGGAGAGAGAGAGTGTGTGTGTGTGTGTGTGAATTATAGAAAGAGAAAATATAAAATTTAAAAGATAGAGAGAAGAAAAATAGAGGAGAGAGAGAGAGAGAAGAAGAAGAAGAAGAAGAGAGAATAATAGAGAGGGGAAAGATAAAAATTAAAACAGAGAGAGAGAGAGAGAGAGAGAGTGTGTGTGTGTGTGTGTGTAGAAAAAAATTAGAAGCAGGGGAAAAAGTTGTCGCAAAGTAGTAAAGTGCGCAAAATGCTAGTACATATTAAAAAGAAAAGTGATCATGTAAATTTGAATTAGAAAAAAGGTAGAGGAACTTACTAATTTTCAAGAATGTCCAACCAATACAGCATCTCGCACAACAATAGAGAACACATTAATGCTAAATGTCTGAAGAGTATAATCATTACACAATCTTTATGCAAGGAGCATGTATATAAGACTATGGTATTATGATAGTTTGCATCTAGGATCAAAGCATTATATATGTGAACATAACCATCTATGCTATATCTATACCAATTTATTATTTAAGTTGCAGGTTCGGGAGGCAACGAAGCACCAAAGAGCTCCCGAACCTGCAACTCTCAAATCAAGGTAAATTTGAATTCTTCGTGAGAGTGATGGATGGTGAAAACCAAGGCAATCATTAGCAAATTGATGGGTGGTGAAAACCAAGGCAATCATGAACTCCATGGAAGTTGGCGGACCCTTTGCTTCTTCTCTCTCTCTCTCTCTCTCTCTCTCTCTCTCTCTCTCTCTCTCTCTCTCTCTCTCTCTCTCTCTCTCTCTCTCTCTCTCTCTCAACATTGGTAGGGGAGCAGTAGCAATGGTAGTGGGGAGCACGAATAGCAGGCGAGTAGCAGCAAACAATAGCAGCAAATTGTGACTCTCTCTCTCTCTCTCTCTCTCTCTCTCTCTCTCTCTCTCTCTCTCTCTCTCTCTGAGTTTGTCTGTCTCTTTGTCTTTCTCTCTATCTGTGGGCCATGAGAATCGGGGGGGGGGACAGCGTGTCAGCGAACGTCTCTCTCTCTCTCTCTCTCTTTCTGTGTTTGGGCCAGAAGAATCGAAGGGGGGGACATCGACTCTCTCTCTCTCTCTCTCTCTCTCTCTATTTGGCCAGAAGGGGGGTGAGATGCTATTGGAGGGGGAGGAGGGTGAGTGGGTGTACAAGGAGGACCCGGAGGGCGTGGGCCTTGCGACGAGTTATGCTTCTGCTACTACTTGGGATTGAGGGGGTGGGACTATCGCTATTTGTGGGGCTTGAGGGGGTGGGACCATGGCTAGTGTGCTGGAGCCATCATCAATGCTAGGGCCAACGCTATAGGGGTTGCCTAGGGACTCAAGGGGAGGTGCCAGTAGTAGGTCCAGAAGGAGTGGAGGATGAGTAGGGTGGTGAGCCACCATTGGCTGGAGAGGACGGGGAGAGGTTATTGTTTCCTTGAGATGGTTGTACGGGGAGGACCTATAGGGTGTGGGACTTGCGGCAAGCCATCGTAGGTGGGACTGCTGTGTAGAGGGAGTGGAATTGCCACCGCCACCATACGATGGGGAGCTGCTACCGCTTGGGCTCGAGGGGGTGGGATTGTTTCCGTCGCCATATATGATGGGGAGCTGCCATTCGTGGTGCCCAAAGGAGAAGGGCCACTAACAGTGTTGGGGGGGCCATTGCCATGGGAGGGAAAGGAATGCAGCTAGAGGCGGTGCGGCCACCTCTGCCATTGCATGAGCCACCACCATGGACTTTGCAGTGGCTAGGGGAGGAGCCTAAGGGTGGGTTCACACTTGCACGGTGGACAAAAAGGTGAAAAATCCCCTTTTCCACCCATCTACAAGGGTTTCCCAAGAGTTGTCCGCCATCTCATTCACATTAGTGGTGGACAAGGAAAGGAGCCAAAGAGAAGACATGGCATGAAGGAGAAGTATCCATGCGGGGCAGGCCAGAAGAGAGGAGCAAAAACTTGGCCATGATGTGTCAAAAAAGGCCCCTAATTTTTTTGGCCTTCCAGCATGTGTGTGAACATACAGTTTTCCATGCTGAAATTTGATTGGCCATCTGTATTTGGGATGCCTGTTTGTCTGCCGGGTCTGAACCCACCCTAAGTTGCCACCCCCCAACGAGCCTCCACAACCGCTCCACGGCTGCCGTAGTGCATAGTTATAGTTAGTATAGATATTAAATTAGTTAGTTAGTAATATAGATATAGTTAATATAACTAAGTTAGTATACTAACTAACTATACATATATAATTACTAACTAACTAACTAACTAACTATATATATATAGTAGTTTTTGAGTATGTGTGAGTGAGTGAGTGAGTGAGTGAGAGAGTATTCAAATTTCATTTTCTTGTTCGTTCCCATTCGTAGAGTGTGTGTGTTTTTTGGGGGGGAGGGGAAGAGGTTGTTCAAATCGTGTTTATTTATTTAGATTAGTCGAATTTTTATGTTGTTTTAATTTTTTATTTAATTTTATTTATAGTTGGTTAGTTTAGTTAGTTAGTTAACTTTAGTTAGTGAACTAATCTAATTTTTTTATTAGAGTAGTAAGTTTTTTATTTATGGTTGGTTTAATTTTGTTGTTTTGGTTTAGTGAGATAGTTAGATCAATGATTGATGATTGATTAGTATAAATTAGTAGGTCTTAATCATTTTTTACTTTAATTATTTGTGGAAATTTTAATTTTTTATTTATAGATATAGTAAGTTAGTAGGTTTGTACATATAGTATAGGGTTAGTTTAATTTTTTGTTTTAGTTTACTTTAAATTGTAAGTTAGTTTAGTTAGTTAGTTAAATTGATTAGAGAATGGTAAGTTGGTTTAGTTTAGTTAGTTAGTTAACTTTAGATAGTTTAATTAGTTAGTAAGTTTAGTTACTAATGTAATATTTTGATTAGATTATAAGTTTTTTATGTTATTTCAATTTTTTGTTTAACTTTATTTACAGTTCATTTAATTTTATCTTAGATTAGTTTAGTGAGATTCTTTAATTAGTAAGTTAGTAGGTTTTAATTATTTTTTTACTTTAATTGTTTGAGGTTATTTTAATTTTTATTTGTTATAGATGTAGTAAGTTAGTAGGCTTATATTATTTGATTAGATTAGTAAGTTATTAGTTAAATTGATTAGAGAATGGTAAGTTAGTTTGGTTTAGTGAGTTTTTAATGTTATTTTACTTTTTTGTTTGAATTTTTATGTTATTTACCTTAGATTAGTTTGTTGATTGATATATTGGATTAGTTTATTTTAGTTTATTATCTATTAGATAGTCTAGTTAGATTGATTAGTTAGTTTAGTTTAGTTAGTTAGTTAACTTTAGATAGTTTAATTAGTTTAGTTAGATTGATTAGTTAGTTTAGTTTAGTAATTAGTTAGTTAACTTTAGATAATTTTATTTACCGTTCGTTTAATTTTATTGTTTTAGTTACTTACTTTAGATTAGTTTAGTGAGATTAGTATCTCCAAACTTTAAATTTTTATTTATGGATATAGTTTAGGGTTAGTTTAATTTTTTGTTTTAGTTTATTGATTGTTTAGTTACTTACCTTAGATTAGTTTGTTGATAGATTAGATTAGATTATATTATATTATTTTAGTTTATTACTTAGTTAGATTCATTAGGTAGTTTAGTTTAGTTTAGTTAGTTAACTTTAGATAGTTTAATTAGTTTAGTTAGATTGATTAGTTAGTTTAGTTTAGTTAGTTAGTTAACTTTAGATAATTTTATTTACAGTTCGTTTAATTTTATTGTTTTAGTTACTTACCTTAGATTAGTTTAGTTAGATCAGTATCTCCAAACTTTAATTCTTTATGTATGGATATAGTTTACGGTTAGTTTAATTTTTTATCTTAGTTTATTGATTGTTTTAGTTACTTACCTTAGATTACTTTATTGAGATAGTTTATTATTGATCGATGAATAATTGTGTGTTATGGGTTAGTTATGGGGGGGGGAGAGAGAGAGAGAGAGAGAGAGAGAGAGAGAGAGAGAGAGAAGGTTAGTTTGATTAGTATGGTTTAATTTATTAGTGTTTTGGTTTGTTTGGTGCAATTTGTTTGTGAGGATTGGTCGTCTGGCCAGTTTTTTGAGACTATTATTCAAGTTGACTATATATATATATATATATATATATCTCGAGTTGTAGTTTTGTTTTGCTGTATTTATTGGTTTATTTGTTGTTGTTACTGGTTTGGTGAGTAGGTTGGTTAGGTTGGTTTTGTGATGTTAGATTGTGTTTGTGTTAGTGGTAGATTAGTTAGGTGGTTAACGAGAGAGAGAGAGAGAGAGAGAGAGAGAGAGAGAGAGAGAGAGAGAGAGAGAGAGAGAGAGAGAGAGAGAGAGAGAGATGATATTAGTAGGTTAGTTAGTTAGTAGGTTGGTTAGTTGGATGGTTAGGTCAGTAGGTTTTGTCTTCTTTATTGTGAGTTAGTAAGTTTTTGTCTTCTTCTTCTTCCTCTCTCTCTCTCTCTCTCTCTCTCTCTCTCTCTCTCTCTCTCTCTCTCTCTCTCTCTCTCTCTCTCTCTCTCTCTGTTGGTTAGCTATTAGTAGTTGGACACATGGAGAGAGATATGATATCAGTTGGTTGGCTTTATCATGTTAGTTTGTATTTGTGTTAGTTTATGGTGTTAGGTGGTTACAAAGAGATCTATATAATATTAGTTGATTGTTTTACTGTATTTATTGGTTTATTTGTTGTTGTTACTGGTTTGGTGATAGGTTGGTTACTTGGTAGGTTAGTTACTTATTGGCTGGTTGTTGTTTGGTTGATTTTGTGATTTTAGTTTGTGTTTGTGTTAGTTGGTAGGTTAGTTAGCTAGGTGGTTAATGAGAGAGAGAGAGATATGATATTAGTTAGTTGGTTAGCTATTAGTAGGTTCTCTCTCTCTCTCTCTCTCTCTCTCTCTCTCTCTCTCTCTCTCTCTCTCTCTCTCTCTCTCTCTCTCTCTCTCTCTCTCTCTCTCTCATCGTCTCTCTCTCTCTCATTCTTCTTTGTGTTCTTCTTCTTCTTCCTCTCACTCACTCACACTCTCTCTTCTTACCCTATCTCTTCTTTTTCTTCCTTTTCTTCTCCCTCTTTCTCTCTCTCTCTCTCTCTCTCTCTCTCTCTCTCTCTCTCTCTCTCTCTCTCTCTCTCTCTCTCTCTCTCTCTCTCTCTCTCTCTCTCTCTCTCTCGTCGTGTCTCTCTCTCTCTCATTCTTCTTTGTGTTCTTCTTCTTCTTCCTCTCACTCACTCATACTCTCTCTTCTTGCCCTATCTCTTCTTTTTCTTCCTTTTCCTCTCTCTCTCTCTCTCTCTCTCTCTCTCTCTCTCTCTCTCTCTCTCTCTCTCTCTCTCTCTCTCTCTCTCTCTCTCTCTCTCTCTCTCTCTCTCTCTCTCTCTCTCTCTCGTCGTGTCTCTCTCTCTCTCATTCTTCTTTGTGTTCTTCTTCTTCCTCTCACTCACTCATACTCTCTCTTCTTGCCCTATCTCTTCTTTTTCTTCCTTTTCCTCTCTCTCTCTCTCTCTCTCTCTCTCTCTCTCTCTCTCCTCGTGTCTCTCTCTCTCATTCTTCTTTGTGTTCTTCTTCTTCTTCCTCTCACTCACTCACACTCTCTCTTCTTGCCCTATCTCTTCTTTTTCTTCCTTTTCTTCTCTCTCTCTCTCTCTCTCTCTCTCTCTCTCTCTCTCTCTCTCTCTCTCGTTGTGTCTCTCTCTCTCATTCTTCTTTGTGTTCTTCTTCTTCTTCCTCTCACTCACTCACACTCTCTCTTCTTGCCCTATCTCTTCTTTTTCTTTCTTTTCTTCTCCCTCTCTCCCCTTGCTCTCTCTCTCTCTCTTTGTTGGTTAATTAGTTCATAGGTTGATTAGTTAGAGAGAGAGAGAGAGAGAGAGAGTAGGTTAGTTGTGATGGTTGCATCAAATGGTTAGTTAGGTAGAGAGAGAGAGAGAGAGAGAGAGAGAGAGGGAGTAGATTGGTTATGTTGGTTACGTTAGTTAGTTAGTAAGTTGGTCGGCCATGAGCTCTATTCCCTCTTGGATGGATTCAATGGATACAACCAAGTCTAAATTGTAGAAGAAGACCAATCCAAAACAACCTTCACAACCGAATGGGGAACTTATCCTTACAGAGTGATGCCGTTTGGGCTCTATAATGTTCTTGCTACTTTCCAACGAGTGATGATGGCTGCCTTCCAAAACCAATAACATGATTTCATTGAGGTGTATCTCGATGACTTCTATGTCTATAGCCTAATTAGTGAGCATTGGGGACACCTCAAGCAGTGTTTTGATAGATATCAAGAGTATAGGATTTCTCTCAACCCCAACAAATGTGTCTTTGGTGTCTCGTTTTAGGAGCTCTTCTAGGTCACATTGTCTCTACACAAGGGATAGCAACAAATCCTGTAAGATTGAGAAGATTGTTGCCTTAACAACACCAACCAACCTTAAACAATTAAGGGGCTTTCTTGGCCATGTGGGCTATTATAGAAGATTCATTGCACACTTTGTGACGAAGGCAGTCCCTTTGCATAAACTCTTGAGAAAAGATGCCGACTTCACATGGACTAATGACTGTGACGAGGCATTCAACACTCTAAAGCAATGTTTGATTGAAGCACCCATCCTGCAACCTCTTGATTGGACGAAGGAGTTCCATGTACATATTGATGCATCCGTTGAAAGCTTAGGTGCAGTCCTATGCTAGAAGGGATCCTCGAAGCTTGATCAACCCATTTATTATGCAAGCAAAAAGGTCACTGACAGAGAGCGGAACTATAAAGTGACAAAGCTAGAGTGTTTGGCAATGGTGTTTGCCCTAGAGAAGTTTTGCCACTACATGTTGTCAACTCATTTTAAATTTTGTGTGGATCATGAGGCCATGTCCTTCCTAATGGGCAAAGCAGATGTGAAGTTAAGAATGATGAGATGGCTCCTTCTATTCTAGGAGTTTGACTTTGAGGGTTAGGTGTAGAGAGGGAGAGTGGGAGAGAGAGAGATCTAGGAGTTTTCACTATTTCTCAATTTTGAGAATATTTTGTATATCCCTCAAGGTTAATGTATGTGTTTTGTCTAGTATGGAGGCTTTTGCAGCAAATGACAATATGTTTGTAGAAGATATTATACTGTATACTCCTGATGTGCAAATGAATGTATGTAAAATGAAGGAGGCTAGAAGGAAGAAGGCAATTCGTCGTGCACTCAAGCATGTTGGAGGACATGATAGTTCCGTTGGTTTCTTGAGGTTCATTCGTCGCTTGGATGGGATTGAAAGGCAAGTGAAGACATTGTTTCGGTGTCAAAATGCTTCGATTTCTCTTTGTGAGAACATTGGTGACCGTCTACAGAGGATTTAGAGAATGTTGGAAGAGAAATATGAAGGGCACCTTGCCGATGGAGTAACGATATAGGGCAAGTTAGAAGAGATCAGGGGTTATATAAGTGACATTTATGAACATATTTAGAAAAATTGGTGGCCACATGCTAGATCAAGAAGAGAAGTTGAAGGACCTTCCTAATAGTGCCGATTGTATAGAGGATGGAGTATGTGAGTTAATTGCTCACAAGAATGAGACCTTGGTTGCACCGGGTAACATTGCACTTGATGTGCAACTTACTTCTTTGAAAGTTTATCTTAATAGATCAACACTATTAATGCAAATGAATCGCCGTGCAGGCTCATGTTCTTGCATTAGAGAACATTGCCCTTTATATGCAACTTGCTTCTTTGAAAGTTTATCATAATAGGTTTTTGGCAATGTCAACCCATGCTTCTTTGCCATGGTTTGGTTGGTATATGTAATCTATGCAAGACTTCTTAAATGAGTTTTGTTTTGAAAATCTCCATTCACATTGTATATCTCTTGCAAATTATAAATTTATTTAAAAATCGTTTTAATTGTCCCTCTTTCTCTGTGTCTCTCTCTCTCGATTACTATACAATTTTACTAAAGTGCTTTCATGACTTAGATTAGATTAGGTACATTAAAATTGTTGAAGCTTAGACATGTTGGGACCCTTTTGTCATGAAGGAAAATACAACATTAATATTTGCACCTTGGATTAATTCCAGCCTTTGTAAATTTAGCTTTAGCCTATGTGTACATATGTGAACAGCCCTTAAGTTTGGAAGAGGGTTAGAATAAAAGGGACTAGAGGCCAAAGGCAAGACATCTTTTGATCATTCAATAATCTTGGCTTTACCATTTTCTTGGAGTTAGCTTCTTCTAGCCTATGAAGCACTCAGCCATGGCCGTCATGTATTCTTGAATCCCCAACCATTAATACATGATGAGGATGTCTTGGTGCAATAGATTTGTTAATTCTTTGTTGTAGCTTAGTTAATTTTCAATTTCAGTTAGATTTCATTCCATGGTTGATTGCTTTCATTACATTGGTATCAGAGCAGTAGCTTAGATCCTTGCAGAAGTCATTTTCAAGTACTAGATTCAGTTTCCTAGGCTAGAGAGAGCAAACCATAGTTAGGAATTTGAGTGACAGGACTTGACAGGACATGAAGATTTCAAACCGGAGTTACATGTGAAGGTCTGCTACAAACAAGGATGAAGATGGTGATTCTTGGCATTACCAATGGAAGAAATGGAAGGCTCCAGCCAAAATAGCAGGACGTGATCAAGATTGAGCCAAAATTTGGGGTAAGTGTACAAACAAATGGTTACAGGACATTTTAACTGTGGTTACTTTTGAGAAGGAAGGGTTTCTTCTTCCCTTTTCTCATTTCTTCAAGCTTTCCACAAGAATCCATGGCCAAGACAACATCAGATCTTCTCCTTCTCACTTCTATCATGAGAATGTGTTGGATGACCTCTCTCCCTGCCTCAAGAGCTTCAAGAGGAGTAGCTTATGTAGCTACTTAGCACCATTGCTGATTTCTGGGACGTGAGTATGTACTCACGCTGTTTGCGCCGCCAGTACATACTCTTATACTGCGTGATCAAATTTTGAGTAATGATGCCTCTTGAGCCTTGCTATTGATCTTCAAACCTTTGGCAAGTGATCTTTCACCAATTTCTTCAAGATCCTTATTAGTTTGGAGTTTTCCCTCTTCTTCAAAACCCTGGTTATGGAGTTTTATGACAGTTCTGGACAGCACTCAAATTTCTCAGATTTCTTCATCAAGATCAAAGGGTTTTTGCTCTATTATACTCCCTGAGGCTTCTACATACATCCTAGTACCAACATTGATTGATCTTGAAGCTTGAAGCTTTGTTGGAGCTTGGATATGGAGATTGCAAACTCTATGTGTAACAGTCTGGGACAGCATTAAGATTCCTGAAATTTTTAGAGCAATTCATGGGGCTTTTGTGGGCAAAGCATCTCTGAAGCTTCCTCAACCATTCCCCCTCAAGAATCCATCAACATTGGACCGACATTGAAGAGATTGAAGCCAATGGAGGTCTAGGTGTTCAATGGACATCATGAAGCTTTTATGCCATTAAATGTTGGCATTCCCTCTCAAATTTCGGGATCTCTTGGACACATTGAATCCCTCTATATTACCTATTGCAACCTACTTCAAGTAGAGAAGGTAAATGGTCTTCATCAACCCACATTTGGAGCATTTATGGAGTCATGGAGCTTTCATGGGATTAATGAAGCTGAAGCTTATCAAGGAAGGGATTATCCTTGAATATTGAAGATCTCTTGGACTGATTCTAGCTGGATTATCAAGCTCAGCTCACCTATGTCAAGCATTATGGATTGAAGGTCATTCCATCAACAATGCTCTTCTCCAATCAATTAAATGAGGTACTCTAATCACTCTTAATTTCTCTTTACATCCAATTGTTGCTGATCTCATTTCCAATTGCTGAAGAGAAATAAGAGGATTAAATGAAGCTTTCATTCATAGCCTAATGCATTACATGAAGCCTATAGGTTATCTCAGTCATTGTCTTTACTAAACCTCTTCAATTTACTAAAATGGCCATCTCTAAATGTCTCAAACTCTTCCATAATGAATGAGCATTACCCATCTACTTCCATTCACTGAAATCAGTAATTTCTTGAGCTTCATTACTCAATCTTTTATTGCCTAACCCTGACATGAAATTGATTGCCTATTTTGCCTCTTGATCATAAGAAAATCATTACCCAATTGGTAAGTGAGAAAAACTTTGTAAGCAGTGAGTCACTGCTGAGGTAAATACCTCTCCACTTCTCATTTACATTTCAGCCTTTTCAATTCCAATCTTGCATATCATGAAAAGGGCAAATGAAAGGCAATTGTATTTCCTTCCTATTCCATGCATACCATACTGATTTTTAGAGCTAGAATTCACTTGCCATGTACTTGCCCACGAGGAAAAGTGGATGCCGGGCGAGTCGGTAGGACAAAAGAGAGGTGACCCTCCCCTACCGACGAGGACCCTGAAGGGGAGCACAACCCGGCCCGAGAGGGAACTTTGCAAACCCCTCGGGTCTCGGATCCCACGTATTTTCAAGTTTAGGTGTAGGTACAAATCTCAAAGGCACTTGAAATCAGCCTACAGCATGAGTTATGGACAGTGAGTTCTTGTGATATTGGCAAATGTATGGTATGGCAAATGTATGAATACATATGGCTACAGTAAAATGTATGCATCCTATGGTAAAGACACTATGGTTCAGCATTAAAGTTTGGAACAGAGTATGTATACATACCCTCATTAAAGATTGCAGTCTACATTGAGTTAGACAGCCATTTTACTGGTCACAGATGTCATTTTCAGTATGGGCAGACGTATGAGATCTCCTACAGGGTTATGAAGTTGGTACATGCTTGGTATTGATGGTACAAGCCATTAATTGACTAGAACAGGGTATTCACTGCCTGCAGGAATTTTCAGACAGCACCAGAAAATCCCTTACAGAAATTTCTGTACTCATCCATTTTCTGCACTTGATAGATCATTGGATAGAGGGCTCTTCAAGCTTTGAACAGAACCAGAGACCTCGTAATTTGGAGCTCTAGGAGTAAAGATAATCAAGTTTTTCTACTACAGGAAATTCAGGACAGAAATCAACCCATGGCTAGAAATAAGAAGAGAGACCCTGTTTTGGATACTATCAATGAAGAATTGAAGGAATATCAGCAGGAAAGGGATGAACATCAACAAGAAAGGGGTGAACATCATGACACTTCTCAAGATGCCATTTACCGAATGCATTATGAGAACGATGAGGTCGATGCAAGCTCCACTCACTCCCCTACCAATCAACCCATAGAGACGTCTCATATCTCAATGAATTCAAACAGTTTTCAACAATTGTCAAATGACATAAAGGATATGAAATCAGGTTTCGAGGGTATGAGGTTGGGTATTGACAAGCTTGTAGCGCTTCTTGGTGAGAAAATGTTGCCTACAGCTGGTCTTAATATCCCACACCCGCATAGGGCTGAAGAACCACCTAAACCACTTACTCCTAAGGTGGTAGGTCAATTTGAAGTTGGAGAATCATCTAAAGCTAAGGATTTTGCTCATCCCACTTCACTTCAGCCACAATTCCATCAACAAAAGGGTCACTTTCAGCCACATGGGCAGGATCTTCAAGAAAGAGTGCAAACAAACTCAAAGCATGATGAAGACATCCATGGGTGCAACTCTTTCTACAAGCAATTTTACCCTCAAGCAAATGTTGGTGGCTATGAGCAAGTCCATATTAATTCAGCCCCAAACTCTTATGGGCAGCCACATGGACATGTGAATTCAGCCCCAAATGCTTTTGGACAGCCACAACATAATTTCTCTTCTCAAGTGCAGGCCAATAGGCCAAGTCCCATGTCAAATCATGGTTGGAATCAGCAAAATAATGGGCAGCAACCACCTTTCAATTCACCGATGCATGGACAACCTCCCAATGTGGGCAACACATACTTTCATCCTCAAGGACATTGTTTCCAGCCACAAAGTCATGGTATGCATTATGGACAGCAAACTCCTTATGCACAAGGGCATGGAAATAATGAATATCCTAGGCAAGGACCTTTTGGCAATTCTTTTGGGCCACAAAACCATAGTGGACAGCAGCACCCTAATGGAGAACTTCCTCAATACGAGAGAGAGTACAAGGAGAAAATAATTATCTCAAACTTCAAGGGAGAGAACCCTTCACCCACGGAGTTGGAGGAGTGGTTTGACAAGTTAGAGATGTATTTTTCCCTTTACCCAAGGCCCGAGAATGCCAAAGTAAAATTTGCAGCCCTTCATCTAGAAGGCTATGCTCACACTTGGTGGAGATATATGGCGAGGATGGGACATGACTTCTTGTCTTGGGATGCATTGAAAAATGCTATGATTGAAGTCTTTGTTTCCCCTATTGAAAAAGAGCGGTTAGAGAAAAAGTGGTATGCACTTGAGCAACGTGGTCTCTCGGTTAGAGAGTATTCAAATCAGTTTTTGAACCTCTCGATGTATGTTCATGGGGTATCCGATAGTGCCAAGTTGAATAAATACATATTTGGTTTGGAACCTATTCTTTCTTCTGAAGTTGGAGCCACGAATCCTACATCCCTACAAGCTGCCATTCAATTGGCTGAACGTTATGGGCAGAAATACAAGGGTTTTCAGCCAAAAACAGGGCATTCTTTTCAGCCTACGCAGTTCTCAAGGACATCAGGCCATTATGGGCATGCTAAAACTGATTTTCAGCATATTGGGAAGCCATCAAATACTTTCAGCAACACCTACAGCAAGATACCCACTTTTCCTACTGTGTTTGGGTCAAAACAAAGCAGTAATTTCAGACCTAATGCTGAAAATAGATTTGATGGAAAGAGGACTGATATAAATGCCAAAACTTCAGTCCCTACTCAAGGCAAACATGTATCGAATGACAAGCTCAAAGATATGTATGCTAAAGGTCTATGCTACAAATGTGGAGAAAAATGGTCACCCGATCATAAGTCCAAATGCAAGGCCAAAAATATGAAGATTAGCATGATCATCGAGGATGATTCCGATGTTGAATCTATTGAAGGAAGCTTGGCTCAGCTTGATGTCACAACAACTCAAGAAGAGGCGCATGAAAATGAAGAGAATGGCCATGATGAGTTCTATGATCCGATGGATGGGTTTCCTTTCGACCCGGGTGGTCATTATTTGGATGATTCATGGACTGATTTACATCCATCGCTATGTGCCATATCAAGTGATGCATGGAGTGGTTCAAGAGGGGATAATACCCTACGCCTTAAAGGTCAAATCAAAGGAAGGACCGCTCATATACTCATAGATACGGGAAGTACACATAGCTTCATTAATGCTAAGTCACTCAATGGGCTGAAATTGAATACGCATGAAATGCCTACATCACTCAAAATCCAAGTGGCAAATGGAAATTTTGAGATGAGCAATCAATGCTGTCCAAATGTACCTATCACCTTTTCCCCATTGTGCACTACATCAGTGAGCCTAATTGCATTAGAAATGGGTCCCATTGATATAATACTTGGCTGCAACTGGCTGAAATCTTTGGGCAGATTTACCATGGATCTCAACAACATGGAAATGGAGTTTAAATGGTGTGAACAACAAGTAACACTACATGGAGCTGAAAAGAAAAGAATGGAGATGATCAGTCCCAAGAAGGTTAAGAAAGAGATAAATGCAAAGGCATGTATGTTCACCATTCTTCTTTCCAAGATTGAAGAGGATCAGCCCTCTTCTTCTACCAACAATATGGACCCATGTCTTTGTAAATTGCTGAAAGAATATGATGATATTTTCCAGCCACCTACCTCTCTTCCTCCCAAAAGAGAAGTGGATCATCCCATTGACTTGCTGCCCAATACAAAGCCCATCAACAAACCACCATATCGCCTCTCCAAAGTGGAAAGAGAAGAGGTAGAACACCAAGTCAAAGAGCTTTTGGAAATGGGTCTCATTAAGGCAAGCCAATCACCTTTTGCTTCTCCAATCCTTCTTGTGAAGAAGAAAGATGGCTCCTTTTGAATGTGCATTGATTACCGCGATCTCAACAAGGTCACTATCAAGAATAGGTATCCCATACCTAGAATAGATGATCTCTTAGATGAATTGAAGGATGCCAAGGTGTTTTCAAAAATTGACTTGAGATCGGGATATCATCAAATACGCATGAAGGAAGGGGATGAATTCAAAACAGCCTTCAGGACGGAGAGGGGTCTTTATCAGTTTATGGTTATGCCTTTTGGGTTATCAAATGCTCCAGCCACATTCCAGTCTCTCATGAATAAGATACTTCAGCCATTGCTCTTTAAAACAGTTTTGGTATTCTTTGATGACATTTTGATCTATAGCAAGAATAAAGAAGACCATTTGCAGCATGTAAAAGAGGTCTTTGACATATTGAGGATACACAAACTGTTTGCCAAGGCCACTAAATGCTCTTTTATGACAAAGGAAGTGGAGTACTTGGGTCATATAGTGGGAGAAGATGGAATCAAAGTGGATCCTAAGAAGGTTCAGTGCGTCAAAGAATGGCCTACACCAACCAATGCCACTTCATTAAGAGGGTTCCTTGGTTTGTCATCCTTTTACCGACGGTTTATGAAGAACTATGCTCATGTTGCAGCTCCTCTTACTGATCGGCTGAAAAAGGAGGCCTTCTTTTGGGATGAGATCGCTGACAAGAGCTTTAATGAGCTGAAAGAATTGCTTGTTTCAACACCCATACTAGTTTTCCCTGACTTCTCCAAGACTTTTACCATTTATGCAGATGCCAGTGGTAGAGGTTTGGGAGCAGTTTTGGTACAGGAGCATGGTGTCATTGCATTTGAGAGTAGAAAATTTGATGACAAAGAGAGAGAGATGCATGTTTATGAGCAGGAGATGCTTGCTATTTTACATGCAATCAAGAAATGGCACCACTACCTCTATGGGACACACTTCAAAGTCAAAAGCGATCATAGGGTCTTGAGATATTTTCTCTCGCAGCCCAATCTTTCTCCCAAGCAAAAGAGATGGTTGGCTACTTTGCAATCATATGATTTTGAAATATCATACATGGCTGGCAAGGATAATGTGGTGGCTGATGCGTTATCAAGAATGTGGGCATGCAGTCTATCTACTGTGTCCACCATCTATAAGGAGTGGATTGAAGACATTCAAGAGGAATATGTGCTTGATGAGCATGCTGCCCATATTTTACTGAAATTACAGCAAGGGTGTGATGCTGAATTTCCTAATTTTAAAGTGCATAATGGCCTCTTATGGTTTAAGGGTAAAGTGTACTTGATTCCCAGCAGTAAATTCAAGCTGAAGGTGCTTCAAGAGATGCATTCATCGCCAATGGCTGGTCACTTGGGCCTTTTCAAGACGTTTGATAGAGTTCATCAAAGTTTTTATTGGAAAGGTCTATGGAAAGATGTTAAAGAGTATGTATCTCAGTGCTTGGAGTGTCAGCAAAATAAGGATTCCACTCTATTACCAGCTGGCTTACTTCAACCTTTACCTATACCTACGGGCAAATGGACAGATATTTCCATGGATTTCATAACGGGATTGCCTACTACCAGTCATGGATGGAATAGTATCTATGTGGTAGTTGATAGATTGACCAAATCAGCCCACTTTATCCCAACTAAAGTCCAATATTTAGCAAGACAAGTCGCCGAGCAATTTATGGAAGGTGTGTTCAAACTACATGGTATGCCTATGAGAATAGTATCAGACCGTGATTCGAAGTTTATGGGCAACGTTTGGAAAAGTCTATTCTCCTCTATGGGTACTTTCCTCACTCCTAGCACGGCCTATCACCCTCAGACTGATGGGCAAACGGAGAGAGTCAATCATTGGGTGGAAGTGTACCTTAGGCATTATTGTCATGACACACAAGCTTCATGGGATCGTTGGATCCACCTTGCTGAATTTTGCTATAATAACACGCATCACATGAGCATTGGGATGTCTCCGTTTGAAGCTCTTTATGGGTATAAAGTTCAACTTCCATCAGTTTTATTTCATGAAGACATCAACCCACAAGCAAAGGAAGAGTTGGAAAGAATGGAGTTGCTCATGAGGCAATGCAAGGACAGCATAAGGAAAGCACAAGACGTAATGAAGGTCTATGCTGATGAGAAAAGAAGACATTTAGACTTCAAGGTTGGAGATTGGGTATTTCTCAAAGTGCCCAAGACGCATTATGCTTCACTAAAGGGTGGGAATAACAAGCTTGCTCATAGGTTTTATGGACCATATTTGATTCTGGACAAAATTGGAGAGCTTGCTTATAAACTTCAGCTACCATCCTCCACTAGAATACATGATGTATTCCATATTTCACAGCTGAAGAAGTATGTTGGGCCTGATGTACAAGTATTGGAAGAGTTACCACCATTGGATGAGGCAGGACTGATCATATATGAACCTGAAAGTATTATTGGAAAGAGAGAGAAAGTTCTCAGAAATCGTACTCTCATTGAGTATCTTATTAAGTGGAAGAATTTGCCCATTGAAGAGTCTTCTTGGCAACCATCCACTTATGTCAGTAACTTTCCTTGGCTATTACAGGATGATATATGATGCAGTATGCAGTGACTGTGCAGAGACAGCTTGCTGTATGAAATTTCTGCAGACAATAAAACTGTCCTGACTTCATCAAAATTTGATTATGATGTTATGGGGTGATGCTTGGGAGTGTATACTTCGTTTCCACACCTCGTACGCCTTATTTGGACCAATATATCAAAAGTTATGGCAGTTTTAGAGAATCAGCCCTGTTTGGACAGCAGCCAGTTTTCTCACAGTTTGGCATGCAAAAGGTCTTCTTTTCATGGACAGTGCTTTCTTATCATTTGGAAGATGAATGGGCATGATTATTATCATTCTTGACTTGGATATAGGCCATTACTTCTTGGTTTTGAGGACAAAACCATCTTCAGGAAGGGATGGTTTGTCATGAAGGAAAATACAACATTAATATTTGCACCTTGGATTAATTCCAGCCTTTGTAAATTTAGCTTTAGCCTATGTGTACATATGTGAACAGCCCTTAAGTTTGGAAGAGGGTTAGAATAAAAGGGACTAGAGGCCAAAGGCAAGACATCTTTTGATCATTCAATAATCTTGGCTTTACCATTTTCTTGGAGTTAGCTTCTTCTAGCCTATGAAGCACTCAGCCATGGCCGTCATGTATTCTTGAATCCCCAACCATTAATACATGATGAGGATGTCTTGGTGCAATAGATTTGTTAATTCTTTGTTGTAGCTTAGTTAATTTTCAATTTCAGTTAGATTTCATTCCATGGTTGATTGCTTTCATTACACCTTTGTATAGTTCGGTTTTGCAATTAGGATACATATCTCTCTCTCTCTCTCTCTCTCTCTCTCTCTCTCTCTCTCTCTCTCTCTCTCTCTCTCTCTCTCTCTCTCTCTCTCTCTCTCTCTCTCTCTCTCTCTCTCTCTCTCTCTCTCTCTCTCTCTCTCTCTCATGTGGCTTATGTGTGGCTCCCCTGTTGTGCCTCACTCTGTCATTCTTCTTATTACACACACACACACACACACACACTCTCTCTCTCTCTCTCTCTCTCTCTCTCTCTCTCTCTCATGTGGCTTATGTGTGGCTCCCCTGTTGTGCCTCACTCTGTCATTCTTCTTATTACACACACACACATCTCTCTCTCTCTCTCTCTCTCTCTCTCTCTCTCTCTCTCTCTCTCTCTCTCTCTCTCTCTCTCTCTCTCTCTCTCTCTCTCTCTCTCTCTCTCTCTCTCTCTCTCATGTGGCTTATGTGTGGCTCCCCTGTTGTGTCTCACTCTGTCATTCTTCTTATTACACACACACACACACACACACACACTCTCTCTCTCTCTCTCTCTCTCTCTCTCTCTCTCTCTCTCTCTCTCTCTCTCTCTCTCTCTCTCTCTCTCTCTCTCTCTCTCTCTCTCTCTCTCTCTCTCTCTCTCTCTCTCTCTCTCTCTCTCTCTCTCTCTCTCTCTCTCTCTCTTTGTTGGTTGATTAGTTAGTGGGTTGGTTAATTGGGTGGTTCTTTTCTCTCAATAATTTGCAGATGTAGATGAATGAACATCCATTGGCAGGGCCTTTAGGCAATGCTTGGTTGGCCTTTAGGGACTGCAGTGTGTGCATGGCACTCGTGCATAGCATATGCATTTTTTCGTGCATTTAGGATTTACACTTGTGAATGTGTCTATTGCTTATGTCTTGAATAGCTTTGAGATTTATCTGTTGTGTAACTCTTATATTTCCTTTAAAGTTTGGTGTAAACATGGGACAAAGAGAAGCCATAGGAGATGTTCTCGATGTAGTTCTTTCGACTCCATTGAATGTAGTGGATTGAGTAGAATTAAACAAAACCGTAACGACATCATCTCTTCAATGCTTGCCAGCTTGGATCCATTCTCTTGGGTATGGAAGATAGTTGTTTTAATTGTGCTTGCATCAAAGTGCTATATATATATTTGGAGATAATCATTTGCATATTTCATTGCAGCCAACGTATGGGCTCTAATAGAATGAATATGCGAAAAATGAAAGAGGTGGCAAGGGGACAAGGAACGCATGTTGCTAAATGTACAAGAACTACAAATATTTAAAGAAATGCAATGACTACTTCAAATTCTTCGGACTTTAAAAATCTTGAGGCCAAGATGAATGAGTTGATGGAAATGTAGATGGGTTTATGCGTGCGTGTTGATCATGCACTTGCCCTGTACTCAATGGAGTTACATGAATAGGCTAAAGGTTTGTATGGTGTTGTGTGTGAGACAAAGCACACATAGAGCATTCCTTAGCAAGTGTCGATTGATCCGGGTAGTAAAGTAAGGACACTTTTAACAATTATTTCTGAGACAAGCAGGTTAATGAATCTACTGGTGAATGATATGTGGGCATTGTTTTGGGGGCTTAGAGATGACCACGAGCTTGTGATTTTCCAAAGGGGTTGTCGATTGTCGTTCTTGCAATTTCAAATGAATGTTAGTAGGTTTAATGCATCGCTACAACAATTGAGTCGTCAGATAGATGGTCGCAACTGAGGAGAAAGAATTTCTTGGGTGGAACTTATAAATCCAGATTGTCTTGCACTTTTTAAAGTGCTTGGGCTAGCACTATTTGTGATAATATATGCTTCTTTTTTGTGAAGCCTACATGGAATGTGCTAAGATATGCAATGCCTTTGATATAACGATGCATATTTGAGTATAATGTATTGAGTATGTACAATGTGATGTCTCTTTCTCGAGGTTTACATGGAGTAGTTTTGATAACCCATTGATGGTTGGTATATTTACATTTGAGATTTTATATTTGATATTCAAATATATTCAATATATTTAAATTTAAAATCAAACCATGCCTTTGACAAAATGTGTTGTTAACCATTTCTGTCATTGCATGTTTACTTTGTTTTGTTTGTTAGTTGGGGGACATGGGTTCATTGGCTCAAATACATTGACTTGGTACAGTGCGTCTTGATATTGAATGTGCCTTCGATGGAATGTGTTGATATCAAATTTTGTGGCCATCCAATCAATATGGGATATTTGCATCGAGTTATTGGTAGAGACTATGTGTTGCATGTTCGTAGGGGTATGCTTGCCTCCACAAGGTATGAGGAGCGGTGGATTACTAGGCTCAGGGGCTCGGAAAGGGATTTTAGATCACGACAGACCCATTTGTAGGGATATTGAGAACTTGCAATAGGAATGAATTATCAATCCAATCAGCCTATGAGATTTGGATAGCAGTTCAGCCAACAATGAGAAGGATTTAGAGCTAAAAACAGGTTTCAAAATAATTCCAGCAAGGTGCCAACCTATCCTATAGCATATGCTTCAAAACAAGGCAATATTTTCAGATATAATGTTGATCCAAAAGGAGATTTGAAAAGGGATGAAGGTGCAAATAGGCAATATCCCAATAATAATAGTAACAAGGTATTTCCTAATGATAAATCCAAGGGTTTATGCTACAAATGTGGGGAGAAATGGTCTCCTGAGCACAAGCAGAAGTGCAAGGGATATAAAGCAAAGTCTAATATGTTGAATATTGAAGACTCTGATGAAGAGGAGACACAAGAAGGAAATCTTTTGCAAGTTGAGATAGTTCCTACTTGTGATGAGATGCATGAGCAGGATGATTAGGACACACAGGAGGAATTAGAGCCAGTTAGTAATTTTCCTTATGATCCAGGTGGTCCATTTGATCCTGGTGGATCAAAGATTGATGATCCTTCTATGGTTACTTGTCAGCACATGTTATGTTCCATATCTCAAAATGCATGGTTGGGTTGTAACGGTGAAAGTACACTTCAGCTTAAGGGCACTATTAATTCAAAGGTTGCCCATATTCTCATTGATACGGGCAGTACACATAGTTTTGTCAATGCCAAATCATTATATGAGCTAAATTTATTACCTCAAGAGATAGAAGTTCCACTGAAGGTACAAGTAGCTAATGGTGCTCAAGAGTTGAGTAAAGAGATATGTCGGCAGACTCCTATTGAATTATCATAGACTTGCACTAAAATGATGGACTTGATTGTCCTAGAAATGGGTCCCATTGACATCATCATTGGCTGTGATTTGCTTAAACAGCTTAGAAAATTTTCTTTGGATCTAAATCAGATGTTCATAGAGTTTACTTGGAATGGGTAGCAAGTAAAACTAAATGGCATGGAGATAAAGCAAGTGGAAATAATCAGTAAGAAGAAGATGAAGAAGGAAATTAATGCTATGTCTTGCATTTTTGCACTCCTTCTATCAAAGGCAGATGAAAATCAGCAATCTACTTCACCTAAGGAGCAAGATCCATGTCTATGTAAACTCTTGGAAGAGTTTAAAGATATATTTCAACCACCTACATCATTACCTCCTCAGCGTGAAGTGGATCACACTATTGATTTAATGCCTGACACTAAACCCATCAACAAACCTCCTTATAGATTATCCAAGTATGAGAGAGAAGAAGTAGAGAAACAGGTTAAAGACTTGCTAGAAATGGGGTTTATTTAGCCTAGTCAGTCACCTTTTGCTTCTCTCGTACTACTTGTCAAAAAGAAAGATGGATCATTTAGGATGTGCATTGACTATAGAGACTTAAACAAGAGCACCATCAAGAACAGGTACCCAATTCCTAGCATTGATGATTTGTTGGATGAACTCAAAGATGCAAGAATTTTCACAAAGATTGACTTAAGGTCACGATATCACCAAATCAGGATGAAAGCAGGGGATGAGTACAAGATAGCTTTTAGAATAGAAAGAGGTCTCTACCACTTTTTAGTTATGCCATTTGGACTTTCAAATGCACCTACAACTTTCCAGGCTCTTATGAACAAGATTTTGTAGCCATTCTTGTATAAACCAGTCTTAGTATTCTTTGATGGCATTCTCATCTATAGCAAGAGTAGAGATGAACATCCGAAGCATGTCAGAGAAGTCATTGTTACCTTTAGAAGACACAAGATTTTTGCAAAGGAAAGTAAGTGTACTTTTATGGCTAATGAAGTAGAATACTTGGGTCATATAGTGAGAAAGGAATTATGGTTGATCCAAAGAAGGTTCAGTGCATTAAGGATTGGCCCATACCATAGAATTATACTTCACTACGAGGATTTCTTGGACTATCTTCCTTCTATAGAAGATTTATCAAGAATTATGCCCATGTAGCAGCTCCTCTTACTGATAGATTAAAAAAAGAGGCTTTCTTTTGGGATGCTACAGCCACTAAGAGTTTCAATGAGCTGAAAATTCTACTCATTTCAGCACCTATTTTAGTGTGTCCAGACTTTTCCAAGGAGTTCACTATATTTTCTTATGCTAGTGGCTGAGGTATTGGGGTTGTTTTATGCCAAGACCATGGTGTTATTTCTTATGAAAGCAGGAAGTTGGATGATAAAGAAAGAGAGTTCCATATCTATGATCACAGGAAATGTTAGCCATTGATCAAGAAGTGGCATCACTACATTTATGGCAGCCATTTTAAGATGAAGAGCGACCATCGTGTGCTGAAATATTTCCTCTCTCAGCCAAATCTTTCTCCCAAACAAAGACAATGGTTAGCTACACTTCAGGGATATGATTTCGAGATTTCTTATATGGCAGACAAGGATAATGTAGTGGCTGATGCTTTATCTAGGATGTGGGCATGTTTTGTTTCTAGCATTTCTACCCTACATAAGGATTGGATCCAAGACATTCAAGAAGAATATCTTTTAGATGAGCACATTGCCAATATTATGAATAAATTACAGCAATATGATGGATCTGAATTTCCCAATTACCCCTCAGTCATCATTTAGATCCTGAATCTTACAAGAGATGCATTCTTCTCCTTTGGCAAGACATATTGGATTGTTTAACACCTTTGACAAGATCCATAAATGTTTCTATTGGAAGGGACTTTGGAAAGATATCAAGGAATATGTGATGCATTGCTTACTATGCCAACAGAATAAAGATTCAAATATGTTGCCTAGTGGTTTACTTCAGCCTTTGCCTATTCCACATGGTAAATGGGCTGATATCAGCATGGATTTTATTACAGGACTTCCTACCACTAAGCAGGGCTGGAATAGCATTTTTGTTGTGGTTGATTGTCTTATGAAATCAGCCCACTTCATACCTACCAAAGTCCAATATTCAGCTAAACAGGTGGTGGATCAATTCATGGAAGAGATTTTCAGACTTCATGGATTACCTATGAAGATTATTTCTGATAGGGATTCCAAGTTCATGGGGAATTTTTGGAAAATTCTTTTTACTTCCATGGGTACAAAACTAACTCCAAGTACTGCCTATCATTCACAATCAGATGGCCAAACTGAAAGGGTCAATAAATGGTTAGAAATCTACCTCATACACTTTTGTCATGATACACAGAATGCATGGGATCATTGGATTCATCTGGCGGAGTTCTGTTATAATAATACTCATCACATGAGTATTGGTATGTCACCATTTGAGGCATTATATGGATATAAAGTCCAAGTACCTTCAGCACTATTTCATGATGAAGTGAATCCTCTTGCTCGAGAAGAGTTAGAAAAGATGGAAGCCTTAATGAAGTAGTGCAAAGAAAATATCAGCAAGGCACAAGAGACAATGAAATCATATGCGGACGATAAAAGAAGGCATGTGGATTTTGAAAAAGGAGAATGGGTATTTTTTAAAGTACCTAAGTCTTGTTATGCTTCTCTCAAGGGTGGACATAATAAGCTTGCTCATCGCTATTATGGTCCATATCAAATCATAAAGAAAGTTGGGGATCTTGCTTACCAACTTGATCTACCTCGTACCACACACATTCACAATGTTTTTCATGTGTCTCAACTCGAGAAATACATTGGGCCTAACATATAAGTTCTTGAAGAATTACCTCCTCTTGATGAAGATGGTTTAATCATCTATGAGCCCGAAAGAATTGTTGGCAAGAGAGAGAAGGTTCTAAGGAACCGTATTGTTATGGAATACCTTGTCAAGTGGAAGGGATTGCCTATGGAAGAATCATCTTGGCAACATGCTACTTATTTGGATAAGTTTCCATGGCTTCTTCAAGAAGATGGTTAGTTCATTGTATAGTGGACAGCTTGTTGTATTCATTTTGTGTCATGAAAATAATTGACCTATCAACATCAAAATTGGAATTTGATGATATGGATGGATACCTTATGAAGTATACTTCATTTCTATATCTCATATGTGACAAAATGACATTTCTATCCAAAGTTATGGGTCATTTACTATCACTACCCTATTCAGGACAACATTCCAGATTTCCACTGTTTTGAGCTTACTCCGGAGATTCTTCTCAATGGAAGATTATCTTCTTCAATGGACAATTTCAACAAGGATATTCAGCATTGGCCTCTCATTTCTTCATACTTATCATTTATATATCCTTTCACTCTTCAAAGTTTTGAGGACAAAACTTTTGGGCAGGGATGGATTGTAATAAAGCAATTTTCATGTTGCTTTAATTAGGAAATTAGTCTATTTTGGAATGGAGTATAAAAGGCAAGAGGGTGCCAATGTAAATCATCTTTGAATCATTTTTACATATCTCCACTTCTTGGAGCTTGAAGGTATTTCCTTCCCCACCATTGTAAGGGGTGAGTTCCTTACAGCAGCCTTCATCAATTGATTCTCAAGCTTCCATGGCTTCAACATTTCTTGTAGTAGTTCTTAGTTGTGAGATATCTTGAATTAAGAAATGGCAAGCTATGGTTTCCAACATTTCTTGTTAATTCAGCATTTCCTATTAATTCTTTGTTAATTTTCATTTAAGTGGCAACCTTCATTTCACTCAAATGAGCAGACATTGTCATATTCTCCTTCATGCGCAGGTCCATAAGCTGCTTCAGCCAATACATCTAGCTTACTGGACTTTTCTTGTCATAGAGGTTCTGAATTTTATCCCAAAGCTGCCAAGCACTCTGTGCTTCCTCAACCGCATTGTAATGCACCTATTCAGTGAGAGACAAGATGAGGGTGGACTTGCATAACTCATCAAGCTCATCCCATTCGTCATCAGTCATAGTTTCAGGTTGCTTGCCATGCATCCTTAGTGGCTTGATATGAGATTTCTGCACCAATACCTGCCAAACTTGGGTCTTATAATGGGCATAATTCATACTATCAATCTTAGTGATGTTGAAGATAGCACTGTCAGTGGAAGAAGATGCCATACTGCAGTCCAAAATGGTGTAGACAGTTCAAAACTGCTTGTTGTTTTCTATTGTAAATAGCCAAAATACCACCAAAACCAAGGCAAAATGACCACGAATTGATATCTAATGATGTTGCCCACCAAGTACCATCAAAAGTACATAAAATTAGGATAATTTAGCATGAAAATTCCACATCACTCCATGCATAACTGGTTGCTGTAATAAATTATAGCTAGGTACAATGAGAGCAAACTGTAGGAAAAATAAATGCACCAAGTCAGCCATTGACTGTCAAAGTATACCCAGCATCAAGTGGGCATAAATTAGCATGTGATAGTCATACAGACATCAAGCAAACACCCAAGCATGTCAAATGCATCCATGAATAAGCCGGCACATCCCCTGTGTAATAGGGCAAAGTATACATAACACTGGCAAGACCTGACACAAAGAGGTATATGCTCATGGAGTGCAAGGTCCAAATCAATCCAAGTACATCTGTGAGGACCACCGCATATCAACCATGCAGCATCCAAGTGAAGATCCCAATCTCAAGTATCCGAATGCTCAAGTAGCATAAACCGCCCACTTAATATTTGTCAAGCGTATCAAGATGCTCCCACTGGCACAAAAGCCATAAATATCAAGAAAAGAAGCTCAACAAGGGCATATGATAGCACTAGTGCTAGAAGATCCAAGATCAAGCATCAATAAGACCTCATGAGCATATAGGCCGTGTAGCATTCGTACATAGCATCCATAGACATCAAAGTACATCCAAACTGTAACTCTAGCAAGCCAAGAAATAGCCAAAGTAAGCTCCAGGCAATCAAATGTCAAGCCAAAGCAAGGCTCAGTAGCATCCAACTCCAAACAATGTAACGTGCATGTAGTTGTGGCATAGGCCAAGCATGTCAAGACTGGTTAGAGACATAAGCAAAGTACATGCCATAAGTACATCAGAGATGAATATCCAATGCTATGTGAAACAAGCTCAAGCTCAACCAATGATTCGAGAGAAAATCTAAGCTCTATGTCGATCTCCGAGAGTCACTACATCAATGTATACATCCAAGAATAGCCCAAATGCAATAGGCATATGCAAACATAAGAAAATAAGCTTCAGCCCTAAATATTCTAGCAGCAAATAAGCATCCAAAACTGAGCAAGCAGTGGCTCAATCCAAGCTCAAAACCATAGACAAACCATAGGCATACTTTCCCATATGTATAGGCACCAACTGGGCATGATAAGGCATCAAATGACTATGTAGCTTGAGCATAAAGTATAATGACAAAGGGCTGCCCTATTTTGGGCTGCCTATGGATTGTGTAAAATAGTCAATTGACTGAGTAAATTCAGCCCCAAAAGCATCTCACATCATAGGCATACATTCCCCTAGCATTCAAGGCGCATTCGAGACCCCAACCGAGCAACCAATGTCAATGGCAAACAAGCATAAATATAAAGTGCTGATGTAACACTATTTGTGGCTACCTATGGACTGTGGAAAACAATCTTGGAATGAGGTAAATCATTCCACAAATCAATGCCAATGATAACCACCAATGTCGAGCATCAAGGGGGTGTTCCCAAGTGCCAAATGAAGTGTTTTCAAGCTGCCAATGAGTGCCAAGGGAGGGCTGAAGTAAAAAACGAATTTTTTACAGGTCTTCAAGCTGGCCCAAACTGATCTGGGGTCTGTGGAAGGGTTGGGCAAGGTCAAGGCAAGGTTGGGGGAGTAGTTAAGGACCCTCAGGAACTCCCTCTTAAAGGGCAAAGTCACCAATAGAGAGTAGGCATCACAAGAAGCAAGAGGACATGGCTGCCCTACTTCAAAAAACACGTGGACTAAAGTAAAATAATAAAAGAGAGCTCCAATACCTTTGAAGGAATGCCCTGAGAGTGCCCAAATGGGCCGGATAGGTGCTCGGGAAGCCGACGAGTGATTGGAGCTCGAAGGAGTCAAATATGACTGCCAAGAGTGAGAACCGATGGTGTAGAGATTCAAATGAATGCTGAAGGAGTCACAGACCAAGATCGAATGCTCAAGAAACCATGCTCTAATACCAATTGAAAGGTGAGAATGATCAAAGCTTGCACAGGAGAGCTATGGCAGGAGAGCAGGAGCAAGAGAGAGAGAGAGAGAGAGAGAGAGAGACTCACAATGTGGGAACTCCAATAGTCACAATGTGTGACCGGGCCTTCCTTTATTCAAATTGTCACTAAAAGAATAAAGAATAAAGTGACAATGACGAGTGCCCACCACCTATAGTGTGCAGTGGCAAGTACTGTCATTGTAGTAATACACGAGTGGCTAGGCAGAGGCGCCTTTACCCCCGACATTGCATTTGTATCATTGGGAGCTAATGTTGATGAGCTGCTTGTTGTCAGGAATGGTTACACCTTTAGAGTGCATGGCTCTATTTATCATCATATAGGTCGTCTACTTCCTAATGTGCAACATCAAGTAAGGCCAAGATTTGCACAACTCTATGCTTATGATACCGAGCATGATCAGATGGGGATTATGCATGATTTATTACCAAATTTTCTAGGGGAGCTTCAATGTATAATGCATCGACACAACATATATGCACAGGTGTGAAATTGCAAAATAATCTCGTGTAAGAACTAAGAATTAGTATTTTTGGTGTTCAAAGAACCAACAAACAATACTCTACTTCTACAGCTATTGAGGTTGCAACTATCTTGTTGGGGTAGGGTGATGAGAATACTCTTGATTGTCAGGATATTCATGTTTATGCTCAGGGCGGTCAATGTGTTGCTATTTCAAACTTGCATAGAGCATATATGCCAATGCTATATGTCCTTTTTCCTATGGGAGATGATGGTTGGCATATAAAGGTTTCCTACAGTAATGTTTTTTAATATATATGAATTGTCCGATAAAAATTGTGTTACCCAAATGCAATTTTATGCATTCTTTCTTCAGGTGCATGAAGATACTGAGGTGTGCATGTTGTTCGGTGGTCAGCTATTGCAACAATTTATTGTTGATGCTTATTGCAATATAGAGCAATGCAGGCTAACTTGGCATCGCCAGAATCAATCAATGTTGTGATTGGAGGCCTACAAAGGCTTAGTAGACATAGTCGGGGCAAACGATAATGGGCCAGTGCAGATTGTTAGTGCCTCTGTTGGCAAGAGGATAGTTTTACTGTCATTATTCATGGGTTGACCAAGGCACATGTATCCATTATATTAGGATGCCATGGCTATAGTACGATGCAAGGGGAAACCTGACCTTTTTATAACAATTATATGCAATCCAAAGTGATTAGAGATAACTAATGCTTTGTTACCTGGATAGAGTGCTTATGATCATCCAGATTTGACTACTCGCATGTTTCAGAAAAAACATGTTGATTTAATGGACACGTTGTTGCAAAAGGATCTCTTTGGGAAGGTTGTGGGCTATGTTACTGTGATTGAATTCGAGAAGAGGGCACTACCACATTCTCATGCTTTGCTAATTTTAGAGCGGCCTTTTAAACCTTCTAAAGCATGTCACTATGATAGACTGGTTTGTGTTGAGTTGCCTGATAGGGTTAAGCTTCCAGCCTTATTTGAGACAATTTCACAATGCAACATTCATGGCCCTTGTTGCGGAGGATTGAAACCCAAGGGTCCATTCTGGTGTACTGGGTGTGGAATGCATGACATAAGATGTGGACTAAAAGGAAGCATGGAAATACATGTGGTCGGGTGTATTTTGTGGTGTCTACCTACGGTAAGCTCTACTATTTGTAGATGCTTTTAGCAGAGTGTCAGGGGTATACTTCATTTGAAGATTTGCCTACTATTGATAATGTGATTTGCGATACTTTTAAGGATGCTTGCAATGCAAGGGGTATGTTAAAGAGTAATGATGAGTACATTGGGTGCTTGGAAGAAGCTGCCTCTATGCAAACCAGTGCTCAACTCTATGCTTTGTTTGTTGCAATTTTGGTGTTTTGTGAGCCAACTTGGCCTAGCCATCTATGGGAAAGATTTTTGGTGCCAATGGTAGAGGTTATCATGTATAGATTGTAGCTACAACATGTGCATGCCTCTCTTGGTGTGGGGCATGTAACATGGCTTTGTTACATCTACAATAGCTTTAATGCCACATAGGGAAAAGACTCTCTGATTTTGATGGGTACCTGAATCTCATCAACCAAACTCTCAATTGCATGCTAACCCTCTTTTGTAAGATAAATATGCATACGACAGATCATAACAAGGTGGGGTTTCTGCCATAGAGGGAATCTTGAATGAGGGACAAAGAATTACTTTTAGTGCAATTATGGATGTTGTTGATGCAGATACCAGGGATGTATTCCTTTTGGATTGTCCTGGTGGATCTAGGAATACTTTCCTTCTTGTAAATGCTTGCTTGCAAAGGTGTGCAGTGGTGGCCGTATAGCACTAGCAACAATAGTATCATGTGTCATTGTTGCCCTACTTCTACGTACAGCTCACTCGTGGTTTAAAATCCCAATAGAATTAAATAATTGATCACCCTGTAACATTCTTGTTCAAAGTGATCTTGCTCAGTTATTGAGACAATCGATCCTTATTTTGTGGGATGAGGCTCCTATGACCCATCGATATGCCTTTGAAGCAGTTGACAAAACTTTGAGGACGTTGTGAGTTGTGATAAGCCATTTAAATGGTGGAAATGTGTTTTATTTGGGAGGGATTTTAGGCAGGACTTGCCAATTTTGGTAAAGGGGACACGTGAGGATATTGTTAATGTTGCATTGTGTTACTCTAATTTGTGGCATCACATAAGGATACTAAGGCTATCTCGGAATATGCGAGTGTCAACAGCTAGAAGTGTAGTGGGCAATAGGTTCATTTGTTGGATTCAAGGAATAAGGGATGGAATGAGTATTACCAAAAACTATGATAAGTTGTGTGTTCCACCTGGCATGGTGTTGGAAGGGCAATCTATTGAAACCTTGGTTGGTAGTGTCTACAATGATGTATCCAATGTGGGTGACTACACAACATATTTTAGTGAGCGGACTATACTTGCCTCGTGGAATATAGAGGTGGCTAATTCAAATGATCATGCATTGCAATTGATGCCAGGGGAGGTTAGATAGTATTATAGTGCAGATTTGATTGTAGGGGGACGCATGACTCATTTTTATACTTTATTAAGTATTTAAATACATTGGACCTTGGAGGTGGATTTCCTCCTCAGTCATTATTGCTGAAGATAAATGCACCTATTATTCTTCTTAGAAGCCTGAACCCATGAAGGGGTATGTGTAATGGTACGCAATTGATATGTAGAGATTTCAATGGGAAAGTAATAGATGCTGAGATAATAATAGGGGAAAATGTGAGCGAACGAGTTTTTATTCCCTAGATTACATTTATTTCCAATGCTACACAATTGCAATTTACTATGAAACGGAGGCAGTTTCCCATTCAGTTGGCATTCGCTATGATGATCAACAAGTCACATGGAAAGACTCTATCCATTGTTGGGCTTTATCTAAAGGCACCAGTATTTATGCATGGTCAGTTGTGTGTTGCATTTTCAAGGGTAAAATCTTTGCATGATGTGAAAGTCCTATTGGGTGAAAGGGATGGGGATATGACCACAAACATTGTATACAAGGATATGCTTCGAAAAGTGTAGTGATGTGCATTGCTTTCTTTATGTGGAGGGGTAGTTATTGATAACCATGTAGGGACACTGGTTTGGCATATATGTGAATTGCTCTTCATGCCATATTTGGTTAGCACATAGTCTTTTGGAGGTGAAGTATTTTTTCATATTTCACTATTTATTTGACTTTTGCAGATGCCTACCCTAGAGTGGCACTATTACCCTGACTATCAAAAGGAGCTACAATGCATGTTATGCATAGTAACAGATAATGATATCATAAGAAGTGGCCAATCATGAGATCGTATTGCTAGGGATGGGGTTTAACCAAAATCTCTTAAGTGTAGCAAAAGCCATGTAAACGGCGCTTGCAAGAGTCGTTGAGAATTTATATGATGATGTTAATATTGATATCAAGCTCCCAATTTTTATTGAAGTTGTACATTGTGGATACATGCAATGCTTTCGGGTGCATATGTATGAGGTTGACCATAAGAAGAGATTTCAACACTCTCATACTAATAAGATATCGAGGCATTGGTTTAAGTATGGGTTCAAGGATTTGGTTTTTTTGTGATGTTGCATCAACATCAGTACCCTATTGAATGGTTCTCAAATGTTTGACCAGGTATTATTACCGTTGGAATGAAATGGCCTTTGTAAGTTGTTTGATATACTTATATTATGATTTTTGTTCCAATACAGGTGCTAAAGAGAGATATAAGACTATCGCATTGCCCATAAGATTACTACCAGAGACTGTGGGATCATTCCCTGCTTCACCTTCACATGTATTAAATGAGGATGAAGAATGCCTACCCTAGAGTGGCACTATTACCTCACTTCTGACTATCAAAAGGAGCTACATTGCATGTTACGCGTAGTAACAAGTAATGATATCATAAGAAGGATGCTTGCAAGAGTCGTCAAGCATTTATACGATGATGTTAATATTGACATCAAGCTCTCGATTTTTATTGAAGTTGTACATTGTGGATACATGCAATGCTTTCGAATGCATATATATGAGGTTGACCATAAGAAGAGGTTTCAATGCTCTCATACTAATAAGATACTGAGGCATTGGTTTAAGTATGGGGTTCAAGGATTTGGGTTGGTTTGTGATGTTGCATCAACATCACTACCCTAGTGAATGGTTCTCAAATGTTTGACCAAGTATTATTATTGTTTGAATGAAATGGCCTTTGTTAGTTGTTTGATATACTTATATTATGATTTTTGTTCCAATACAGGTGCTAAAGAGAGAGGTAAGACTATCACTTGCCCATTCGATTACTACCAGAAACTGTGGGATCATTCCTTGCTTCATCTTTGCATGTATTAAACGAGAGTGAAGATTTTGCTAATGATTCCTTGAAGAAGAGGAAGCTTCGTTTCTATTAGGCATATTGAAGACATTGTCTTTTTTGGTTGGCATTAGCCATTTACCTATGGTGCTTGGAAACAATCGGGTGTCTTATACTTGGCCTTTGTGGCTTGCTAATGGGAGGTAGGATGTCTTATACATTCCCATAATGCCATCATTAGTGGAAAGAGGCCAAAGATATTGGAGCTTGGCTCTACTTTGCATGTGAATATCTTGCTTGGAGATAAGAATGATTCCAAAAAAAAAGGCGAGAGCTTCGTTTCGACCAAGTCTCTTAGAGAAATTCTTTTTGTGGTGCTTGGTCTTTGTTTCAATTATGACCCATTTCAGTATAACATTGTCGTTTCTAAATATCGTGCAAAGCATTCATGTGATTTCTTACATTCGTGTAGAGAGGAAGGTACAACTATAAGTATGGTGCATAGAAGAGATTGTTTCTATGTCTGGCATTCTATATTACAAATTTTATAAACTACTTTTAGTTTTAAGCTTGATGAGAGAGAGAGGGGGGGGAGGGAGGGGGGAAGGAAGGGAGGGAGGGAGGGAGAGCAAGCACATGTCTTCTTACGGTCGTGTATAGGTGAGATTGTATGTATATCTAGCATTGTGTATTTTATAATATGAGAGAGAGAGAGAGAGAGAGAGAGAGAGAGAGAGAGAGAGAGAGAAAATAAAACAAAACAAAAGGCAAAGATGGAGAGATGCTAAAGAGAGAGGTAAGACTATGGCACCACCCATATAGATTACCAACGAAAACTGTGGGATCATTCCTTGCTTCTCCTTCATATGCATTAAACAAGGATGAAGATTTTTCTAATGATTCCTTGAAGAAGAGGAAGCTTTGTTTCTATTAGGCATATTGAACACATTGTACTTTTTGGTTAGCATTAGCCATTTACCTACGGTGCCATGGAAACAGTCGGGTGTCTTATACTTGGCCTTTGTGGCTTGCTAATGGAAGGTAGGATGTCTTATACCTTCCCATCATGTCATCATTAGTGGAAAGAGGCCAAAGATATTGGAGCATGGCTCTACTTTGCATGTGAATATCTTAGTTGGAGATAAGAATGATTCCTTAGAAAAGGAGAGAGCTTCCTTTCGACTAGATCTCTTAGAGAAATTCTTTTTGTGGTGCTTGGTCTTTGTTTCAATTATGATCCATTTCAGTATAACATTGTTATTTCTAAATATCATGCAAAGCAAACATGTGATTTCTTACATTTGTCTAGAGAGGAAGGTACAACTATAAGTATGGTGCATAGAAGAGATTATTTCTATGTTCGGTGTTCTGTATTACAAATTTTATAAACTACTTTTAGTTTTAAGTTTGATGAGAGAGAGGGGGGAGGGAGGGAGGGAATGGAGGGAGGGAGGGAGGGAGGGAGGGAGAGCAAGCACATGTCTTCTTAGGGTTGTGTATAGGTGAGATTGTATGTATATTTGGCATTCTCTATTTGACAATACGATAGAGAGAGAGAGAGAGAGAGTGAGAGGAGATGAGAGAAAATAAAACAAAACAAAAGGTAGATATGGAGAGATGCTAAAGAGAAAGGTAAGACTATCACGTCACCCATGCGATTACCAACAGAAACTGTGGGATCATTCCCTAATTTGCCTTCGCATGTATCAAACGAGGATGAAGATTTTGCTAATGATTCCTCAAAGAAGAGGAAGCTTTGTTTCTATTAGGCATATTGAAGACATTGTCTTTTTTTATTGGCATTAGCCATTTACCTATGGTGCTTGGAAACAATTGGGTGTCTTATACTTGGCCTTTTTGGCTTGCTAATGGAAGGTAGGATGTCTTATACCTTCCCATCATGTCATCATTGGTGGAAAGAGGCCAAAGATATTGGAGCCTGGCTCTATTTTGCATGTGAATATCTTGCTTGCAGATAAGAACGTTTTCTCAAAAAAGGAGAGAGCTTCATTTTGACCAGGTCTTTTAGAGAAATTCTTTTTATGGTGCTTGGTCTTTGTTTCGATTATGACCCATTTCAATATAACATTGTTGTTTCTAAATATCGTGCAAACCAAGCATGTGGTTTCTTACATTCATGTAAGTAGAGAGGAAGGTACAACTGTAAGTATGGTGTGGATAGAAGAGATTGTTTCTATGTCTGATGTTCTGTATTACAAATTTTATAAACTACTTTTAGTTTTAAGTTTGATGAGAGAGAGAAGGGGGAGGGAGGGAGAGCAAGCACATGTCTTCTTACAGTTGTGTATAGGTGAGATTGTATGTATATCTAGTATTCTCTATTTTATAGTATGAGAGAGAGAGAGAGAGAGAGAGAGGAGATGAGATAAAATAAAATAAAACAAAAGGCGAAAATGTTAGACTGCATTATAATTGAGGGATTTCACAAGTCTAAAACCAAACCTATGTGGCATGCATATCATGCTCCCAAACCACTCCCCTTTTTTTTTTAAATACCACTCAAAAAAATCATGCTCTCTCTCTCTCTCTCTCTCTCTCTCTCTCTCTCTCTCTCTCTCTCTCTCTCTCTCTCTCTCTCTCTCTCTCTCTCTCTCTCTCTCTCTCTCTCTCTCTCTCTCTCTCTCTCTCTCTCTCTCTCTCTCTCTCTCTCTCTCTCTCTGTCTGTGTGTGACACATCGTCCATCTTGCTTTATGCTCTAATTTCGTGTGCCTCCACTCTCCCTTCCTATCTCTTCAAGTTGATGTTTGCATTTTTTTCCCTCGAGTCTCAATGGCATGCAAGTTTGCGCTTTTGTCCTCCTAAAATGTAGATGGGAGCTCTCTCAGGCCTAGTCATCATATTTCATGTTTAATCTACACGCTAATGCCTACCTTCTCTGCACAATTACAAGGGATCCATGAAGAAAGCAAGAGAAATTAGGGATCACGATAAATAACTTGGAGTTATGTTTGTCGTATTCTCCCACAAACTGCAACGTGTTGTCGGTCACGTACAAGTCGCACATTGGAAACACTTAGCATAAAAATAATACTATTGAGACATGCGTAGAACTTATAATATTTAAAAAAACTATACCCAAATCCAAAATGTATGAACCCTTGATTTACCGAGTATTGAACCCATGACCTAGAGCCTATGGTGTGGATGGCCTACCAATACAGCATGACATGAACGGACAATAGATTTTCTTTTTACTTATTATTATACAAATACAATAAGTATTATAAAAAGTAAAATACAATAATATGCGACACGTACCCCCCTGTGATACACCTACACTCGTTACTCACTCAACACGGCATAGAAAGGTAACATAATATGTGAGAGCAGTCACTACTACTCCCTATATTGGTGTTTCCGATGATAACACCATGGTATAGCTACAAAGCCCTTACACTCACCCCTGCTTGCTGGATTGCTGTCCTCAGCAATCTAAGGGTAGTGTTTATTTTGACTCATTCAAGATCTTAACACAACTTTTGCCAACAATCTGGCCAGTGTCTAGGACTTGGTGAGACATTTGCGGGGGTCTTAACACAGTCTATGCTATAAAACTGGTCAGTGTCTACCGCATTAGGACTTGGGGGTCTTAACATAGCTTTTTCTAGCAAGCTGTTTGTGCCATTTTTTTGGCTAATCTGGATAGCATACCATAGCAGCACAGCTACTCCTCAGTGATGGCTATGTCATGCTTCTTCAGGCTTGGCAATGCACTTGGCAATAGTCTCTAACATGTGTTGAACCCTCCTTGATCATTGGCATCAAATTTGGGTCTGCATTTAAAACATCTGATCCCTGTGGTTGGGCCTGAGGGTCCCTACCATGATGTGATTGATCCCGTGGGACCATATGATGCACTTGGAGTCGGCTTCTAGTGGTTGTTCCCGCATCTGCCAACTGCTCCTCTTGGTAGTAATGCAAATTGTGAAGTGGTTGGTGTTATGCTGGAAGTCTGGCACCGCATCTCTGTGAATTGGTCTTTAGGAGATTGGGTCTTGAGGTCCATGAGTTATTGTTGAGGTTGGTATTGAATCTATTTTTATTCCCTTGTGTTGTCCTCCTGCCTTCCAAATCCACTAGTCTTTTAGGCATTCTCATGGCCTTGGTTAAGCTGGTTGGCTCCTGCCTCTCTACATCTCTTCTGGCCCACTCTTCCATCCCAAATAGGAATCTATGTAATTTGGTGTCAGTGTCCATGTTGGGTAGTTGCAACATGATCTGCCTGTATTTGCTAATGCACTCCTTCATCTTCCCTTGCATTTTCTTGAGGTTTCTCCATTCATTTCTGATTTTGAATTTTTCAATCTTTGGAATGAGGTAATCTTTGAGTTTTTCTTGGATTTCTTCCCATGAAAAGATGGTGTGTCCTTGCTCCTATTCCAACAGGTACCAACTAGCAGTGTCCTCCTCCAAGTATATAGCCGCCACCTCTACCTTTCTATCTTTGGTGATCCTGGCATATTTCAAGTATCTGTCCACCTCTGCAATCCACTTCTTCATAACTAACCCATCTCTCTCTCCTTTGTACTTGGCAAGTTGGGGCATTTTGAATTTGCCGTATTCATCTTCGGAGCTATCACTATCTTCCTCTTTTCTATGGCTATGCTTCTTGTCCTTCTTCTTACTTTTAGCTTCTACTACCTTATCCTTGTCTTTTCTTGTATCTTCTGCCCTCCTAGAAGTCTCCTCTCTCCCTAATCTATCCATCTCCTCTTGTACTTTCTGTCTTTTCTCCTCTTCTTGTTGTTGTAGCACCCATTCTCTATAGCCTTGCTCTACTTCTAATTTTTTTCTCCTTTCCTCTTCCTCTTCCTTCATCTGCATGTTCCTCCAAATTGACTCTAACATTGCCTGACATGCCTTCCAACTGTCTCTCCAATCCGGCTACCTTCTTCTCTTGGGCTACTCTCCATTCTTGCCCTCTACTCTTCTTGCTCTCTTCCATTGTTGGGATGGGTACATTTTCTTTGTCATCCTCCAGGTGGTCGGTGGGGTTGTCAACGCGGGGAAGCCACGTCACGTCTTCAAATATGGCTGATGGTGTCGGGATGGCTGTGCCAAGTTGTCACGTTAGGGTCGACACAAGGTGGGGTGACGCGACATGGAGCATCGTGATGTGGGTCATTTCGGCTCGTTCTCTTTGAGGCACTAGATCTTTTCTCATGCTTCCATGAGCACTCCTTCACTTCAAGCAAGAGTTGCTCTAATACCAAGTGTCATGCACCTGCACTCATTACTCACTCAACACAGCATAGACATGTAACACGATATGTGAGAGCAAGGTATACTCTTGTATTATTCAATCAAAGAAACGGTACAACATAGGCGCATCCCAAGACTACACCCTTATGATGCCGCACATAAGAGGGTTCACCGCTAGGTATAGGGAATCACACAAAGAGTGGAAACCAAGCAGGGCTCAGAGTCACTACTACTCCCTATATAGGTGTTTTCGATGATAACTCTATGGTATAGCTACAAATTCCTTACACCTCCCCCCCCTAGAACCACCGGTTCCAAACTGCCATCGTGTAAGTAAGACAAATCTTAGTGCAAGGTTTTTATCCTCTCCAAGAAATTAGAGAGAGCATGGATGCAATATTATGTGTTAGTGCCAATGATCCAAGGAGCATGTCTGTTTGTAACTGATCTAAAGCTAAATATGACATGGAGATACCAAAACAACGTTCAAGAGATCATGGAATCATGAACCATTGAGCCTCTCCTCCGATAGAGTCTTGTTATACAAAAAGTGAAAGAAGATGGTATCATGATGAGTGCAGATGACATGCTTCCATCCCTGCTTTTACAGTTGCTCTCGACCGTCTACCAAGCTGCGCAGTGTGCTGGGACTAGAACCATTAGCTCCAACCCCCAACCTTCCTTCGTCAATCATTGGACACATTGCTAGGTATCACACACCCGCACATCATGACAGCTCGATGGCTGCAAAGGTGGACTTGGCACATTGCATGCCATCGAGAAAAAACTCTCAGGCTCAGTGTCCAGCATCGAAAAATGGAGCTGAGCTTCCATCTTTGAGACAACAAGGGCCTCATGATCTCACATACAGGCTACAATGACATGCAAGATGCCAAAGGTCAAGTCATGAGAGTAGCTACCATCTAAGGAAGAGACTTGGCCAAGAGGCTTTTACGGTAACTTCACAGCACTTGTGAAATTTCTCAATTCTTTGTAGTATTGACATCCAAGTTTTGCATGCCCAACAATTTATGATATCTGCCTCTTCATCTTTCATGTAAAGATTTGAAGTTCCCAATATCACTTGCACGTAGCAAGAAGGATTGCTCACAGGAGATGGTGGCTTTCTGCAAGGCCAATTTGGTCATAGGGTGTGAAGTTTGAGGCATTGGAAGAAGGAAAAAACGTCCAAAAAAGGGGTGAGCTACCTAAATCCAAGTTTGGTGGTTCTTAGGTTAGCTCCTTTGTAGTGTCAGGCTTCTTCTTTCTCTGAACATGATTTTTAAACATTGTTTGCTAGAAGGATGGAATATCGTAGGCTCCATCACTTGTGGATTGCATGTGAGATATGTGATAAATCCCTCATCACCATTTGCCAATTGTCGCAGACTTAGTTTTGGAGAGACATGATAAATCACTTATCACCAATGTTTGCAAATTGTAGCAGCTGGTGTTTCATAGAGATGCCATGTAGTCTCCCTTATTTGGGGGTCTATTCGATGGATACTATAACCTGCTTTATTTATTTTCAAAACCACCAAACATGTGCACACATCACTTAAAACTCTTCATTGAGCCTAATTCAGCTTGCTTGTTAATCTCTCTATATCTCATTGCCCCACTTCTCATTCATGGCCAAGGCAGAATCTCTTAGTGCCTATTTAGAAAAAGCATGAGACCCAGATATAAGGAGTTATTGGTCAGGTATTCCTCCTCATTGCAAGCATAAAAGAAAAGGGAAGGTCACACATGCGAGCAAGCAATTACCTTCTTATGTGAAGGTCTCACAGGCTGATTATCCACAGAAAGATGAGCAGAGGTCCGAGATGGCCAAGATCCCTTATGCATTAGCTGTGGGTAGTTTGATGTATGCCATGATAGCCACTCGTCCAAATATTTCCTTTGTAGTTGGTGTTGTGACATGCTATATGGCTACACCTAACAAGAAGCATTGAGATGTCGTGAAGGGTATCATGAGATACCTGAAGGGCACAACAGATATGTGAATTTACTATGGTAACCAGAATACAGGAGTTATGGGATACACAGACTTCGATTATACAGGACATGCAAATAGTAGGAAGTCCACTTCTAGCTATATATTCACCTATGTTAGAGGTGCTGTCTCTTGGATGTCCAGGGTTTAGAAGTATACAGATCTATCTACTACTAAGGCTGAGTATGTTGCAACCACCGAGGCCTGCAAGGAGGTCATATGGTTAGGCCTTTGGTTCATGACCTTGGGATTGATGTTATACCTACACTGCATTCAGATTCTATGAGTGCTATTCAGCTAGCTAAGAATCCGGTCTTCCATGTGAAGATGAAACACATCAAGATGAGGTATCACTTCATATGTGGGGTCGTGGAGGACATGTTTGTTGACCTTGTCAAGATCTCCACTAACAAAAATCTTGCATATCTACTCATGAAAAGTCTCACTACTAAGGGCTTTGCCTTCCTCAGGAGATTGATGGGCGTTGGATGAGATGACGTTTTTCCTCATCCTGTTGTACATTTGTACATTGTATTGTCTTTTCTTTTTAATTTTCACCCCTCACTGGGGTAGATTCACCTTTGAGTGGGAGATTGTTAAGGGTAAAGGCACCTCCACCTAGCCGCCCGTGTATTACTACACTGACAATACCCACCACTGCACACTGCAAGTGGTGGGTATTACTACACTAACAATACCCACCACTGCACACTAACAATACCCACCACTGCATACTGCAAGTGGCAAGCGTCCGTCACCATCACTTTATTCCTTATTCTTTTAGTAACAGTTTGAATAAAGAAAGGCCCGATCACACATCATGACTATTGGAGTTTCCATTTTGTGTCTCTCCCTTTTTCTTGCTCTTGCTCTCCTGCCATAGCTCTTCCAAGTAAGCTTTGATCCTTCTCACTTTTCATAAGGCTAGCAAGCGGTCGCGGGGTTTGACTGAGCTAGAGAGTTTAGAGACTGATTGTTGTGGCTTGAGGCACTTCTGAGGTTGTGGCTTGTTTTGTACTGCAATAGGCTGGGCTTCAGCGGCTACGAAGGGTGCTTTCAAGGCCTGAGGAGTATTAGCAGGTGCAGATTGAGACAAGTTGTCAGTAGCGGGCTACGGTTTTGGCCTATAAATTGTTTTAGATTCTGCGGGCTTAGACCTTAGAGGTTTTATGGATCTAGCAACCCGAGTTTTTTGGGGTTTGAGTCCTCTGGCTTGATGTTACGGGTGGTCAAGCTTGAGGGTCACGTATGAGTAGGGTCTTTGATTGGTTTGGCTTTAGGTAGCCAAATCTAGGTGTTACCTACATAGTAGCCTTGCGTGCAATAAGGTCTTATGGGGACCCATTGCTGCTTAACCATACATCGATGTACATGGTTTTGTCTTGGCCTCCTAGGTTACAAGTGTGGGTCATTAGCCTTGTGAGGCTGTGGATGTGTGTTCCTAGGTGACGGTCCTTGATGTTTAGTTACCCATTTGAACTAGGGTTCATGGGCTTTAGCGATGGCTTCAGCGGGTTGCTAGCATTGAGGCTTGGTAGGTTGTGACGAGTCCCAACCCCCTCCTTAGACTTGACGGTAGGTTTCCCTACCAGTGGCTTTGTAGACTTGGAAGGAGTCACACCGCCCTTGCTGAAAGCTGTAACTATGCAGATGTTGCCCATGGCTAGGTGGATACGCTATCACTCATAGTCGACATTACAATGAGCTTGCTTCTTAAAGTCGTCCTAATAGTGACTCCATGCATGCATCTTTAGTGTTGGGCAACACATAGAAAATCATCAGCATGCTTTCAAACTCGATAGAAATTGCAACCTTGCACTTTCCTAAGAGTGCGTATGATCAGTCCCCCATATGGGTTGAGCTTAGCATTAGTGGGTTGTAACTGCGTTTTGCCAATTTGGGTCCAATGATCTTGAGTTAAGCCATTAAAGTCAGCTCCCTTATCAATCAATGTGTTGAAGGTACATGTGTTTGGCAATGACCGTTATGCTTAGGTAAGCTGGTTCTACAGCTTCCTCATCCTCATTGTCCATCTCAGTGATAGTGGCTACTTGCTTTAACAAGGGATGCTAGCATTGGGGGATCATGCAGTGGGTGCGTGGGAGGAAAGTACTTCTTTATGCAACTGCCATTGAAGAAGCCTATGCCCTCACCTTCTAGGGTTTCGAGTTCTATGCTGCTAGTTTGATTGATGGTTCGAACTCTGAAATGACCTAGCTCCCAAAATTTCATTTTCTGTTTATGTCCCTTGAACTGAGTATGGTAGTACTAAGTCGCCTTGTTCAAAGTCTCACTGCTTGACATGCTTGTCAAACTAGCTTTTGCATCTTGCTTTCTCACATATTAGCGCATGGGTGGCTAGAAGCCGAGTCTCTAATAAGCGTTCAAGCTCAACCAAGTATTCCTTCCATCCCTCCTTCCCATCCCATCTCTCTTAAAGGGCTATCCTCAAGCTAGGAACAAAGAACTCTAAGGGTAGAATTGCCTCATTTACATAGGTCAACCTAAAGGGAGTTTGACCCACAGCCATTTTATAAGCCGTGCGGTAGGCCCACAAGGCTGCCATCAACTTGTTATCCCAGTCACTATGCGAAGCAGAGACTACCTTGGTCAAGATGTTCACCAAGATTTTATTTGTGGATTCATCTTGATCGTTTTCCTAAGGGTAATAAGATGAATATTTCTTATGGATAATTAGGAAGGTGGATAGGAGATAAGCTATCACTTCGTTGATAAAGTGTGTGCCTTGGTCGCTAACAAGTTCAATGGGGCAGCCGAATCATGAGACCACTTGCTCCCATAAGAACTTGGTAGTAGTCCTAGCGTCATTTTTTCTCGTAGCTCCTACTTCTACCCATTTTGTTAGATAGTCGATGGTGACAATGATGTATTTAGCTTGTGAATATTGTGCTCGGGACTAATGGGTCTGATGTAGTCAATCCCCCATTTCTCGAAGGGTTGTAGTGCAATGATTGGGGTTAGCTCTATGTGATCTTTACAAATAGGGACCTTAGTCCATTGGCACTCATCACGACGCTTTACAAATTGCACTGCGTCTTGAAAAAGAGTAGGCCACCACAACTGGGACTGCAACACCTTGCAGGTTGTCATGTCTCCGCTGAAGTGTCCTCCTGCGATTCCATTGTGTGCCTTTGCGAGTACGTAATGCATCTCATGTTCACACATGCATCTGCACAACAACCCATCTTGCCTCAACCTATAAAGTTGGCCTACTATCAACTGATAGGGTTGGATCTTCAAGATGAGTCACCTAAGTCAAGCCTTTTATATTGGTCATTCTGGTACTCTGTGCTCAAGCACTTGGACTATGTCATCTGTCCAATATGGCGTCATGTTGGCTCTAAACAAATCTCTTTCATTGGATAAGCGGAATAGATGCGCATCTGGCAGGTCGTCTACAATGCCTTGTCTGGCAGCTTTTGTGGGGATGTGAGATATATGGTCAGCCATGTAGTGTTACTTCCCTACCACCATGGAGAAGCCAAATTATAAAAGCAGAAGTAGCCATCGAGCGATGCGTCCTATAGCACAAGATTTATTAACAAGATATAACAGGGCCTGATGGTCAACAAAGAAGGTAAAAGGTGTAACCAAAAGATAATGCCGAAATTTCTTTACAGGAAATACAATGGCCCAAGCTCTCTCTCTCTCTGTTATTGAGTAATTTATTTTGGTCTTAGTGAGTTGTCCGCTAGCAAAGTTCACTGGGTAATCTAGGTTGTGTTCACAAGACTAGCATAACACAACTCCTACGACGAATTTTGAAGCGCCAATGTGCACATGGAACACGAGTGTCCAATCTAGGGCTCATAGAATTGGTGATATGGTCAAGGCCTTTTCTAGTTCCTCATATACGCATTGGCACTCCTTGGTCCATTCCAATATGATCAGTAGCTTGTATAGAGGTCTAGAAATCAATGTATAGTCCAACACAAATCGCCGATAATACCATGTAGGGTCTAAGAAGCATTGAACGTCCTTGTAATTAGTTAGGGGTGGAAGATCGATAATGACCTTGACCTTTAAGAAGTCTATGGCAATGCCGTTATTTGACACTACGTGCCCTAAGATGCATCCGTGCTTTACCCAAAACTAGCACTTCACGGGGTTCAATGAGAGATGATATAGTTGACATAGTTTAAAGACTGCTTAGAGTTTGTCCAAGTGTTCCGTCCAAGTAGAGTGAACACATAGGTCATCTATGAAGACCTTTAACTCCTTTCTAAGCATATCTTTGAATAAAGTACACATAAATCATTGGAAAGTAGTTGGCTCATTAGTCAACCCAAAGGGCATGACTATGTAGGCAAAGACGCCCCACTCAATAGCGAATGCAATCTTATGCCTATCATTAGGATGCACTTGCACCTGATTGTATCCAGAGAATCCATCTAGGAAACTACAGGCCTCTTTGTCAGCCACTCTCTTGGGCGTGTACTCGATGTATGGCAATGGATAGTTATCTCTCTTCGTACAGCAAGATACGTGGGATGCTTGGTGCACTGACAATCTTCTATTTGTCCAGTTAGCAACCCATTGGAAGTTGGTAGACATAGTGTTTTTCACAACATACATTGTTGAAACCCTCAGAAGCTGGCATTATTATAATGACACAACAACGATCCTAAGAAGAATGAGTTTTGATACTTTCAGAACAAAATATCTTCCCCTCTATAGTGGTTTGAAAGTCGAATTCAGAGATGTTGAAAAGAAGGAAGTAGAAGAGATGTTGGCCAAAGAATCCATCAGATACTGAAGCCCTCTCTGATACTATCCTGTTGAGTACAGACCAACTGGTTGGAGCCAACCCCCTGATGAATGACGCAATCAAGAGGCAAGCATTAGAACGAGTCTAGAGGTACGTGAGAAGAGAGAAGGCAAAAATCAAAGCTGAGAATGAGCTTGCAGTAGAAGCCTCCTTTGACGCCCTAAAAGCACAAAAGTCCCCATTGCGACTCAAGGTCCCCTTCCTAATCAGATTTGTCCTGGAAATATTGATGACAGGCCAGCAAATGTAGTCTCATTGCCAATTTTTAAGGGAGAGTACAGTGAAGACCCTGATCTTCATGTAGCATAATTTATGGTAGCATGTGTGGTTAACAATACCAAAACCCCTGAGCATTGGTTAGCAATATTCCCTACCACTTTCGAGGGCGCGGCGTTTCAATGGTATGAGAGACAAGCAACAGGAACTTTTGGCACATGGGACGATCTGAAGTTGGCCTTCCTCACTAAATTCAGGCGTGAAGGTTTCGAAGAGTGGATGCGAGAGGAGTTCATGAACCTAAGTTAGTCCTATGGAGAAAGAGTAGAAGCTTATGTCTCACGAATGGAATCCATCCTGAAGAGATGGACTAACCATAATCTAGACGAAGGCATTCAGAAAGGAGTGTTTCTCAGAGGTCTACAACCAGAAGTTCACAAGTTCATGGAATTGAGAAGACCAGTTAATCTGTAAGCTGCAGTAGAAGGTGCAAGATTGTATGACGAAGTTGAAGTAAGGCTATCAATGACTCTAGGAAGAGGAGTCTTACCTCCTCCCATGCCAGGAATGGTATACGCACCAAATGCAATCCCAGGGACAGTTCCCTACCCCTATCCCCAGATGCAAATAGTGCCGCAGTATAATACACCTAATCTAGTGTGGCCACCACAAATGACAGTGCCTCAAATGATGGTTCAACCACAACAATAGTGGCCTCAAACAGTTCCTCCAATGGTGACTCAACAACAATGGAAACCTACCAAGTGGAATCAACGACCCCAAGTCTCAACAAGAGCTCTGAATCAGAACCAGAACAGAGGACCCTCTGAATCGACCCAACCAATGTATGCAGTAATTACAGAAGCTTCCCAAAACCCTACTACAAGCACTTCAGGAGGTGAAAATCTAAAGGACTACTTATCCAACTCAGTTGCAAGTATCAAGAAAAAGCTTCTAGATGTGATTACAGAGCAGCTAGAGACGCTGAAGGTGAATACTGCCAATATATCCACTCCTGTGGGAGCTGGAAGAGATATGATGCGCTCTAATACATGGTGCAGAAAGTGTCATCAAGCGGGACATTTAGCCACTGAATGTACCCGAAAACCAACCATTCTTGGAGCCTTATGTTCCTATTGTTTGTGGAAGAACCATATAGAGGATATTTGCTCTCGGAAAGAGATGCATGAACGAAGACAGAAGGATGAAAATGCACGATTCAACTTGCTGGAATCCAAAATGACAACACAGGATATTGGACCAAAGCCTAGGGAGTTTGGTCCTAATTTCGGTCCAAAAAGGTTTCCCTCTCAAAGTTACAGAGGACGACAGTCTGGCGGTGGTCAGAGATCAGAGATGGAATGTTATAGGTGTGGAGAAAAGGGGCATATCTCCCCAAATTGTCCAAACCCTAGATGATCTGTGGATTACAAGCCCTTATGCAATCAATGCAAAGGTGAAGGCCACACTGCAAAGGATTGTCCGAGTCCAGCCCCTGTAAAGGCCAATAGCACTGATAGCCAACAGAAGGTACAAGAGCTTGCCTCTAATTTGGTAGAGTTGGAAGTTGCCACTGTCACGCGCACCAAGAAGAAGGAACCAGTTGTTCAGAATGAAAATAACTGTCCTGCCAAGACTGTGAAGTTCAACCTGCCAATAGAGGGACATAGCAGTACAGAACAGAACAGTGTAGTACAAAGCATTGTAGTGCTACAGAGTCATAGAGACAGTCCCAAAGACAGGACCAGAGGTCCAGGAGATAGATGATACTGAAGCACTTCTAGAAACAGAAGAAGTACCGATGCTGCAATTATTAGAAGAAAAATGAAAGATGAAAATGGGTGTAGCCCCATTCCCCAGCCAGCTAGAGAAGCCTGTGGATCCTATCAAAGATTATGATTTGGTAAAAGGCCTAGAAACTTTTAAACCAAACCTAACATTCTGACACTTGCTAACGCTATCTCCTAACTGTCGAAAGAAATTCAAAAGCATCTTGACAAGAAGACGTGGACTAAGGATCGCTCCTTCAACAGTGACCAAGACCAATAAGGCTCCGTAGCCTGTAAAGGAAGTCGATGTGGTTAATGCCTTCCTAGATCCTGGAACCCCAGAGATTAGTGTATGGATAGAAGGATGCTTTATTTCAAATGCATTGATTGATGGAGGCTCATCAGTAAACATAATGACGGATGTGACAATGAAGGACTTAGGGTTGCAAGGAACTCAACCTACACAGTGGCTTATCAAATTGGCAGACCAAAGCAGAATTAAATCGTTGGGCATCCTCCCATATGTAAAGCCAACCCTTGCAGGAAGAGACTATTGGCTGACATATCTAGTGGTCAAACCAAATTCTTATGGGACCTCATACCCTCTGTTGTTGGAAAGTCTTGGCTTTTTGAAGCAAGAGCCAAGATGGACTGGTTCAAAGGAACCCTAACCCTAGACAGAGGACCCAACAAAGTGGTGTTGAAGTTGTATGGATCGCAAAAAGGCAATGGATCCACATCCATCGAAGTCATAACTAACTCCTCCAACGAGCTAACAGATGGTACATCAAGAGATGAAGAGGCTGTTAAGCAGATCTTTCCTAAGAAAACAGAGGCACAATCCCTAACAGTGAGCACTATAAGCCAACTGCCAAGGGAAGCAAAATCCTTGTCCATGGGAGAATATCTCCTGCCTCAACTAGAATTAACTTATAAAATCACCTCTAACAGTGAAATAGAAGCATGGATGTACTATTCTCCCTATTACATGATAGTCGCAAAGACAGAGCAGAGGCAGAACAGATACAGAGCAGAGACAGATACAAAGACAGAGCAGAGACAGTACAGAGGTAGAACAGATATAGAGCAGAGGCAGAATAGAGACAGAGCGGATACAGAGACAGTCATGGAGACAGTAACAGAGCCAGAGCCAGAGCCAGAGACAGAAGCAGAGTCAGAAGCTGTGACCGAAGCAAAAGCAGATGCAGAGGCAGAAGATCTGTTCTTCTCCTACAGAGCCTCTACAGAAGCAGAGACAGAGCCTCCAAAGGAAGAGGATGAAAATGATGAGGAAGAAAACAAAGCAGGTTATGAGAGTGCAGATGAAGAATTTCCTTTGATAGCACATAATCTTGTTGATGTCCCTACAGAGACCTCAAAGGCCAAAGATCTCAGGGTGTTGGATAGAATGATTCCTGGACGCATCCTCTGAAGATAGATACCTAAGTCCAAAAGAAATTACCACTCACACAAAAGCAAACAAAGCTCTGATACCCTTCCAACAACCTCAACAAACAAATGAGTCATATGTTCAGAAGGAGGACACTGGTTCTAGTGGAACATCAGACGAGGATACTACTCTCTTGAAAGAGTCGGACCTCTATCTAGAAGCAATCCATGGAACGTTTATCCGTGAAGTGGAATGTGAAAGACAACTGATGTTCCTGGATACTGACAGTAGTGAACATCACCTGAAAGTGGGTCTCAATCTTCCAGAAAAAGAATTAGTGGTCCTACGAGACTTACTAAAGGAGAACTTAGATGTGTTTACTTGGTCGTACAAAGACCTAAAGGGGATTGATCCCACAGTATGCCAACATCACATTGACCTAGAGCTTGATGCTAAACCTATAAGGCAAAGACAAAGGCGTATGAATCCTAATTATTCTGCTCTGGTGAAGGCTGAATTATTGAAACTTCTTGAAGCAGAGTTTATCTATCCCATGGCTAATAGTGAATGGGTTTCGCCCATTGTGGTAGTACCCAAGAAGAATGGGAAACTTCGAATATGTGTCGACTTTTGAAAGCTCAATTCGAAGACGAAGAAGGATCATTTTCCTATCCCTTTTACAAACCAACTGTTGGACACAGTGGCAGGCCATGAGCTTTATTCTCTCTTGGATGAATTCAGCGGATATAACCAAGTCCAAATTGCAGAAGAGGACCAATCCAAAACAACCTTCACCACAGAATGGGGGACTTATGCCTATAGAGTGATGCCATTTGGGCTCTGTAATGCTCCTACCACCTTCCATGATGGCTACCTTCCAGAATCATTTGCATGATTTCATTGAGGTGTATCTTGATGACTTCTGTGTCTATAGTTTGATCCGAGAGCACTGGGGACACCTAAAGCAATGTTTTGACAGATGCCAAGAGTATGGGATTTCTCTCAACCCTGACAAATGTATCTTTGGTGTCTCCTCGGGAGTTCTTTTGGGCCATTGTCTCTGCACAAGGGATTGCAACAGACCCAGCAAAGATTGAGAAGATTGTCGCTTTAACAGCACCAACAAACCTCAAGCAATTGAGAGGATTTCTTGGCCATGTGGGCTACTACAGAAGATTTATTGCACATTTTGCAACCAAGAGAGCCCCTCTGCACAAGCTCATAAGGAAAGAAGCTGATTTCCTTTGGATTGATGACTGTGAAGAAGCTTTTAATACCCTAAAACAATGCCTTATCCAAGCACCTATTTTACAACCTCCTGATTGGACGAAGGAGTTCCATGTGCACACAGATGCATCGGTTGAAGGGCTAGGTGCTGTCCTATGTCAAAAGGGTCCCTCTTAATTAGATCAACCGATATATTATGCAAGCTGAAGGTCACTGATAGGGAACGGAACTACACAAAAACAGAGCTTGAGTGCTTGGCAATGGTGTTTGCACTAGAGAAGTTTCGACACTATCTATTGTCAACGCATTTCAAGTTCTATGTGGATCATGAAGCCTTGTCCTTCCTGATGAACAAAGCAGATGTTAAAGGACGACTGATGAGATGGTTGCTTCTATTCCAGGAGTTTGATTTTGAAGTGGTCACTAAGCCTGGATGTTCCCATGTCCTAGCCAATCATCTATCACGGATCCCTCAAATAGAAGAAGAGGAACAGGATGATCGTGACCTTCCTTATGCTTCCTTATTTCTAGTTGAAACAGTTACTCCTTGGTATGCAGACATAGCCAATCTCTTGGCAACTCAACAGTATCCTCCTGGCATCTTAAGCCGTGAGAAGAAGGAGCTTCTGTTAGAATCATCCCCCTATACTTTGCTAGTGCACTGTACAAGAGAGGCAAAGATGAAGTGCTGTGAAGATGTGTTGCAGGGGAAGAAATCGGCATAGTATTGAAAGCATGTCATGACGAACCATGTGGTGGACACTTTGCAGGAGAAGCGACAACCAGGAAGTCTCTGTTAGCAGGATACTGGTGGCCGACCCTCCACAAGGATGCATATAACTACTGCAAGAGATGTGACGCTTGTCAGTGAATGGGGAAACCCACCAAAACAAGTGCCATGCCACTGCAACCCATTCTTCCCCTAAAGCCATTCGAGAAGTGGGAGATTGATTTTGTGGGTCCCATTGATCCACCCACCAGACGGAAGCAGAATAGATACATCTTAGTATGTATGGATTATGTCACAAAGTGGTATGAAGCTAAAGCCCTGAAGCGGGATGATGGTAGCAGTGTAGCCTTGTTCATGTATGAGAATATTATCACCCATTTTGGCTGTCCCCTCGAGCTGGTAAGTGACAGAGGTACTCATTTCCTTAACAAAATCATGGAGGAGCTGACAGAACTGTATAAGATCTGCCATTGCAAGTCTATTCCTTACTACCCCAGAGCCAACAGCCAAGTTGAAGTCACCAATCGCATCCTCTGCTCGATTTTGACAAGAACGATTGCCGCACATCGTCACGACTAGGACGATCGACTTACAGAGGCCCTTTGGGCATACAGAACCTCTCATAAGGCAGCTATAGGATAGACCCATTTCCAGCTAGTGTATGGTACCGAAGCCGTCTTTCATGTTGAACTGGAATTGCCCTCTTTGCGAGTGGCAGTCAAAGAATGCTTGGGAGATAATGAGTCATTGCAACACCATCTTCTGTACTTGGAATGCTTGGATGAGATACGGCGGATGGCCCTACAGTGCATGGAAACCACTCAAGTGCAACACAAGGCCTATCATGACAATTTCATCAAGCACAAGGAGTTCAAAGAAGGTGATCTTGTCCTAGCCTATGATTCGAGATTTGGCAAGTTTCATAGCAAGCTTCAACAATGGTGGATGGGCCCGTACAAGGTACTTGGTGTCAATCCTAATGGCTCTGTTCAGGTGCAGACGATTGATGCCTCTAATGATCCCTTCCTCATCAATGGCTATCACTTGAAGATGTACTTTCCTCCCTAGGGATCTTGACAATCACAATCGACCTACCCTTTTCCTTGTGGGCATCACACTGTCCTTCTTGTTGTGCTTCTGATAGCCCTTATGATTCTTCTCATGAGGCAGTCTCGTTCTGCTAACCCCTCGTAGAAACATCTCAACCCGACATTGTTCTCTTCTCATCCGATCCAACAACAACGGTGGCGAGGTTGGTCTTGACACATGGTATTTTTACCATTCTTTTTCTTAATGAAAAAAAGAAAAAGAAAAAGAAAAGAAAAACAAAACAAACAAACTATTATGGGAGAAAATGAAGAAATTCCCTGTCATAACAGACCTCGTTCCAAGAAAAGGTGGAAACATCCTTGGGCGGGAAGCTGACTGTGGAAAAGGTGGTAATGCCCCGCATTTCAGGATAGCTAACTCACCAGCAGAATCTTTCTAGCAAGTAATTTGAAGCCACATCCCTTGGTGCGCTATCTCTGCAATATCAGTCCGTTTGTCCTTCTTAACAGATGACTCTTCTTACAATCATTGAAGTATGAGATTTTTTGGCTGCCTCCCTGGGTACGCCTCGTCTTCAAGATCCTCATGATAACAACAGCCGACATGATCTTCATCACCAACCCCTTGAGTGATGCAAGCTTACATCCTAACAGGATGGGGATGTGAGTATGGGTTGCCTTATGTATCTATCAGAGCATGAGACAGAGGGTGGGGTGAGTGACCAGTCTTTCCCTTTAAATCAAATGAGAGGTGAGATGTGTGAACGGAGTGTTGCACGCATGGGTTGGGCCTCTCAATGCACAATGCACGATTTGTTCATGTGCACTGCACCATAAGGCTCCCTAGCCTTTCTTCTTGCACTTTATGCTGGCACGGGGCGGGATGCACAGTTGCACCATCAATTGCGCACAAGGCATACAACCTCTGCACAAGCGACGGTAAGGATTACATCAATAGGTTTTAGGAATGGGTTGCCCTCTATATCTATCAACAGAGCGTGAGATAGAGAGTGGGCTGAGTGTGACTGGTGTTTCTTCAATCAATTATCGAGAGGTGAGGATTGAGAGACGTTATGACCATTGGACTTAGGTACGTTTCCATTTCCCTATGCACCAACGGGTGGGGTTTCTGCCATCAACACAGGACACGTCACTCTGTTCTGTACACTGCACTACAAGGCTCCCTGGCCTTTCTCCTTGCACATATGCTAGACGGGGTTGGACGCATTGATGCACCATCAATTGTGCACCTTGGCATACTCCTTCTGCACCATTCCCTTGTCGATTTCTAAACCGGGTGTGAGCTCTGGGTTTTCATCATTATTTCCTCGAGTGATGTTAGTAATGGGGCGAGTGACTGCTCTTTCAGTCCATTTGAGTGCTCGTGAGTTGAGTGCAATATCCCTTGCTATCGACAAATTTCGTGCAATTCCTTCAACCAGCTACCTCCCTGGGTGTTGTCGTGTGGTCCCTACCACGAAGGACGAAGAACGTGTGTTGTGACAACACCTTGTTACCTCCTCCAGCTGACACAACGCCACCATACGCAACCTCGATAGTCGACATTCCTCCTCGGCAATATGGGCCAAGCATTCTTTGTGATTGTCTGTGTTGTGGTGTGTGTGTTTTCTATCTGAATGGCGACTCACGCTCCTCCTCCTATCCAGTATGTCCCGTTGGTCAGTAGGGATTATTCTTCCCTACTGGCTTTTGAGCCTATAGCAAAAGCAGGACTTGCGACTTTCGTGGCTGCTTCATTCCCATTGATTCCATATGATCCAACCCTGTGTGATGAGTACCTTGCCTCATACAGCAAGAAGTCGGACTTGGTTCATGGTGCTTCCATGATATTGACACCCTGAGGGTTAGGAAAGGCTTTGTCTCTTCCCTACAAAGGAGAGCCCTTTGTTACAGCTAGATAATTATTCTCCAACAATGAGATTTTCAAGCTGTTACAGAAGTAGACCAAGGAAATTCTGGATGTCAAGAAAGTGATAAACACTTCAGGCGTATCTTTTTCCATAATCACTGATCTTCTTTGGAAGTTAGTCTGCCAGTTTCTCCAAGACAGGTTTATGCTTGCCAAAACACCATCCCATTACTTGTCCAAAGAGCTCTTCACAGCTTCTAGGATGGTATTAAAAGGAGTGGCTATTGATTGGAGTACTTATATGCTTACAAAGATGGACCAACATTTTGTCAAAGTAACCAAAGGAAATGTCACAAATGTTACCTATGGTTCCTACCTGTATGCTTTTTTGACATACTCAAACCTAAAGAAGGGTGTGCTTCCACCTCCTCCATCTGATCCAGTACCTCCTCCATCACTTCAGAAGAGTTAGAACCTATTGATATAGAGGATCTTGATTCTCTTCCTCCACTGGTCATTCAATGAAAGCGCTTGAAGCATGTGGCAGATAAAACTCCCTCAATTCTACCTTCAGTCACAATTACTACTACATCTAGCAGTGACCTCCTTGCTTACCTCACATGTAACAATTTATTCAGGGCACATAGAGAGGGTTCCTTGGACATATTAATCCCTTCACTGAACAGTCTAGTATCGGGAGATACTATTCCATTCCTCTGTAAAGACATCCAGAGTTCGATTGAACTTTCAGTGTGACAGCCTATGCTCAACAGCTGTATGTTTCTTTTTATGAAGAACTGTTGTAGTCCAAAGACCAGTTGCATAAGGCAACATCAGAGTTAGCCTCTGGTAAAGACACACTTGCAGATATGTTTAAGCATATGGAACAAAAAATCCAAATGATTGAGGCTCAAAGAGAAGAGATGTCTTCTTTGAAGATTCAGTTAACAAAAGCTCAATCAGAGGTCACTAGAATCTCAGAGGAGAAGGAGAGAATGTCCAAAGAAGTTCAAGAGTTTCAGTCTCTTTTAAATGCAAAACTCTCAGCCTTACAGACTGCTCATGACACAGTGGAATCACAAGCTTTCCAAATCAAGCAGTTGCAAGACCAACTGACACAGTCACGGTCTGTTCCTCCAAGCCTCGATGTTCCTATCATTCCTTCTATCTCTAAGCAGGACTTGGCAGTTCTCCAGAGACAAGCCACATTGTGTCCTTTGTTCCAAGATAAAGTGGAAAGATTGCAGTCCAGGATGGATTTGTTATGGTCAACATTTGAGCATTTCCAGGAGTATGTTCCTCCGGACCATTCTTTCTTTGTCCACTATCAATTGCAGAAGTTGGCCTTTTATATGAAGCTTTAAACGATGGATCTTTCTCTTCTAGAGGATGGTTGGAGTGGAGCTTGGTCTCTTGAGTTGCTGACAGAAGTGGTCCGTATGGTGTTTGAAGATTCTGTGATGACGGATACCATGTTGATGTCTTACATGTATCTACAGGGAGATTTGTTGATTCTAGATGAAGTAGATATGGCCTGGTATGTGGGGGACGTGGTTTTGCAAGCTGTTTTGTATGTCAACTATTTGGAGTTGTGGATAGATGACATGTTCCAGTGTTATTCCTCAAAAGTGGCTACTTGCCTTGACAATTCCTGGCACTCAATGATTGATTCTGTGGTCTTGAATCAACGTCAGAATACGGCTTCTACCTATGTGCAGAGCACTAACCAACTAAGGGTGGATCTCTTAGCTTACCTTTCCAAAAACCATACATTTGATTCAACCTTTTTTTATGCCTATCAAAGAAGATATGTCTTAGGTCCCTCTGTTCCTACCCTATTATACTATCAACAAATGGCTCATCGCTATGATATCTATCTTTTCCTTTATCAAATTAATTCATCAACAATCTTACCTCTTCTTTTCCAACCTCAATCTTTTCTTCAAATTCTCATATTTACCTATTGCTCTTTTATCGAAGATAGAGTATTTTTCCCTTTTCCACCATGCCCTTCTCCATCTATCCATATACCTTCTACTTTTCCTGTTTATCAATTAACACCTTTCCTAACTGATTCCCTTAAATTTTCAGCCACTCCTTCTTTAACTTATTCCTCCTTTTATGATTTTGCCTACCCCTCTCTCCGTCCTCTATTACTTATTCCACTCCCATCTCCTACCACTTCTATTTCTCAACCCCCTCAGTTGGTTAGTGAATACAAAGGGTTTGATCAGCAGATTCCAAGAAGAAGAGGATGGAGCTTGACTGATTCTCTTACAAGACCTCAGATTAACTATCCAATAATTCCAGGAGATTGGACAACTGCTAGTCAAGCATACCAGAACAACCTTCATTCTGCTCACCAATATTCACAATCTCTAGATCCTTCAGTGAGATTGACAGCTCATTTTGCTTGGTATCTAGCATACATGCATAGGCATTCCCATAATGATCAAAAGGCCATTCCAAAGCTTTGTATGAATGTCAATGTGAACATTGATTCCCAACAATTGGATGTCCTGTATTTTCATGCCCTATGTCTACCTAGCAGATACTTTGTTTTGCTAGAAAGGATGTGCTGCCTGCAGTTCTTTCAAAATCCTCCAAAGACAATTGTAGATGAATCCTTCTCCATGGATCGTTTTCAAAACCATCAAAGCCTTCAAAAGGGATCACCTTCATTGATGCCTTTGCAATGTATTTTGGATTATTCTTAATGATATATATCTCTCTTTTTGGAGGTGTCATTTAGATGGTTGTGTTAGTGTTTGTGTGTTGTTGTAATAATTGTATGTGATGAGTTCATGCTGATTGAGAATAATTTGTTCGAGAGCTCTTTTCAAACGATTGATGGTGGATGGAAAGCCTATGGTGGAAAGCTGAAGAGAACCTCTCATATCCTTTACAAATTTGTTATGATTTTTAAATGATTATCAGATGAGTTAATGAATAATAAAGTTTTCATTTAGTAGTATTTTTCTATCAGATACAAGTGATAAGTTGGGGTCGTGGTTTGGAGAGACTATTGAAGATCCTACGGAAGATCAAAATTGAGCTCTTTAATGAACTTATATTCTTCTTTTCCTTAGGTCACAATGACACTTCCTTTCTAAGTGTGGCGATATATTGAGAGTGGAAAAACACTGAATTTTTTACTGATTTTTGTTGTTTTTGAGGACTGGATGATTGATTTTTTATGGATTTAGAGTGATGTATGGTTGTTAGTGGAAGTATTTGAGAGTTTTTTGGATGATATTGATTATGTTTTGGAAGTTCATGATGATTCTTAGTGGAGATATGAAGCTATGTGACGTTTTGATAAGTTCTGTTGAGCTTCTGATTGGTTCTGTATACCTTCTATATAGCTTCTGTTTTGTTCTGATTTTCTTCTGTATAAAGCATGGATTGATGATTGATGAATATTGAGATCTTTTGGAAGCCTATTGAATAATTTTTGATAGTATGGAATGGTTTGAGTATGAGTTATGAGGTTATGATGACCTTCTATAACCCTCTGTCGACCTTCTGTAGAGCCTCTGTCTCTGCTCTATCTCTGTAATGTAACTGTACTGTAGCTGCTCTGGTACTGTACTGTAACTATTCTGTAGACCTTCTGTAAGTGTTATGTAGAATGTATGTGTGACTTTGGAAAAGTTTTCTAACTTTTTGAAAGGATGAATCTAAGTTCAAAAGAGCTAAAACAAGTGGAAGAAGCAGCTGCTGAAGACTGAAGAGAAGACTGAGTGACAGTGACAGTAGTGAACTGTGAAAAGACACTGTAGTGGCTCTAGTGACTCTTCATATCAGACATACCTCTTGGGAGGTGCATCCACGACCTAAGAAGGATTATTGAGAGTTATTATGAAAGTATTTTAGTGAGGAGATGATGTACTATTGATAGAGAGATAGAGAGATAGAGAGAGAGAGAGAGAGAGAGAGAGAGAGAGAGAGCCAGAGATAGTCAATTCTATCAAAACAGTGTAACTGTATATGAGAGATTGAGAGAGAGAACTATGAAGACATTGAAGATGAATACTATGTGATTGATTTCCATTCAAAGTTGGTGTATTCTTTTATGTTCTTTGTTATATTGATGAATTCTATGAAGATGTTGAAGATTATGGTTGATTCTATCAAATCCGTGGGAGATATCTACTATGATGATGCGTGAAGATTTGTTGTTTTCTTTGTTTTGGTCGTCAAAAGAATGAAATAAAAGCTTGTTGATATTACAAGATAGATTTTCTTGCAGTAGAATCCCCTTTTCCTTGGTGTTCCTCTTGGGGCTCCACGTCATTAACTTGTCAATTTCTTCCTTGACAGCGTAGGCGTTCCTTGGATTCATGGGATACAGTCGCTACTTGACCAGCATTGCATCGGGTGTCATGGGTATATTGTGAGTCACTAAACTCGCATCTACCCCTTTGTGCTCTTCCATGGACCAGGCAAAGACGTCTATATACTCTCGTAAGAGAGCAATGAGACTTGCTTCCTCTTTCTCAGTCAAGTCATTGGCTATAAAGACGGGTCGATTTGTCTCCCCTTCCTTGGCTAAATTGACCTCCATGACCTTGGCGGGCCCTTCGATTAATTCACTTGCTTGCCCTTGTCATTTGGCTCCTAACAAGATCACTACCCTATCTCCTTTTTTGAATTTCATGAATCACTTTGGTAGGTCTTGCAGTTTTCATTGCTCCTCTACTTGTGTTTCATTAGGCAGCTTCCGTCATTCCTCTCTTAGCCATCAGTGCCTTAGGTGGACGGGTAGGTCCCCCTTGGTGCGTCTAGTTTTGGAAGGTTGAGGAATCTCAGGATCACTATCTGAGCTGACTTCCGACTCAAAATCAAACTCCCTGTCCTCGCTAGAAGAGGGAGTCTCTCTTGGTGGTCATAAGGAAGGTGAATCCGTTCTTAGTAGTAGCGTGTCACTTGGTTGGGCTAGGCCTGCCTACTGGTAGTCAATTGCACCCATGCGCTCCAACCAAGCTTGATCACACTCCATGCGCATGACTCCTTTCTTTATCCTAAAGGCATTCTGCTTGTGTGGTTTGGAATCAACTCGTATTTGTTCGATTTCACGTCCCCCATTGTCGTATTCTATAATGTCTACTTCCCTTTCACTCTCATCATTGAAGGAATAATAGTCTTCATATTCGTCATCGTTAGAGCTATCTGTGTCCGACTGCTCATCATTTCACAAGTTCTAATATGTCTCTTCTTGTTGGTTGGGGATTAGAGTCCAATTGTACATGGGTTTTCTGTGTACGCTTCCAGCTATCATGCAGATTAATACTGAGGGTGTGTCCTTGGGCTTGCCAATTGTCTTGATAGCTTATTTGTACTCCTCATTGTCCGAGAATGGTAGGTTGATGGTAGCAAGAACATGCATCCAGTCTCACTCGTCCTTAGGACATAGGATATACTTGGTTAAGGCCCCATCGGATTTCCTAATCTAGCTGTCACCCTTCAACATGGTGGAGATGGCATCTAGGTCAATCGACATAGTCTTCTAGGTGTCCATCTCTACCCTCACAACCTCCATTTGATTGCCTAAGAAGATGAGAATGCTACCCCAGTCTTCTATGACTCTCACATTGTGCATCCAGGGTCGGGGCCTAGCAGGATGTCATAGTCCACTTCCTTCATGACTATAAAGTCAGCAAAGAATTGGATTCCTGCAATCTTCACTGGCCAATTTTTTAACACGTCGAATGGTTTCACCTTCATTCAGTTAGTCAGTGTGATGTTAAACCTAGCAGTCTCAACTAGTGGGCTACCCTAGGTTTGGAGTATTGCATGGCTTAGCATGCTCACTCCTACCCACATGCCTGTGATTCCCTTTCTTGTGACATCTCCAAGAGCTAAGACATGGTTTGGAGTATTGCATGGCTTAGCATGCTCACTCCCACCCACATGCCTATGATTCCCTTTCTTGTGACATCTCCAAGAGCTAAGACATGTAGGATTGCATGCATCTCTGTGCCTTCCCAAAAGGCATTGACGTGCAGGGACTTAGGCACTGAGTGTTGTGTTAGGCTCAGTATTTGCATTTCCACGTCGTGCCCATGCGAGTCTTCAGTGACTTGCTCATTTGATTCTTCGACCTAGTGTTTCAGCTCTTGCCATAGCATTGGATGTTGCCTAAGCAAGTCTCCGAAGCTTAGAGTCACATGGGTGGTCACCAATGTATTAAGGATGTCACTAGCCGTTTGCCTCTCTCTTGGCTCTATGGTTCTTGTTGGCCAATGGCCTTGACTGGTTTGCTGGCCCATAGCATTTAGACTTTGTAAGCGGCACTTCTTGTGGTGTCGTCGCATCCCTCGATTTTGGTTGTGGGGGTGAGATTGGTGTGCTTATGCTTGAGAGATCATCGATCCCCTCTTTTAGTATGGGCTCAACGTCTTTTAGGTGCTCTTGGGCTTCCTTCACCCACTCCTTCACCTTCTCGATGGCTTCAAGTTGGCGCTTCCCGTTGGGATACTTGGGACCTTACCGCTTCCCTTTTCAGTCATCTTTGGAGCTGACATTTCTACCTCTATATCAGTGACTTTCTTTCTAGCAGGTAGTGTCGTGGCACTTTCGATTTTGAGCGTGACCTTAGCATCTAGCCTTTTTCTTGCTTTGTCTCCAACTCTTCTTTCTGACTAAGGTTGCATCAAGGTTGCTAGGCCTTAGCAATGATATGCCAGCCTACTTTTGTCTATGCGCGGGTCATGATGTGCAATGGGATAGGCATGGCCTCCCCATCGAGTGTCTCGACACCAAACAATCCCAATGGAACTGATGGCCCATTTGCGAAACTAGAGGATGGCTTATGTCTAGGGTAGTCTCAACAAAGAGATGAGTGATTCCACACTCAACACATCTTAAGTCAACCTTGTCTCTATTTGCTTGCTCCCTCTTGGGGCAGCGTAAAGAAATGTGTCCTAGGTGACCGCAAGTCCAACATATGATTGGCTCTTGTGTCTACCCTCCTAGCTCTGTCTTTGCCTCTACCTAACGCCATCACCGACACTGGTCGATAGTCCATAAGGACTGCATTGCCTTCTTCATCATACAATGGTGTATATAAGGCTCATTGCCATTTGGCTCCTCCACATAGTGGATTGGAATGTCACTCGGTGGATGGGTTACGTAGGGTCTAGGTGGTTAAGGGATACCTGCAGGATTTATCTCCATCCTAGGGATGGTCAGCTTAGCATCATTAGGTGCTGGAAGGGCCAATGGGACTCCCTTTCCAAAGAAGTTCGGCAGCCTATTCACAAGGTAGGATTGATCGTAAGGCTATGAGTATGGGAGTCTTCGAGGTAATTGACAATGCATGGCGTTATGGCCAAACCTATCGTAGTTAGCGCAAGGATGTGACCTAGGGTCCTGACACTTGACTAGCATGTGATTTTAGCCACAATACACGTATTGGATGTGTGGGCACACTGGTCGTCTCATCATCTCCTACAATGACTATGTCTATCTTCATTTCTGCTACCTCTTGCCCCGAAACAATGCCCTTCCCTTTGTCCTGAGCACTCGAGCCTGATCTCTCAATTGGTGTTGAAGCTCTCTCAAGATTCCTAGTGTTGGACTCTTCTCGAATGGAGCTCTTGGAGCTTCTCTCCTTGAGTTGATCGTCCACTTTAATAGCTTCCTCAAAGACCCTTGCCAACGAGTCTCGTTGCTGGCTTGAGTTGTCTGCCAAGGCTTTGTAGAGCTCTTCACTTCGTATTTTGTTAATGAATAATGTGGACACTACTCTTTCGGTTGGTCTCTTGCCCATAGGGATTCTCTTGAAGAGGCTCCTCACATGGGTAACATAATCTTGAATGTTCTCTTTCTCTCTCTACTTGATGTTCATGAGTCGCACTAACAGGTTGTCGGAGTATCTTGGTTCGGAGAATCTCTTAATGAAGAGACTTTTCATGCCATTGAAATTGACTCACTCAGCAGCATCTAGACTTGTGTACCAGGTCCTACCCTTGTCACCTAAGCACAAAATTGAAAGCTTGCGAGTGTTGAATGAGATTAGTGAGGCCGTTGGCCTCGCAAACCTACTTGAACTACTCCACAAAGCTGTACTGCTGGTATTTGTCTAGCTACTTTGCTATCACATGAATTTTTGATTGGCTCTTAGAGCCTTGGCTGACCTCTAACCCTACCAGTTCGATGTTGCTAATGCTGTAGCGCTTTGCTCCACTACTGTGTTATCTAGCAGTCGCTTTGCCAGAAGCTCGCTTAGCATAAGGTCTCCTTCTAGCACTCTCTCGCTCTCTGTCTGATTTCTACCTACTAGGGCTAGCACTCTCTGGATCTCTCACCCTCACTCTATGTGTGTGTGTGTGTGTGTGTGTGTGTGTGTGTGTGTGTGTGTGTGTGTGTGTGTGTGTGTGTGTGTGTGTGTGTGTGTGTGTGTGTGTGTGTGTGTGTGTGTGTGTGTGTGTGTGTGTGTGTGTGTGTGTGTGTGTGCCTTCTTTTCTATGCACTGTGCGCACAATCAGGCTTTTAGCTCTTCTTAAGTGTGTTTCGAGTGCTAGAGATCAGAATGAGAGAAAACAAAGTGTCTAAGTAGCTCTTGCACTCTCGTTTATGTGTTTGGCATGATAGGCTTGTATGTTCGGTTTCTAGTCATTCTCGGTGGCTTATAGGGTTTTTCTCACTACGCCTCTACTCAGTCAAGGTATGGTTGGGGTCTACGACTTTGCTTGATACCACAAACATGTTGGGTTGTTAGATAGTTGACTAGCATCGCCTTCACGTCTATGTCTCACTGATTCTTCTATTCCTTGCGCCTAAGGGGTGTTTCAAGTGTTTGTATGGCCTTCGGAGATTCGTATAGCTGGCATTTAGGTGTATGGCCTTCGGAGATTCGTATAGCTGGCATTTAGGTGGGTCTAGTCCAGGATTTACAAATTTTGGAAAAATTCAAATTCAACACAATAGGTTTGAATTGTAGGGACCGAGTGTATGACTTGGACAGGCCGAATGGCCGAGGCTAAGTGAAGCTAGGTCGAATTGAGATGGGCCGAATGGCCGAGGGCAAAGTGGCTGAGGGATGAATGGGTGTGGCATTTGAGGTTGAGGGCCCAGGGCCCAGGGCTGAATGGGGTGGACTGACTACCTAGTATGTCTGAATATGTGACTCAAATGGGCCGAGTAGCTACATATTTGAATGTGCCAGGAGGACTCGGACAGGTTGAATGGTCAAAGACGACTGGCTAAGGGCCTATTTTGGGACTCGACCTAGGGTCGCAGCCTAGGGTCGAGCTGCTCGGACGGGCCGAATACGGCATGTTTTTTTCCAGAATGATGAAAAATTCATCGCGCCAAGTGATTCACATTTGCCAAGCACTTCCAAATCCTATCTATGCATGAAGGAGAAGGTGTGTTATACCTATAGTCGGCAACAAACCTATCGGGAGCAAGATTGAAGTGAATCCCCACAATGGAGCTCTCTCTCTCTCTCTCTCTCTCTCTCTCTCTCTCTCTCTCTCTCTCTCTCTCTCTCTCTCTCTCTCTCTCTCTCTCTCTCTCTCTCTCTCTCTCTCTCTCTCTCTCTCTCTCTCTCTCTCTCTCTCTCTCTCAACCAAGGTTCCAAATGAGCTCTCCCTTAGCCTCTTGGCTCTTAAACCCCCTTCCTAGCAAAGGTCTTGCCACTCCTAATCCCTCATTTTCCCTTGATCACCCTTTCTTCCCCATTTTTCCTAATTCATGCCCTGCTCAGAGACCTGTTTTACTACAACAAACCCTACACTTTTCCAATCTGGTTTCTTAATCCTAACCTACTCTAAATACAACAAGAATCAAAAGCAAAGCGCTAAACTTATTTCTCCTACTCTCCTAATCATCAAACCATCAAAATAACCAAAATACTTACTTGTTGTGAAGATTAAAAAACCCAAAACTTCCTACCTATCCCAAGCTCCAGTTCGAGGATGAAACCCTTACTTCATTACTCGATTTTGAAGCGTGCAAGTGCTCAAGCTTGAATCTGTTGGTCCCAACAATGGAACCAAAATGTAGAGACGAGCTAAGCTACTGCTCAATCACTAAGACCCATAGACCGCTTATTGTTTTAAGTGTTTTAAGCTTAGCACTAATGGCTACGTCTCACATAGCCGACATGCTATCTATCTCTACGAGTATAGTGAGCTTACCTCCATGCCCGATAGAGTTGCCTCCTCTACCGAGCACTCTAGTAGCTCCACGATTCAAGTGCAAGCTCCAAGCGAGCTCGATCCCTCAAGCTCCACGCTCCAACCTCCATTGCCATGAGCAAGAGAAGAGAAGAGAATAGAATAGAAGAAGAGAGGAGAAGATGGAGAGCTTCTCCACCACGATCCCTCACCCTCATACTCTCACACTCCCTCCCTCAAGCACAAACTTAAGCAAGCAAGAAGAAGAAGAAGAAGAGGAGGGGAGCCACTTTTGGCCACACACAAGAATGAGCTCTCATTCACTTTTTGAACTTTATATACATGCTCTAAAATCCCATGGGCACCCATCCGCTTTTTTACATGACTGGCTGTTGTGTGGCAATGTCATTTTTCCCATTCCCTTCTACTTGGCCTATTTCTTTAATTTATGCTCGTCTACCCTTTTGCGATTTGCACAGTAGAGAGCCTAGCACTCTTTCTAAAAATTTTGAGGCGCCTTGGGTTAACAGTAGTCATCATCATTGGTGATGTCCAAGGGGCAATACTTGTGTTACTAGGTTCAAGATTTAAAATGTATTTGTAGGGCCTGGGTGATGATGTGTGTGAAGGCACGAGGTACATGGGGTAATTTTTTATTAGCACTTGTTGATGGTGAACAAAGCTCAAATGTCTGCAAAGAGGGTGAAGGAAACTCTATGATCTAGAGTGAAATAGAACAAGAGGAGAGAGTCTTGCAAAGGGGGAAATTGGGTGAGATAGGCTCAAATGCACTTTGTGCAAGTGTATTTGCAATCCAATGAGGAGTCAATGGAGGCCAAAAAAAGGTCGAAATAATAGCCGAAGATGAAGGTGCAAGAGAGGGTGGAGATTACCTACATATTAAAAAGTTCAGTAAAGACCTTCAAAGTCACAAAGGGCCTCATTAGGTTCTTAAGTCAATGGAATAACATTGACACAATCACTATTTAGGACATTGAAAGAAAAATGTTCTTCTGAGGTGGAAGGATGTGACGTTGGTGTGTTTGAGGCTTTAGATGGTTGTGGGGGTCTTATGCAAAATCGCACATGCAGGACCAAGGCATGTGAATGATCCAGAAGAACTGAAATGTTAACCATAGAAAGCACAAAGAGAAGAAGGCATGCTCATAATTCATGATAGACATGGTGAATGGTATGTTGAAGAATTGATCTACCTTGCAGGTGCACAATAGCAATGTGATCTTGAAAACTCCCCAACATTGCTCCAAGGGAAGGTTGAGACATCGGGTAGGAGTACGCACTGTTGGAGCATCACAATGACCTTTGATCTCTATGTGTGTGTGTGCACGCGTGCGTCTGCGCATGTGCACATATGTGGAAGGGGGCGAGGAGTGCAGTGCAACTTGAAATGGGGTTCTTCTATCTTTGTTGGTGACACTGGGAGTTTTTTGCCCAATGATCACCATATGGTTGTCATGCACCTCAAGTACCTCCATTTTTAGAGTTTCTTGATCTACTTGAGTTCAATCTTAGGGACGACTCGTGATATTTGCCTCGCCCATATGGCAGGTCCTGGCATCTTAAGAAAAACTGAATTTAAAAAAAAAAGTACCTCCATTTTTAGAGCTTCTTGGATGATGCTAAGTCCCATTTCTTTCAAGCTTAGAGTGAGGTGATGTGGCCACATGTGCACAACTTAGATCATCACCACTTGCCTAGGCACAATTTTCCTAGACAACCCTTAACTTTATCAACTACCTACCATGACTATTACATTTCCATCATAGTTTGACTGATCCACCACACACTTCTATCCTATTCAACCTAGTATTGCACCTTGTTGTCTACTCATAGACCATGTGCGAGAATTAGTCTTCCCACAACTTGTGATTAGATCTTGAAACCTAATTATTCCCACATGTTACTAGCAAAAGCACACGTGAATACTAAATGTTAACTTTTTATTTATCTTATTCTACTACTTTTACTTTGTTAATGGTTATTCACTCCATTTACAGAATTAGAACATATATTCTTCTTTCATTGGCAATTTGGCCCTCATGTGCATGATTTATGACTTGCTCATTCACAGAAGTTATCCATGCACTCCTGTTGGTTGTTTTCAGAACCTTATCCACTCATTACCCGATCATCTTTCAATGAACCTTCCTTCCCATATGTTAACTCTTATCGTCCTACACCTTATCATATCCACTTCATTGTGGCACCCCCAAAAACACTCACATTATGTATAGAATTCTTGGATAATGCTTGCATCATCCATAATCACATTCAATTTGCTCTCCATCACATTCCCTTTCACCCATCCTTTGAGCTCCTATAATCACAAACAAGCTCATAAAAATCAATCTCTGACTCTACGAATTCCTTCTCCAACCTCCAAATCTCAACCACATATTTTTGGCCCTTATGGATCACTTGTGTTTCATTGTTTATATATGTCTTGGATCTTTGGTGACACTTTACAATTGATTCATGGGATATTGAGACAAACCTCCACTCTACCCTCAATAGTGAATCTATCAACTTCTCCTTCAAGAACATACCAATAACTCCAAATCATTTCTCCTCTTATGATGTGAGCTCCCTTTGACAATTGTCATGGAAGGATCACCAATTGGCTTGACCATTGCCCTACCATCTACACCTTATTAATGACATATGGAGAAACTATCAAGTTGGCAACAACCAACCCTATTTATGCAATGGTAAAGTCTTCCACATCATTTGACATCACATCTATATCTCTAATGGACATCATCAACTACTCTTAAATTTGACAAAAGCGGAAGTTTTGTATTCCCTTGAAGACATGGTTTACATGGCAAGGTAGGCTCCCCCTAATAACTCAAAACAAGATTCTTACAAGTCTAGACATGGTGAAAGATAGCACAATTCAAGTTTAGTTTTTGCATCGTGGGAGTTTTTGTTTTCCACTTATTATAATGTTGAAGTGCTCATCTTGAAGAGGGAATCGAGCACTTTTATCTGAATAAAACTTCTCTATAATTGGAGTTTTATAGCTCAAGTTATAGTCATTTTAGCGATAGGGGGTCATGCAAGATTGCATTATCATATTGTACAAGGGTCACATGTGGCTCACTTTATGGCCAAATTCAATCCTCTCTCCTATATAGAGTATCTTACAATAACAAGCCAATGCTAAAGTAGTCACAAAAGCAATCAACCAATAGTTCACATATGGTGATCTTGTCAACAACTTCAAGTACTTGCTCCTCAACCTCACTCCCATTATTTGCTCTTTGTATTCATCTCTCTCATCCCATTCACCTATAGCTTCCATATATTTGCTCTTAATTACTATCATCTCATGGTCTCAAACACATTCTACTCCACACTTATCTTTCTTTTCCCTCATGGAGTCACCTATCTTACTCATTTTGATACTATTATTCACCCTACATTTTCAAGCATTCATTCTTAATACTCTCATTTATTAATCGTGACCATGCCAACTCTATCAATAGTTTTTCCTCAAAGTCCACCATTGTACTAATCTATTCTTGTCACAAATCTCTCAATTGTCTCCTCTCACTATCTCTAAATGAAATATCTCCCTTCAATTTTGCATTTCTAATATCATACCATGCCACTCTATTATCTCTTTCTTTAAGACATCCTCATGCTTTGTAATGAAATAAAAAGCAGGCATATATTTTAGATATGTGTGATAAATGCTTGGTGCTACACTAGTCCAAGTATAGGAAGTGTAAGCGACTCATTTGTACATTCACTATTTTTCATCATTGAATAACACAATCAGTCTCCTTTGCCTTCTCAATGTTTCTCCAACAACTTTCATGGCTTCTAGCCTTCTCTCTCTCTCTCTCTCTCTCTCTCTCTCTCTCTCTCCTTTCTTACATTCTCTCTCCACTTCTAGTCTCCTCTCTCCTCTTTCCCTCTCTTTTGCAGTATTTTCCTCTCCTCTCCAATCTATTTGCTAACAAGTGCTATCATGTAATGAAGTACTTTAGCCAATTCAGCAACTTCAACCATTCAAAGAGCAATCAATCCAACCAATATAGTCAATCTAGCTAGTACATGTTAGCATGGATGCATATGGGCGAGAAGAATTACCTCAATGCAAAGATTATATGGGAAGTACTCGTACAAAAAATTCATTTGCCTATGGGTATTTGTGTCCATTATTTCAACTCGATTGGACTGTTATTATGTGCCTCATGATATAAAGCAATTTTATTATCTCAATAGATGGAATTGATTAAGTTTTCCTTTTGACCTGAGTGGATAAAGGATCATCTTTGAATAAGCTCTATGTAGACCAACACCTACCCTAGAATCACTCCCATATCTTCAAGTGATCTTTAGAAGAAGACCATGTCAATCGCCTCTCTTTCACTACAACATACATGTAAACAACTCTCTATTTGTCAGTTGGCCCCTATTTCACTATAGACTCGTGTAAATGGCTCTCTACTTTGGAGTAAATTCAATTTAGAATTAATGGTAGGGAACTAAGTCATATATGCACTATAAGTACTCAAAGAGAGCTTCATTTAGAGTTATAGCAAATTGATTCAGATAAGCTAATCAAAAGTTATGACAAATTTAATGCATGAGGGTTTGCAATTGGACACCCTAGTGATTCCCCACCAAAGTAGTTTCTAACCAACAAATATTGGACCAAGTCTACATATTCATGGCTATAATAAATTTGCACACATTTATTTGGTCCCCAACTCTACATTTGTAACTCCTTTGGAGCATTCTTGAAGATTAAGACATCTTTTGTTAGGTCTAAGTAGAGTACTTTAACCCACTCCACCATTTGTAATGTACTGGAATAAGTCCTATCTTTTATATTCCAAGACACAACACTCTAGTGGAGAAGGATTGTAATTAATAAAAAATAGGGCATGTAGTTTAGCGTATGTGATAAATGCTTGGTGCTACACTAGCCCAAGTATAAAAGGTGTAAGGAACTCATTTGTACATTCACCATCTTTCATCATTATACAATCAATCTCCTTCACCTACTTAAGATTTCTCCTACACCTTTCATGGCTTCTAGCCTTCTCTCTCTTCTTTCTTTCCCTCTCCTCTTTTAGTTTTCTCTCTCTCCTCCCCACTCTCTCTCCTTACATGGTCACCACATTGTTTCTTATTTTCTATCCCACTGGACCTCTTCTCATGTGCTTCACCTATTTCTTTCAAAATCCTTCATCTCTTGAATGTTATTCCTCACAACAATGCTTCACCTCTTCAAAACTCAAAACTCAAATGAAATGGTCTTCAACAAGTAATGGCCCTCATCATCAACATCATATGATTGTGTATCTCCCAAAAGCTCATGCACATTCAAGAGATCATCTCGTAATGCGACAAGCTTAATATTTTTCCATTTAAAATTTTTTGAAGTGTTCACTTCAATATGCTATATTTAAATATAGGAACCATATGTCGTTAATCATCTCATTAGAGATCAGAAACTAAGATGGTAATCAACAACAAACCAATTATAAAGAGGGTATTTAAATCCCAATACCTTGAATCACTTCTTCCAATGAAATAAAATTCATTTGATCAATAAATACATATTTTCATAGCATTAATCATCGATGCTATTATCCAATGGTAGATGGCATGCCCCATGTACTAGGCACTACTTGTAAACATTGAAGTCTCCCTCTAAACACATAAAATAATAGCATATTTCTACACACGTTTTTCCAAGCCCTCCACACCGTGGGAAAAGATCTAAAACATAATCCAACTCTATAGTGAAGGTTCCTAGTAACCATCGACAACACAATATAATATTTAAGTAACAACTACAAGCCTTTTAGTATAGTGATTGAAGAACAAATTAAATGCCTAAGTGTTGTGACAACCTCGCTCCTCAATCCATACAACTAGCAAGGATGCGGGAATATCGACAAAATAGGAGATTTGCCACCTCAAAAGAGGGCACCTTCTCGTGAGAATACATATCATATGCATGTTGTGCTCCATGAAGTGCATTATACTATATTGATAATTGACATCTTAAATAAGTTTTACATTTATAAAATTTTCAAAGTACTAAAAAAGAACACAAAGATAGAGAAGCTTACCCATCCAAGGCAAAAGTGTCCAATGCACCTACAACATGACCAACAAGGCATCAATAATAGTTTGATATTGGAACCCTTATGTTTTATTATATTCAAGGAATCTTAGTAATACCTATTTTCCACTTTGCAAGGTGTCTACTAGACTCATCTTATGGCACAGATGATAAGAACACTAAGAAGCATGCATGTGATGGAGTCTACACTGTTGGCTCATTGTGTCTTGTATGACTTTTCTAGTGTTTTCTAATGCCTACATTATTTGCACAACACGTGGTGGAATTCAATTGAAAGGTAATGTGTAGAGTTATTATATATTATTGGCAACCTACTACAAATCCTTACTCTTAAGGGCATGTATGAGAATGGAGTTTGTCTCAATTGTGATAGATGTTGACCCCCTATTTGCTTTCATCACTTCTTTATCTAAGCTTATGATGTTTGTTCCATTTCCTACCACGCATCACATTGTGCTATATGTAACCAATGCAAAATCACCACAATCTATACATTCATTCTCATCTTGTAGTACCTTCAACAATCTCTATATTTGATGTGATATTACACATAGGCTATCCACTTGTTATTTGAATATCTTACGTGTTTTCTTTTGGTAAATAAACATTTTAAAAGTTACCATTACTAAAATAAAAAAACCATTTCATGTTTAGTTTCCACAAGATCTTGGTTTGCCAACTACCATATTTTCCAGGTCCTTTCTTACACTGAGTACCAATGGTGCATTGGGAGCCTTCTCTACATAAGCTAACCTTGATATGTCATATTACACATTGTGTTCGCTTGTCATCTCTTATTCAAATCCTTCAATAAACAAGCAACATAATTGTTAATACATGACTATAACACCTCTAATCAACATATTAGGAAGCATTCCATGGACTCAAATACAATTACCCAAAGCTCTTGTTTAATGGTTACTCCAACCACCATGGGCACTCCTAATACTCTCATGGTGTTAGTCCCTGCTCTGACATTATTATAACACCAACTAGAGAACATACAATGTGTACTCTATGAAGGTGAAGCTACTCCTTCAAGAGAGGAGGAAGGACCGTTATACCTCCATTTGGAAAGAGGCTTCATGACCATCTACAATAATCAAACAACTGCTCAAACAAGACATTGCATCACCAAAGAAATATGCAAGTTAATCCAAGGAAACTTGCAAAAGAAAAAAATATAGAACTACATCAGCATCATAGTCTTCCATAACTTCAATTTGCATCATATCATCAGCAAAGTCTTTCTAAACATTGATCCAAAATGGTAAAATTTGTATCTCCTAATTTTTAGGTCTAATTTCAAGTTTATGAAACTTTTGATCTTCACATTGTTGTTATACTTATTGTTTTTCAAAATTGTTGCCACATTTGCTTCCATATTCCCTACTTTTTAAGATGCTCCAATGCTTCCTATTGTTTTTGCAAGAATTCAAGTTGCTATTTCATGAATGTAGATGGTAGAATTTTAAGTTTTTGCAATCCATCCTGTAATTTTGATATTTCCAACATTCATGAAAACTTTTGTTTGTTGAAATCTGCTACAAACTTGAAAATTATAATAAAGGTGAAAACGTGAATAGTCATCTTATAAGTAAAGGACTCAAATTTTTTGAATACATAAAACTGTATATTACTTTAGGTATAACCATCTAGCTCATTCAAAATCATCACTACCGTGCTCAAACACAGATTATCTTGAACAATACCAATTGTTTCTATAACATAAGCTCCACAGATATCCACTTCAGAAAATGTGAACAATCATCTTGCAAGTAAGGGACTTGAATCTTTTTGAATACATAAAATTGCAGGATACTTTAGCTATAACCATCTAGCTCATTCAAAAACATCATTATCATGCTCAAATGTTGATTATCCTAAACAATATCAATTGTCGTTGCTATAACATAAACTCCATAGGTATCCACTTCATATACTTTTGTAATCATATTTGGTTCAACTTCATTGATGAGACTATTAGATTCCTCAAAGACTTCAAAAAATAATAGATTGAACTAAAACAACAACCACCCGATAATTCGATGCATGTAGATCCTCGAGAATAACATCCTAACTTGGAACACGAGAACACATCAACTAAGTATGCAAATAAGCAATTTCATTATCATTCTTCAAAACAACTTTCTCAAGAGCATTACTAATCTCAAAACAACGAGAAACTTACAAATCCATTGCATTCCTACTATGAGAAACCTCTAGTTGCAACAATGCTTTCTCTTCCTGACATTGATTGGTGATAGATAAAAGCTTCAACTGCTATAACTTTTATGCATTCCTCTCATTTTCAAGTTCAGAAGAAAGCCAATGAATCATCTCAATTGGAGCTTGATTAATGGAACATATCTCATGCAATCTTCAAGAAAGCTACAAGAATGGATTAAATTATGTAATTCTTGACATTCAATCAGTTATTATAAATTTGAACATTGTTGAAAACTAATCATTTGTTATCCTAAAACATGTTGCCTTGAAAACTACTCATAGAGGTAAACAACTTGAATATTTACAACAATAAAAGCTTACTAAATTTCTTCAAGCTAAATAGTGCAATGACCTCAAATGGTGCATGTTGCACTATTGATAGAGGCATTTTATATACTTCTAATACCTCTTCATAGAAATCTAACTTACAAGTTACATTATCCTCCTCAACGACAGTAAGAGAACAAGTAGAATCATCCACAATGACATATTCACATTGAGGAAACCATCACCTCGAAATTGATAATTCATGACAACATAATCTTCTTGAATACATAATAGATCTTCTTGATCACTTAACTTATCATCTTCCTTGTTGACAACCTCATTACTTCTTGCTTTTAGAGTAAAATTGGTTGAGAATTGATTATGACAATTTGTAAGATACCAAAATAAAGCAAATATCTTCAAGTCATACATGCAAGGTATGTGATGCTCCATTCTACCAGCAGTAAGCTTCTTTGTTGGGTCTTTGGCACTCAAGGATTCTTGGCTTCTTTGGCTCATGCCCTCTATCACTCCCTTAGTGAAAACCATAAGTAAAGTGTGAAAATACATGGGTCTAGAGCATGGCTATGGTGGTTCAAAGACGGGAAGAAGACTTTCTCACCAGAGTCAACTCTTCAAAAAGTTTATACATTGCAAGGAGTTGATGGGCATTTGGTGAGGATAACTCACATGTATTATACTTCACACATCCTCTCAATCTTTTGTCCCTCTTAAAAGCACATTGGCCTTTACATGGGAGGTTGTTGGGGCAAAGCCAATGTAGTTGGTCACCCATCTTTCTCACTAACCCTAACTATACATGTACACACTCATTTGTTATTCTTTGAGTGATAAGACAATAAGGTGCTGCTTATAAGAGAGCCATTGGAGGCACCACGAACATAGTGTCCTTCTCTCTCTCTCTCTCTCTCTCTCTCTCTCTCTCTCTCTCTCTCTCTCTCTCTCTCTCTCTCTCTCTCTCTCTCTCTCTGCAATCCCTATTCTCCTTGTAGCTCCAATACGATCAATGTAAATGGACTCACTAAAGTTAGTCTAAATATAGAGTATATAGATTCGCCTAAAAATGCGAATGTGATGTTGAAAGAAACTATTGTCTTGAGTGGCAATGAGATTAATCGAGATTTTCTAACTTTTGTGCTCACAAGAGGCTATGGCTCCCACATGTCCATGACATAAAGAGTGAGATAGAGAACTTGTTTTTGTAATTCTTTTCAGACTTTAGGGGAGAAACAATCCTAGAATGTTGTCTTTTGGGAGTTGATTACTTTAAAGAAATTAACAAAGAAGGAAAAAGCTCAGAAGGTGTTACTCATCTTTTCATTGGATAAAAGACCTAATAGTGGTCAGCCTTGGGCTTTTTTTTTGGCATAGGCTTGGATTGTTTCCTCCTTGAATTTCAAGAATTGTTGGGAGGGTTTGATATGGGAAGACAAGTTATCGTAATATTTATTCTCAATACAACTCTGCATTAGGCAAGCATATCCTTCAATGGAAATGACTCTAACATAACTAATTATTATCATTAACATGAAGCTTCACAACTATTGTCATCTCCAAACTAACCTTAAAACTTAAGAGCCCAATGATGTTTGATATCCATAGAGCTTATGGGGACTTAAGGTTGAAGGATTTACAACTAAAAGCTCTCAAACTTTTTATATATTGGTTGGAGAGTGTGGAGGTGGATCAGCCTCGGTCTCAAGTCTTTTTAAAGCATGCAAAGAAGGAAGATGACTTACAAAGAGAGATATATTTAGAATACAGCCTTGCTTACAAAGAGGGATACATTTATAATGTCAAAAAAGAGGAGTATGAGTGATAGTCGTGACAAAGTATGTTAGGGTGGATATCCAAAGGGAAGGCACATAAGTCCTAAGGGACAATGGAGGCACAAAAGACAAGATTCCCACTCACCAAGTTGAGGAATTAGAAGCGTAGATTAAAGGGTTTGATCTGCTACCCCATGTCATTGAATCAACCTAATGCCATGGAGTGATGACCATGTGACGTTGTGGGTAGCTTAACGCTTGAGTGCAAGCATCAATACCACCACCCCCTTTGCTTTAGTGAAATTTTGCATACTAGTAGGTTTTGTGTAAAAGAGGGGTGCAACATTGAAATACTTGTGGTGGTAAGACTCGTATAGTATGGAAAAGATACATGATGTCCTATGGGACCTGAAGTCCGATGGGATGGAGGGGAAGGGGAGTGTGGTGGAGGTAGATGGGGACACAATAGGGGAGAGCTAGGGGAGCTCTGATATAGAGGAGAAAGCAACTATCGGAGGCAAAGACAACCTGTGAGTTGCTACTCTTGAATTTGTGATCATCGTCAATGATGTGCCATATGTGGAGCTCTAATGAATGAAATATTACTCATGATACCTTTTGTAATAATGTTGTGCTCTCTTTGGGAGAGAGAAGGAGATGGTTGTGCATCTATTTTGGAATTGTAGAATAAATGCGGTGTGTGTGGACTAAGGTAATAAGATAGCTAGAGGCAACTCTTTTTGGCAATGAAGATAAACTCAATGAGGCGAAGTTGGGAAGTTGGTGGAATCTCACTAAAGGTGTAGTCATTCGACCCATTTGGTCACTTCAAAATGCCAAAGTCATACTAGAAACACCAACAAATTTCATCATAAACTTTCAGCTAGGGTGTAGGTGCTAATAAGGTGATGGCCTTGAAAAAGGAAACTGTGAAGGGTTGGGAAAGTATCACAGAAAGTTGGTCTTGGCCACATTGTTTCTTGGACTTTCCCAGTGCCTAATACTTTGTTGTGGGTTCAAGTCTTGCCACTCTTTTGGTCCCTTGTATGCAATTTTTGGATCTACAAGTCTATGTTGTATGTGTTCTGTGGCTTTTCATTTCTTTGAGATCGAATTTGCATGCGTATGATGCAAATTTGTTTGGTGAGACATTGTTTCATGGGCTCATCCCTATAGATCGTCAGAAACTCAAATTCGATGCTAGCTTCAACAAGATTTAGGCAGCTCCATTTTGGCGACACTCTTCCTAGCTCCTTTCACCTAGAGGCCTTGGATAACATTAGTTGAAGGATGAGAGAAGCGTGGGTGTGAAGGGTCCTTAATTTAAAATTTGAAATTGTGCAGGTTTCCGAGAAATGCAAAAGAAAGATTAACCCGTTGAACGTTTGAACCCTGGGCTTTATCATTCCTCTCCACCCCACCTCACTCCTTCTCTTCCTCTCCCTCTCCCTCTCCCTCTCCCCGTCCCCCCCTTCCTCCCTCTCTCTCTCTCTCTCTCTCTCTCTCTCGCTCTGTCTCTCATCTCAGCCTCTCACATGGTCATTACGTAACGCTTCCACCGATTAAAGCTACACCGCCTCTTACATCTCTCTCTCTCTCTCTCTCTCTCTCTAACTGTATAACATCACCGCCACCGCCTAGGGTTAGGGTTTCGCTCCATCGCCTGCATCTCCTCCTATATCCCGCCCTTCCTTCCTATTCCATTAATTGTGCCTCACAACTGCGAGCGCCATCCTTCATTCGTTCTCCCATGGTGCGTGCCGGAGACATACCTATGGCGTCCTCTTACTCGATCACATATGCATCTTTTTTCCCCTAAGTTTTTCTTTTTCATGTGTTGGCAGGCACAGCAGGCGGATTGCCCTAACTTTAAACTGGTTATCGTGGGAGATGGAGGGACAGGTGAGTGCCTGTTGTAGTCCTCTCGGATCGCTTAAGCGATCTGGCTCTCTTACTCTCTCAGTTAACCACCGATGTCTGCCTCTTATGCAGGGAAAACCACGTTCGTCAAACGCCATTTGACAGGAGAGTTCGAAAAGAGATATGAACGTGAGTTGTTCCTTTCTTTGACAGTCAATACACGTTTGAGAGTGTTTTTGATGTTTACCTGACGTTCTTGCTCTGTTCGTGTGCAGCGACAATCGGAGTGGAGGTTCATCCTCTCGATTTCTTCACAAACTGTGGGAAAATACGGTTCAACTGCTGGGATACCGCGGGGCAGGAGAAGTTTGGAGGTTTAAGGGACGGTTACTAGTAAGTGGAAGCTCGATCTAGATATTGGCTTGATGAAATCATGTAACATCCATAGTCAAGTTGAGGCCTTTCTCTTTTACAGGTTGTTTCTTATGAACAAGAAGATAGGTTGATTGATTTAGAGTGGTGTCATACTTTATTATACATAATGCATGTGGAATGTCGATCTGCTGCATCATGTTGTATTATTGCCTTGCCTATTTTCATTTGTTGCATTTCCTCCAATTGGTCTACACAATACTCTGACGCTCGTCTATGTTTGGCTGGGTGCAGTATTCATGGTCAATGCGCCATCATCATGTTTGATGTCACTGCCAGGCTAACTTACAAGAACGTGCCTACTTGGCACAGAGACCTTTGCAGGTGAGCTGAAGAGTTGGTTCTAACCTCAGAAGCAGTCATCTTTAAGTGCGAAGTATGATGTTTTAAGCCATGGTGTGGCTTTACTGACCCCATCAAGCTTGTCTTTTCGAATCCAGGGTTTGCGAGAACATTCCTATTGTTCTGTGTGGAAACAAGGTTGATGTGAAAAACAGGCAAGTGAAAGCCAAACAAGTGACTTTCCACAGGAAGAAGAACCTCCAGTACTATGAGATATCGGCAAAGAGCAACTACAACTTTGAGAAGCCTTTTCTGTACCTTGCCAGAAAGCTTGCAGGGTATGGGTAGATCCATTGGCACTCAAGTTTGCATAATTTAGACAAAGAATATCCAATGTGCTAACTCAAAGCTTTATGGTTGATGCCAGGGATCCAACTTTGCATTTTGTGGAGTCACCTGCACTTGCACCACCTGAGGTTCAAATTGATTTGGCAGCCCAACAACAGTAAGTGCACTTGTTGGTGTTACTACTATGGTCTTTGTATAATGGTTCTGCATGCCCCTCGAATGTGGTATGTATTGCATGTAGATATACACAGGCTCCTGACTTGTATTTTAAGTGATTGGTCTCAAACTTATGATGCTAAGGTTCCTGATGATACTCTCAACTTATGTTACAATTTCTTGTCAGGTATGAGGCAGAGTTGGCTGCAGCTGCTACTCAACCGTTGCCAGATGATGATGATGCAGATTTTGATGCCTAATGTGTTGTGGGTATTCTAAGAAATGTCAGAGCCTTTCTAGGAAATAAAGGAAAGGAATCATGTAGTTCTCTCATGTAAGATTCCAAGGTGCTCTTGATGACATGCCTCCATTTATTTGCCAATAGTTTGATGTTGGCTGCCTTTGATCAAAGAGTTAAAGAAAACTTGGCATGCCTTGTACTCCTTTTTATGGATTTTGCAAGATCAAAGAATCCAAATGGTACAAGATGTGCGTTTGAAATATGTAGTACAGGCCGTATGACAAAATGAATCTAGCTTTTGAAGTGATCTCTCTGCCATTATATAATGTTGTAGTAAATACACATGAACGGCAGAGAATGTCAGTCAGTTTGTGCAATGTAACAGAGATTATTCATGTGATTAATCTACTAGTATAGTTGGATAAGTAGTACTTGGAGCCTAGACATCAACTTATGCCAATATACACTGTGGTTGCGGCAATCTTAATCATCCGAAGGTATCTTAAGTGGTGGGCTTTTTATAGATATCTTTGAGCGTTCTATTAAGTAGAAAATGGTGGGATTTACAATTTTGTAATGTTAAACGTCCACTCGATTGTTTGATGTTCCTTGCCTATGGCATGATAAATGTTCCTGCCCTTGCTAGTGGATTCTTCTTCTTTGCATCCACACGGGTGGCTTGCTCCTGCTAGAGTATTTTAAGTCCCATTGTGGCAGTACTGCAGGTGCAAGAGAATAGTTAGGGCCCCTTTTCAAGTAGAAAGATGGAGAAACTATTAAGTGTCGTTCTTACTACTCGTGCCTCTTGGCTCTGATTTTGCTCTCAGCCCCTCCATACGGCTTCCAGATAGGGAGCTGGACAGAGCCAATGCTCAGTTTGCATGGAGCAAAGCTTCTGCAGTCATTCAAATGCTTTTTATAGAAGCTGGCGAGGAAAGGAAGTTATGTAATGCTAAGTTATGGATAGCTAATGCAAAATGAATAAATTGCATTTTTATCATCAAAGAGTTTCTCCCGTTTAGTGTTGGTTTGGAACCTGAAAATTGTTGGCCCCATCACCACCTTGCCAAATATGTTACCTTTTGTTACCCTTAAAAGTAGTGTGCTTTCTTCAACATTGGTGGAATCAACAGCTTCATAGAGAACTTCAATTTAGAATCAACAACTTTGGTTTTAACCATTCAATTGAGAAATACCTTGGTTTTAACCATTCAATTGCTCTTTGATTGTGCCAAATCTTTATCCTTTTGACAGCTTGTTGGGCAAGTTTCTTACATCAAAACCAGTAAAGTCGATCAACTATCACTTGAATTGAAATGACCTTGACTCTCTACCACTTTGATTGGAATGTTTTGCTCAATATACTTAATGCATATCACGATAGTACAAATTGTGCATAGAAGATTGCATTCCACCCCAATTGGAATGAGTGAAATAGAAGTATCACATTTAGTGCATTTACATAATGAGAATTCATAGCTCATAGACATTGGATCTATAATCTAAACACTCCCTCCATTGCATATTGGGAGACCAATCATCACCTCAAGTGGTTGATAGTAGCAAGCAATCATTACTATTAGACACATAGATTGATTAGACATAGCTAGTCAATCTACAAGGCCATCTAGAGGAATCATTTCTAGAGCATAGGAGATAGGTACCATATCACATTGAGTGATTCTTTGATCACTTTGGGGACTTAGATATAAACTTGGACTTATTTCACAACATTGTCTCAAGAATCACATCGATTTTTTGATTCAAGTGCTAACTGATTTTAGGTAGGCTAGACTATAGATAGTAGAAATCCATGGTGCTATGCTAGAGAAGTAGACCTAACTATAAGAGATAGTTTCCTAATGACGTCAGCAAGTTCCATGATCTTGTTGAGTGAATAGGAGTACCTTATGGAACTACTTCTAGAACCCAAACAAACATATCTCTTTGAGCATTGCCTTGTGGTTTGGTTTGCCAAAACCAAGACCCAAATCAACTTAACTCCCTTGATCTAAATAGAATGCATACTAAAGTCTTCTGTCTTGGTGCTATGCTAGAGAAGTAGACCTAACTATAAGAGATAGTTTTCTAATGACGTCAACAAGTTCCATGATCTTGTTGAGTGAATAGGGGTACCTTATGGAACTACTTCTAGAACCCAAACAAACATATCTCTTTGAGCATTGCCTTGTGGTTTGGTTTGCCAAAACCAAGACCCAAATCAACTTAACTCCCTTGATCTAAATAGAATGCATACATTGAGCATTGAGCAATCACAAGTAGAGCCTAGATGCAATATTTAGTGGGAGTTGTAACCTTTCTTAATTAAAGCATTATAAAAATGATTAAATAGGATGAAATGCAAACTACTTGTGAAAGTAGAAAGAGTAACAAGCGACATGACCTTGATATGGCACTAAGGCCCGTAGTATTGAAGAGTCTTGCCCTTGCACATCCTTTGCAGTCTTCAATTCTTTGACCCTTGCCCATTTGCATCATGTAGTACCTTTATTCCTAAAACTTGCATATCCTCACTTCATGCAACTCCCCACAAAATTCCATTCATAATTTTTAGAATTGCTTCAACCGCATCTCATCTCCCACACCTTACTTCAACATTATCTTAGTCACAGACTCTTCATCTTCAAGTTTTTGGACCTTAGCTCACTCCAATTGATGTTGCATCTCTTGGCATTGATGTCTCACATGCCGTAGTTCTTGCTCCATGCTAGCCATCTCTCCATAATATAATTTCCATATCTTGAAACAAAAGAACCCTTCAATATCTCATATAGTCATTGCATAACTTTAATTAAATGAGATGTGATATTTGCCCAAGCCTCTAAGGCTTCTTGTAGTAGTACCTATTTTATTTCTTGTTCCCCATTCATAATAATTACTCCATCTACCTCCACATCCAAATCTTATCCACAATTATTTCTCTATTCGCAATAATGGGGTTAGGCACTTAATGCTCATTTTATTTTCCACATGCAGCAATACTATCTGCTTTGTTATCGTTCGCATTTCCTTCAAGATTTTATCAACTGATTCCTCAATGCAATCTTTGAATGATCCTTAGAATTATCCTGCTATACAAATGGCTTTTCTCCTCCGACATCTACATAATTTGTTGCACCTCAGATTGCAACTTGCTCCAAACCACATATCTATGCTTTTTGGTCTAGAATTTGTTGTTGCAAGCCTTGCATGATCCCAAGTTTAATACAACCTTGCTCCTATAAGTCATTCAAAAACATGTGCAAGCTTCTTAACATACGTTTGGTTTTGAAAATTCCTACGCCTTTTGCATTTCCTTTGCTAAATTCCATCTTCATCTCCTCCTTCACTTGTTTTTTATCCTCATCCTTCAACTTTGATTTCTCCCCAAAACTAGTTCTATTTATGATCTTTCCCTTACCAATCTTTATGTTCTCAGCCAGATGGGAATCCGCTACATGCGTGGACTTTTTTGCATGCCCCTTGAAAAGAAAGATTATCTTTCCTTGTGTCATGCATATCTTCTTTGTGATCAAAGCCCGTAGATAAAAGGGATAAATAAACATTCTTTTTGAAGCATCGTCACCAAAACTTCCAATGAATCTTCTTGATTATTCTCAATGATATTAGTCACCTTTTTTTCTTTGAAGATGTATAATTCTTTCTCTTTTGTTATAATTATACAAAATAGATTGCAAGTAACTTGCATTTTAAAATTAACTATGTTTATATTTTGCAAAAGAATATCAATGAATGTTGAAAAGTTTAAAAGCATTGTGTTTATATTATGTAAAAGTAAGTCAATAAATATTGAAATAAACCTAGAGTTTGACAAAACTATAGCCTCATTTGAGAAGCATCAAAATTCTTAGCTCTGATACAACACCATCTACTACAAGCATTGCATTGTATTTTGTTCGTAATTATGTTGATAACTTCAATGCATATTAAAGTACAAAAATAGCTACAAAGATATTGATAACTTCAATGAATATTAAAATACAAAAAATAGTAATAAAGTTGTACATATTGCTTCAACGAAAGGCTATGGGGGGTGTTGGGGGTAAGGGCACTTGTGCCTAACCGCCCGTATATTCGTTGCACTGACAATACCCACATACCCACACACTTGTACATTGGAAGTGGCAAGTAGCCATCATTGTCACTTCATTCTTTATTCTTTTAGTGACATTTGAATAAAGGGAAGGCCAATTACACATTGTGAATGTTGGAGTTCCCACATCTTGTGTGTGTGTCTCTCTCTCTTACTCTTGCTTTTGCTCCGTGCTTCCACTTCAGGGCTCACTCCCTTCAACTATCAGAGCCATCTTTCTTGAGAGCTTGATCCCAACATGGCATTGTAGCTTGTGGAGAAAATCTTTAGCTCATGGTTTTAATGGTAGCCATGGATTTTGCTTCCCGATGTATGAATCTTTCCCACTTCTTTCCTAGTTGCTTCCTCCACTTGAGGCTTGTTTTGGAGCTTCAAGACCATTACTCGAGCTTCAGTAAGTGCTCAGTAGCACTCAACACCAGTAGTAGGAGCAACAAAAACAGGGGTATCAACATCAATATGATTTGTGTATGTGTGCTATCCCCTTTTCTCGATCAGTTTGCCCCAGCCTTCAACTCATGGCACTCCTCCCGGCTCTTGGCAATCACTAGCAATCATCCTTGATACTCCTCGGCATTGGTCACTTGAGACTTGGAGCTCCCAACCTCCATTCCTTGCTACCATAAACAATAGGCCTGCTCTTATGTAGGTCTAAACAGAGTTTTCTCAAACATTGGAGCTTGTATATGCTTCCTGGGATATCCATATGCTGATGTATTGATGCTAGATGCTGGGGGGATGATGTGTTATTGATGTGAGATGGCATTGGAATGTTTTGAGCACTCTTTTGCTAAGTTTTATAGAGGTTTTCTATTGCTATTTATAATAGGACTAGATGCTACTTTATCAGTGAAAGCATATGCCTATTGCTCCTAGGTGCTTATTCATTATTTCGGGTGATGAACTGATGCTTATGCTTCATGTTCCATGGTTGGATATGCTTTTGGATTACCTTTGAGTTGAGATTGGAGTTTTGAATCTTGCCATTGGTTGTCATTCATTGTTATGTCTGGTTATTTGATGCTCCAGTAGTAAGAGCTTTGCAAGTTACTTAGGTTGAATGCTCTCGGATGTATGCTACTTGGACCTTGGATGTTATATATGCCTTCCACATGATGTTTTGAGCTTTATTTGCTCATCTAGCATTTGACTTTCATTCCAGTGGGAGCACTTCTTTACATTTGGAGATTACATTGAGCTTTTGGTTACTCAGTTGAGGTTGAGGGTCTTACAGTGAGATCGTGGGACTTGGTGACATATACATGCTCTTGTCATGCTTTATGTACATACTTGATTCTTAGTGGGCTGATCTAACACTCCTATGGAGCTGACACCTATCTGTGTCATGATTTTATTAATGATGTATGCATCTTGGTTGGTTATGGTATTAAGCTTTCGTTACATTGCTCAGTCTATTTTGTGCATGCATTCTGTTACTTGTGAGACCCACTCTATGCATGATCATCATGCTTATGGGATGTATCTTAGTTTGACACACTGATTCTTTGATAGTTCTTGATGTTCGTTACATATTCACTCATTGCTAGTTGGAGCTATTCCTTGGCAGTTGCAGTTTGTCTTATATTAGTGATTGCCTCTCCTTGGTATTGATTCCTGTACTGATGTACTACATTTTTAGTATGTTGTAATTGCAGTTTACTACACTGTTTATGCAAGCATTCACATTCATTTGATAGTTCTTTGCATTGAGTTTGTGGACAATTCATTACTTGGTCAATACCCCTTGTTTTTAGCCTAATATGGAAATGGTTTTAGGGTTGTTTGTAGTAATTACAATAGCTTCTTTTGACAGTTTGTGCACTTGTTTTCCTTCATTATGATTGGTGGCTCGATTGACAGTGCTATATTGACAAGTTGGATGGCGCTAACTACAGTTACTGGAAGGCCCTAAATCTGGCAAGTTTTAGTGCAAAAATGCAGGATAACTATAAGGGTGTCAAGCCCGAACTTATTGATGCAGATGATTAGGCTGAATTAGATGAGCTATATTAATCCACCATCATATTATCCCTCTCTAAGTAGGTGTTTTACAATGTTGTCTCTGATGGGTAGTCCACATGGGAATTATGGGAAAGGATTTGCAATGTCTATGACAAACAGAGCCTCGCTTCTCAGATGTATTGGTGGCTGAAGCAACTCATGGACCTTCTCATGAAGGAGGGCATGTCTATATCAGCCCACTTAAATGAGTTTTATTTCATTATTAGTGATTTGTCTTCACATGGAATTGAATTTAAGGGCACTCTTCTTCCCTTCTTTCTCTTAGTTTCACTGCCTAAATCATGGATACCTTTCACACTGCTATGTCTGCCAAGATACATACTACTAATGGGTTACAATTGTAAGATCTAGAGGGGGTGCTCTTGAATGAAGACGTTAAAAAGAAGGAATGTCAATGCTTCTTGCACCTTTTATGCTTTGAAAGTTAGAGGCAATAATGATAGGGGCAGTAATGATAGCCGTGGCAGAGACTCTCAATAGTCACACTCTCAGTCACATGAATAGTCTTGAGTTAAGACCTCTGGCTATAAGTCCTCATGGACTTGTTATATTGTGGGAAAACATGGCATATTTGACTGCAGTTGCATGAAATACATGAGGATAAGTATAAGAAAAAGGGCAAGGGTAAAGCACATGACAAAAATAACGATCCCAACATTGTCCCTAGCAAGTCCAATGTTAAGATTGAATATATTAATATTATGAAAATTGATTCTGATTATGATTTCATACTTATAGCTTCTTCTCTTGATACTTCATAGATGATTGATGCTTTGTCAGGGTATACTTAGTATTGGTTGATAGATTTAGGGGCTTCTTTTCATGTGACCATATCATAGTTTGATTGAATGTGTCTGTTTGGGTAATGACATGGCATTGTAGATAGTTGGTATTAGTGATGTCCAACTTTGTAGTTCGGTTCACATTGCATGTTTACTCTTCATGATGTATGTCATTTAAGTATCGGCTCTCACGAAGTGCCTTATCTCTGCTAGTATTAGTGATGTCCAACTTTGTAGTTTGGTTCATGATGTATGTCATGTAAGTATCGGCTCTCACGAAGTGCCTTATCTTTGCTAGTACTTTGGATGATATAGGTTATGTAGTTTCTTTTGGTGATTCCTCATGGAAGGTTAGCCGTGGGAATCTTGTCATTCCATGTGGTCAATTGACCATATTTTGGCAGTGGATGCAGTTCCACATGTATCTCTTCAGCATCGTTGCCTTGGAAACATGTCCTTGAAAGGAATGCAAATGCTTACTCATTTGTAGTATCTTTCACCCCTTGACCATAAGTGCATAGAGTTTTGTGATCATTGTTTATATGGCAAGCAAACATGTAATATGCATAAAAAGCTTGGTATGACATTCATGGGTGAGCCAATGGCCCTTGTTTGTTCAGATGTATGTGGTTCCATGTCCTACAAGTCATTAGGTGGCACGAAGTATTTCGTTACTTTCATTGATGACTATACACATAAAGTCTAGGCATACCCTATTAAGCACAAATCAGAAGTCTTGGCTACATTTCAATGTTGGCTTGCCTTATTGAGTCCCTCAGTAGTTAGGCAAAACCTCTTGTGGATGGAGAGTTATATTCAATTCCTAGAGGTTTTTGGAGGCCAAATTTATGCTTACTTATAAGAGGATGATTGCAATTGATCTATCTTGTTCCTTTTACATTAGAAAAATATTTTTGATTGTCTTTAACAACACCTATGCTCTCATATTTATACTTTATACTAGATTGCTGCTATGACTCGATGATCCCCTTGTGGATAGAACTGAGAGATAGCATTTGAGTGTGAATCCAAGTGTAACCATTTGACAACAAGAAGCAACCAAACCTAGGAGAGCTATAAGGGAAAAGAGCAAAATCAAAAATGGAAAAATAATTACATAAGACATGGGAAATCTCTCTTTGATAGGGTTAGATGTTAGGGGGAGATTTGGGCAGGAGGAAATGTTGTGATAACTACCTAGAGAGAGAGAGAGAGAGAGAGAGAGAGAGAGAGAGAGAGAGAGAGAGAGAGAGAGAGAGAGAGAGAGAGAGAGAGAGAGAGAGAGAGAGAGAGAGAATGTGTCAATGAGTGATGGCCCAAGGTAAGATAGAAGACCTAATGGTAGTGGACCTCGAAAAAGGAGGCTCAAGTGCCCACCAATAACTACACTTGAATTGGATGAGAGGGAGAAGAGCATGATAGGTGTATTCGACAAGATAGGAGAGAAAGAAGGAGGTCCAAGAGAGGAATATTAAAACAAGGCATAGGTGGCTTACCTATGAGCCACGACTAGCATACAACACCTCCACATAGCATAATAGTATATGGCCTCTTCTTTTCCCTCTGATGAGATCACAATAGTGTATGGTATGAGAGGAGGCAAATGCATGAGAGAGTAGAAGTTGGTTAAGTAAAAGAGAAAGTGTCGAAAGAGAAAGGGAGAGTCACATCTCGTGTGACTGTTCGATAGCTTCCAAGGTCATCCAAGTGTGAAACCAATCCAAGAGTCACTTGGAAGGGCCATTGGAGGCACAACACACTAATGCAAGTCTATGTCAGTCAAGGCAACATGGACTCGAGTGGAATGCCATTCAAGTGGAATATAATCTAAGTGAGAGAGCTCTGTTTGAGGGGACACACCCATCCAACTTTGAGAAGCATACATGCCATTCGAGTGGCTATGGACCTTTGAGGGAGAAAGCATACCTGCTATTTGAGTGCTAGGTGGCAATCGAGTGAATACACTACTTGAATGTGAAAGCAAGCATGCTATGCAAGCAAGAATGCTACTCGAGTGTGAGTGGCCATCGAGTGAGAATGTTACTTGAAGCCTAAGAGACCATCTGATTCCAAGTTAAGCCATCCGAGTCAAGCATGAAAGGGTCTAAGTAAAAATGCACTTGAACAATAGTAATACTATTTGAGTGAGAGGTGGCAAGAGCACTATTACAATTTGAGTAAGAGACTTGAATCACACTTGTAACACTTAGTCAAGTCGTTCAAGTGCAAATGACCACTCAAGTGTAATAGCAATCGTGTGGTTTGAATGGGAAGAGAATTAAGTGAGAGGAAAATTCGATGCATTGTTTGAGTGAGACAAGGACTCAAATAACCCAAATAGGAAGAAAAAATCCACTCAAGTGATCTGAGCAAGAACAAAGTTCACTCTAGTTATCCTAGAGTAAAGGAAAGTGGAGAAGCAAACAGGTGGTTTGAGTGAGAGCACAAATTGAGCAGTGATCGAGCGATCCAAGCGAGAAAGAAAAGTCCACTCAAGTGATCTAAGTGTGAGAGTAAAGTGGGAAAGCAAGCATGCTATTCAAGGAGAACCACTTGAATAGTGGGGAGTGTGAAGGAAAAGTGGGAAATCTAATGTGCTAACTTGGGCAAGAACACTAAGCATAGGAGGCCATCCAAGCAAGGATGCTAGGCATAAGACAAGCTGAGGTCCCAACTCCAAGTGTGAAGACAAACCACTAAAGTGTGAGAGAAAGCAAAGGGGGAAAGCATCACTATTTGGGTGATGGTTTGCTAATTCAAGTATAAAGCTAAGGGGATAAGAAAGCACTAGGTGAGGACAAAGGACAAAGGCAATATGCTACTCGAGCGAGTCTCCAGTGAGTCCATAACATAAAGGGTCAAACTTGAGATAGCTGGAAGAGAAAAAAGCTTGAGCGAAGGAAATAAAAGAATAGTCGGGCCATTTGAGTCAACTTATAATTCAAGCATGAAGGATCATCGATCCTGGAAGAGCTAGCATGGCATTGACATTTAATACTAGGCCACCAACATCACTATTGCCTAGTTCGCCATGAAGAACACCTACGCCTAACTCTATGCCACACAAAAGGAGACCTAGAGCATCTTAGCCGTTGGATAATGCAAAGTTCTTGAAAGGCTTCTTATATAGCTCGACAATAACCACAATGCTCACCTCGACTTCCTCTTACTCAACCATGGCATCTACTAGGAATGACACACTGCATCCAATCATTTACTCCTCCATCTCCATGCTCAATAATACCAATATCATATTGAGAATGCTAGGCACAGAAGACCCTTCGGGTCAGGTCTTAACTAGCACGAGGCAACACATTTGAGCCCTACACACCCTAGTTTGAGTGGGAGTGTTGTCACCATTTGAGTGTTCAAGCACCATTGATTGTCCAAGGAATTCCACCCATCAACCAAAGTGCCATCGAGAGCAAGGAGCCAAACACAAGAGGCAAGCCAGCACTAAGCAAGAAACCCATTGGCACCACAAAATCCTATTCTAGTCTCCCATTTTCTCGAAACTCTCACTATAGAGACTCATCTAAGTTACTACCTAGGTGACTCATCCAAGCCTATTTCCTCTCAAGTGATCTATCCAAGTCACCACTTAAGCAACCTAGTTGAGCCTCCATACCCACTCAAATAGAGTATCAAGGAACTATTTGAGTGCCATCATGCCATCTAAGTGGATCCATATGAGTGACTACTCATAGAGGCAAGTGGACCCATTTTTTCGTATCTAAGTAGAGGCAAGAGAAGTAGAATAGGAGGGTGTTCAATCGATATCGATGAGGAGATCATTTGATAGCTTACCCCTTGTTTAATTTCCCATAGGGAGCTTGCGGCAGTTGACCAAAGAGGAGCAATTCCATTGTAGATTCACCACAAGGCCACTCTATCAAAGTGCATAGCCATGCCACAAGATTGCACATGGAAGCATGGTTGAGTTTCAACCTATCAAAATATGCGGGATCTAGAGCATGGCAGATGCTGAAGCTATGGAGGTTGAAAGAGAAAGAAGAAACTCATGTAGACATTGACCTTGACAAAGACAAATTGTCACACAAGTGAATTAGGTTTCAAGATTGAGACTTGGACTCATAAACACAATCTTGTGTATTGATAGTGATAAGATACTTTACTGGAAAGAAAAGAGTACTATCATTGTATTAGAAAAAGAGTGCAAGTACAATGCTTTATAGGAATTGAGTGGTGGTACTTTCTCCTATTGTGCATATGGGATTTTGGCCTTGAGCCCTCACTGCTCCTCACAAAGGGACTGAAGTAGGTGTGATTGCAAATATCTCAACACCCCTCCTCAATCACAACCAAAAGTACAAAGCGTATAGAGGATTTAGTGAAAGCAACACCTGCAAAGTGTGGGCACACCATAAACATGGCAAAACACCAGAGGCTGTCGCAGAAAAGGCTAAGTGTGGGTACCACAAACATGATGGACATCTAGAGGCTGTAGCAGGGACCTCACAAAGTGTACAAAGGCTGTAGTACAAGGCTAACTGAGGAGTTTACAAGTTTATGTTTAAGGCATTAGGGCTAGGAAATACAAAACTAAAAAATTCTATCTGAATAGAAGGATTGATGATGTTTGTCCTTCTCCTGGTGGTCTTCTTCTTCTTTTGCTCTGTTTTCTTCTTCTTCTTTGACTGCAACTAGATAGGCCTTTTGGGGCCTCTTTTTGGCATGGCAGAACTTCTCGGTGTGTTCGGTCCTTTTGCAGAAGTCACAGAAGAGCTGATCCTTCTTGCCTTTGTACTTGTTGCCAACATATAATGCATGTTCATCTCTAGAGGTGCTTGGTTCTTCCTTAGTTTTTAGCTTCTTTTCCTCCTCTAATAGTGATGCCTAAATATCAACAAGTTCAGGATTTGGCATATTAATTAGAGTTGTTGATACATTATTATATTTAGTAGGAAAAATATTAAGTAGAACACCGATGCAAATATCTTCTTCCATTTTAATGTTGATTCCTGCAAGTTGGGTTAGAAGCCTTCCATGTAGTTTTGTTTTGTGGCAAGTGACGTGCTGGACTTCATTTCAAGCCTTAAAAAATCAATTAGGAGACCATACTTTGATGATTTAGACTGCGCATCAAACAAAGTGTCAAGTCTCTGCCATGTATCTTGTGAAGTCTCACAGTTATCCACATGGTGGATATAACTATCGTCTAGCTCTAGCTTGATAATGGCATGTGCTTTGTCATCAGCTTTCTACCAGGTAGCTACTAGGGGGCTTCTTCTCTTGTCCATTAGTAATGGCCTAGAGACCCTTCTTCATCAGGATGAGTTTGATGTGGGTCTGCCAAGTATGAAATCCAACTCCTCTGAAACAGGAAGTTGGAGAGTCTTTGCCCATGTTAGACTTGTGGGAATAGCAGCAAATCAACTTCAGAATTATCAGATTTAAGCAACACAAGAGATAATCTTGAGTGTGCTAACAAGCAGAAGTGCCAAAAAACACTAAGTGATTAGTATCGAGAGATACTTGTGGAGCCAAATGCTTGGTAAATGCTCAATAGGTTTTCATCGGTCTTCTATTCCCCTCCTTGATTTTCTTGTTGAACTGCTTGTTGGGAACTCAAAGTGACAGAACTTTGAGTAGGGTAAGAAGAAGGGAAGAATAAGATGTTTGATTTCTTCAAGACCTCAAAGGATCTTCAAGCACTTTCTCTCCTCAATGATTTGATGGACCAAAGTTTTGGTGAGACCTCTATTTTGAAGCAGATCAGAATGACGAGATGTTAGTTTTGCCCAATGGGAGTGAAGGAAGAAGTGGAGAATGAGCTTATGATAGAGTGGCTATGCAAACTGTTTCTAGGGTTTCAGACCCGTCTGTATTTTTGATTGGAGCAAGTCGCAAACGAAGGCATTTGCCACAACACTTAGTGGCCAAGGAGCTTACAATTGCCCTATGGTCAGTCGAGAGATTGCGCCCTATAGTTATGCCACCAATTGTACAACCAGACAGGGCGCATATCTGGGATGTAGTGGAGAATGTTGCCAATGCCAGACCAAAACGACACCAATGTCGTGATGTAACATAATAGGATGCTGTGCCCTGAGCAGAACACATTCATAAAAGAAATCGTGATGTATTATGGCCTCTAGAGTGAGAACGAGAGGCTCCAAGCAAGGTAGGTTCTGCAGGCTATGGCTGCCATGGAAGGTCACTCGGAGATAGGGATAGAAATGAAGTTAGATACACACCCTAAGCTTGGATTGAGTTGGAGAGGGACTGAGAGAATAGATAAGAAGCTTTCCCATGCCCAATTGGGCTCTGATACCATGTCAAAATATGCGGGATCTAGAGCATGGCAGATGCTGAAGCTATGTAGGTTGAAAGAGAAAGAAGAAACTCATGTAGACATTGACATTAACAAAGACAAATTGTCACACAAGTGAATTAGGTTCCAAGATTGAGACTTGGACTCATAAACACAATCTCGTGTATTGACAGTGACAAGACACTTTACTGGAAAGAAAAGAGTACTATCATTACATTAGAAAAAGAGTACAAGTACAAAGCTTTATAGGAATTGAGTTGTGGTACTTTCTCCTACTGTGCATATGGGATTTTGGTCCTGAGTCCTCATTGCTCCTCACAAAGGGACTGAAGTAGTTGTGATTGCAAATATCTCAACACAACCAAGGTAAGAGTTGGACATCCTAGTTGAGTGCTCTTGTTTTATGATTCCATCCTGCTTTTAACTCTAGGCATTCCATCCAATCCCACATATGTTCTGATTGTGTGACACATTTCAACTACCTGATTGAGTCTACACAATCCCACCCAATTGCTCAACCTAATCGAATCCACACAATCCGCCGCAATTGCTATACCCAGTTAAATCTGCCTCCTTGATTGGTTGCACAAGTTGATTACCCTTTCATCCTTTGCAAGGCCCTGACTTGGGAATCAAGACATTGTGTATGAACCATAGGCTTAAGCCAGAACCCTCGTTGCTCATAAATACACCATAGAGGGTAAGACACTTGTGCCACAAGTTGCCTTAGTACTGATGCCTTCTACTCATAGATACCTCTTCGAGTTCCTAACACATGCTACAAGCCACTCACATAATCTGAGTGACACTACCTGTGGGAGCTTCTTGCTCAACCCAAAGACTCACAGACCGCTTATTGCTTCAAGCATTTCAAGTCAAGTGCAATGGCTACCTCTCACATAGCCATGCACTCTCCCACACCTATGAGTGTAGTGAGCTTACCTCCATACTCGATCAAGTTGCCTCCTCCCTCAAGCACTCTAGTAGCTCCATGATCCAAGGTGCAAGCTCAAGCAAGCTCGATCCTCAACCATGCTCCATTTGCCACATGCAAGAGAAGAGAAGAGAAGAGAAAAGAAGAAGAAGAGAGGAGAAGAAGGAGAGCTTCTCCACCATGGTCCCTCACACTCCCTCTCTTAAGCATAAGCTCAAGTAAGAAAGAACAAGAAGAAGAAGAGAAGAGCTAGTTTTGGCTACACACAAGAATGAGCTTCTTCATTCACTTTTTGCCTTTTACACAAGCCCTAATCCCTTTTGGGCACCGGCCACTTTTTTTACATGATTGGCCATTTTATCCTTGGTCCTCTTTTCCCATTCCCTTCCTATTTACGTTGTGCCTTCACCCATGCCCGTCTACATTTATAAATTGCACAAGAGAGAGTCTAGTGCTCTCTTATAAAAATTCAGGGTGCACCTTTGCATTTAAAATGCACATTTTCTCTTTTGCACTTGCCTTGAACATTTAAGGTTTTCCTTGTGCTTTTGGCCTTTTTTTCCCCCTATTTCTTCAATTGGGTCACCTTTTTTTTGCTTGCCTTGTGTCTTTTTAATTTTCCTTTTTGCTTTCTTTGCACTAGGTTAACATTATCCTGTCTTAGCCGAGTGCCACTCCCATGGCACTTGTTGATGAGGGCTCGGGTGGTTGAAGGGTTTCCATGCAGATCGATATTGGATGCATAGAAGAAGCATCACGAAATGGATGTGAGGTTGTGGAGGCCAAGAGTAGATTGAGTGGGTGATGGGGGCCTCCGAAGTTAGTGGGTGATCGTAGATTGTTGAATGTACCTGAAAAAAAAGAGAAAGTGCACCATCTAAGGGCGTGTCTACCTCACTATGCAATGCATGGTGTCCATGCGAATGAAATTGGGGGTTGGGTTGCACCTTAGGGAAGCCTGTGGTGTTGTCCCACACTTGAGGACCCAGTTTGTGTACAAAGGGAGGTGGTGTGGGTGTGACTTAGGGAGACAAGCACAAACTCCCTTAGGGAGACAGATCTAACGTAAATTCCCCTAAGGAGACAGGTTTAACCATAGGCAATGAGCACAAACTCCCTAGGTATGTCTTGCCCTTGACATGCCCTAAGTGCAAAGTGGGGGGATAAGGAGGGCTAGTAGGTAGAGAAGGAGTTATAAGGGAAAAGAAGTGAAATTTTAGAAAACTCTAGAAAGGGAATCTCCAAGTAGGAGTCTGAGGAAGACCTGCCATAAGGGAAAACAAGACTAAGAATCCCCTAGAAGGGCCATTAGAAGGTCATCAGTATAAGGAAGCAAAGGATGGGATATCCCCTAAAATGACCCAAGTGGGGGATGTTTGAGAAAAAATATTTAAAACATGTACTTTTATGTATATAATCTCTTATGCACAACCAAAATTGATACATTCATTTCTTGGTATTCAATCTCTTGAGAAATACGTTCTCAATGAATTTTGGCATTCTATCTCTTGAATAATAGAATTCTCAATGATATTTGATATTCTCTCTCTTGAATGTTTGTATTCTTGTGAGTACTGTGAGTTATATTATGGAAAACTTTTAAGTGCCTCAATACAACACCCCAAATATTGGTCCAAAGAAGCACTAAAAGAAACATTTTAGTAAATTAACATTTTAAAGGCATACTTAAATTTAAAAACAAGCAGCTTTATGACTTTGAATGTTTTACAATTTCTTTTTGGGACAACTTATCCCATTTACAAGTTTTTTTTGCCCTTCTTCTAGTTAATACATTATTAACAAAAGGTTAAGATCCCACATTTATGCATGTAGATAATATTTGAATAGCATCTCTTACATACGCTAACGTCCAATACTTGCTCACTAATAACTGCTTTGAATCCTCGTAATCCAAATGGATATTTATGGTAAAGCAATTGCCACTTTCCTCAAAGTCTGAAGGTGTCATGTATGCCTTGGTCTTCTTTCATCTTTAACTTGATTGATATTTTTCCAATCTTCATTGAGTGTTCATATCTTTGATCATCTTTAACTTGAAGCCCTAGATGAGCATATCCCAATTTTAAAAGTGAATTAAGATCAAGTGCAAAAAGCTCTTCCAACCTTCCATATACCCATGCATTTTTTTAGAACAATGTATGTTGCAATGTTTTAAAAAATCTTTTTTATGAATAAGAACCTAGGATAGCTAAGGAAAATAAGATTCCCAAATTCACCATGCATGATCCCGAATGTACTTTTGAGTGACTTCGATGGTTTACAAAGTTCTCAAAGTAAGTCTTAAAGTACATTGGAATAATAATGTTAACCTCAATTTGAGATGAAAGAAAAATGAAGGAAAAAGCAGAAAAAGGATGTAAAAAGAGCAAAGGTGTAGAGGCAGCCCCTAAAGCTAAGCTGAGGCAAAAAGCGCAATTTTAAATGAAAGGCGCCTCAAAAAATTCTAAAGACTCTTGTAAAAGAGCACTAGGCTCCCTTTTGTGCCATTTGTAAAAGAATAGACATGTATAGGCTTAGGGCATGAAGCAAGAAGAGGGAATTAGAAAAAGGGACCTTGTCACAATGGCCGGTCATGTAAAAAGGGATGGGTGCTCATGGGCGAGGTACAACAGGTGTTGAACCAGTAGGTGGAAATCAAACCGATCATGAGAGAGCCCTGGAAGGAGACTTGACATTGAGCGAGCTTCTCATGAAGCGACTGCTCGACAACACAACGGTGAAGTAGAGTGCTGCAGCACTAGCGACATCATTACTAGCAGGATTAGGAGAAAACCAAGGCTCTAAGGGCCAGTCTAAAATCCCAATTGTTGCAAAGCAACTCAAAAAGTACCAACCCCACGACGATCTATACAACTTTGTAGAGAAATTCGAGCTTGACTCAACGCTCTCAAGCATTCGGGCTTGGCTTAGGCGATAAGGGCAGGACTTGGTACACGAGTCTAGATGCTAGAGAACGAGCGGACTTTAACGGCCTTAAAAACCTCTTCATCAAGAGATTCTCCGAGCCCAGATACTTTAACAATCTGCTAGTAAGATTGATGAATGTGAAGCAGAAAGAGATAGAGGACATCCATGACTATGTCACCCACGTGAGAAGCCTCTTCAAGAGAATCCCCATGGGTGAATGACCTATAGAAAGAGCGGTGTCCATCGTGTTTATTAGTGGAATATAGAGTGAGGAGTTGTATAAGGCCTTGGCAGGAAACTCGAGCTTGCAATGAGACTCGCTAGCTAGGGTGTTTGAAGAGGCCATTCGAGTAAACGACCAACTGAAAGAGCGGAGCTCCAGGAGCTCAAATTCAGAAGAGACCAACTCGCGGAGTTCAGAGAGAGTGTCAGCCTCTAGTGAACGATTAGGTCCAACGGCCCAGGACAAAGGGAAAGCCATTGAGACAAACCAAGACTTGGTTGAGGTAAAAATGGAGATAGCCAAACTGCAGGACATGTTGAGATGACCAACGTGCCCACATGTCCAATGCATGTACCATAGCGGAAACCACTTGCCGGCCGAGTGTCAAGACCCTAGGTCATGACCTTGCACTAATTGCGATAGATTCGATCACGATGTCATGCATTGCACATTATCGAGAAGACTTCCGTACTCACAACCATACGACCAGCCATATCTAGCGAGTAGACCCCAAAAATTTGGAAGGGGAGCCCCATTGGCCCTTCCTGCACCTAACAACGTTAAACTAGCTGTTCCTAGAATGGACATAAACCCTACAGGTATACCTAGACTGCCTGGTCCCTACGTGACCCATCCATTGAGTGACACTCCAGTCCACTACGTGGAGGAGCCAAAAAAGGAAGAGACTTACATATACCCATACGTCTCGCACGACGAAGAGGGCAATGTAGTCCTTATGGACTATCAACCAGTACTAGTGATGGCGTTAGGAAGAGGCCAAGGTAGAGGCCTAGGAGGGCAGACACAGGATCCAATCATATGTTGGACTTGAGGTCATCTAGGGCATGTCTCAACACGTTGATGTGAAAGGGAGCAACCAAATAAAGACAAGGCAGACCTAAGGTGCCCTGAGTGCAGAATCAATCATCTCTCCATTTATTGTCCTAAGCGAAAACCATCCTCAAGTTCAGCCAATGTGCCATCTGTCCCATTGGGGTTGTTCGGTGTCAAGAACCTCAATGGGGAGGCTAGAACCTATCCCATTGCGTGTCATGACTCAAGCACAGACGAAGCAGGCCGGCATATCATTGCCAAGTCCTAGCAACCTCGATGCAGCCTCGATCGGGAAGAAGAGTCGTAGATGGAGAGAGAAGAAACTCGAAGCTAAGATCACGCTGAAAACTGAGAGTGCCACGACTTTGTCTGTTGGAAAGAAGGTCATTGACGCAGAGGCAGAAACCTCAGCTCCTAAGACGGCCGAAAAGGGAAGTGCTAAGGTAGGGGAATACCTGCATCCGAAGCGCCAACTAGAGGCTATCGAGAAAGTGAAGGAATGGGTAAAAGAGGCCTAAGAGCACCTAAAAGATGCTGAGCCCATCCTAGAGGATGAGATCAAAGATCTCTCCAGCATAAGCACGTCAGTCTCATCCCCTTAACCAAAATCGAGAGGTGTGACTGCACCGCAAGCGGTACTGCTTAGGCAAAGCATTGATGCTACATGCTAGCAAATTAGTCACGGCCATTGGCCAAGACAATCCAGAATAGGAGAAAGATGAGCATCCAATGACCTCCTTACCATGCTAGTGACCACCCCTGTGACGCTGAGCCTGGGAGACCTACTTAGGTAGCATTCCACCCTATGGCAAGACCCGAAGCAATGGGTTGAAGGATCACGAGAGCAAGCTGCGGCTGCAGATTTGCACGACCATGATGGAGAGACACAAATACCGAGTCTGACGCTGCACTCTGTGCCTACTTTCTTGCACGTTAATGCTTTCTGGGAAGGCACCAAGATGCATACGGTCTTACCTATCTTAGCCCTAGGCAACACAACGAGAAAGGGGATTGTAGACACGGGAGCGAGGGTTAGTGTACTGAGACACGCAGTGCTTCAGACTTGGAAAAACTCGCCTATCGAGACTGCGAGGTTCAATGTCACACTAGAAAACAGTATGAGAGTGAAACCATTCAGGGTATTTAAAATTTGGTCGGTGAAAATTGCAGGCGTCGAGTTCTCGGTTGACTTTATAGTCATGAAGGGAGTGGACTATGATATCCTATTAGGCCGACCCTGGATGCGCAATGCCAGAGTCATCAAAGATTGGGGTAACGGCTTAATCTTCCTTGGCAATAGAATGAAAGCTGTGAGGGTAGAGATGGACACTTGGAAGACCTCACTAGTTGACTTGGATGTCATGTCCGCGATGCTTAAAGGTAACACTTAAGTCAAGAAGTCCTATGGGCCCTTGACCAAGTATATCCCATACTCGGAGGATGAGTGAGACTGGATGCATGTCCTTGCTACGATCAACTTGCCATTCTCGGATCATAAGGCATATGAGCAAGCCATCAAGATAGTTGGCAAGTCAAAAGACACACCCTTTGTACCAGTCTGCATGATGGCAGGAACCCTTCGTGGGTGACCTAAACTTGTCACATTCCAAGTGCCAAATAACAAGAGGGGACTCCAAGAGATTCTGGAGTATTTGATTGGCAAGCTAGTAGCTGGCAATCTAGCAACAAACTTCAAGCCACTCCAAGATTTGTTAGATGAACCAAGGTGGCAATGGACCAGGGTGCATGACTTAAACCTTATGTACAATTGGGCCCTAGTCCCTGATCAGAGATAAGAGATATACCAAAACCTAGGAGACGATGAGCAGTCGAACGAAGATGACTCCAATGACGAGTATGAAGACTGTCATTCTTTCAGCGAGACAAAAATGAGGGTGAGATAGACATGGTGGAATACGACATTGAGGGACGAGAAATAGAACAATTACGAGTGGACTCCAAGCCACAGAAAAAGAGTGTCTTTAAGATAAAGCGAGAGGTCATGCACATGGATTGTGACCGCGCTTGGTTGAAACACATAGGAGCCATAGATTTCGAATAAGTAGGCCTAAACCAATCGGGTACGACTCTAGTGCTTAGAATAGAGTCACCCTCTGAGTTGCGACCACCAGGAGAAACCACCTCTTCTAGCGAAAACGGTGAGTTCGATTCTAAGTCGGAAGTAAGTTCAGATAGCGACCCAGAAATACCTAGACCATCCAAGACCAAACGCACCAAGGAGGACCTACCCGTCCACCTGAGGCACATACGGTTGAAGGAAGAAAGGGCAAAACAACCTAGGGATATGCAAACGAAAGAGCAAAGAAAGCCGCAGGATCTCCCGAAGAGATTTACGAAATTCAAGAAGGGTGACAGGGTAGTAATCCTGTTGGGTGCCAAATGCCAAGGGCAAATGAGTAAACCCATCGAGGGACCAGCCAAGGTCAAGGAGGTGAACCTAGCACAGGAAGGGGAGACACCCTGATCGGTCTTTATTGCCGATGACTTGACTAAGGAAGAGAAGACGAGTCTTGTTGCTCTCTTGCGAGAGTATATAGATGTGTTCGCTTGGTCCTTAGAAGAGATTAAGGGGGTAGATCCGAGTGTAATGACTCATAACATACCCATGACGCCACAGACACAATGCCGGTCAAGTAGCGATCATACCTGATGAATCCAAAACATGCTCATGCAGTCAAAGAGGAGATTGACAAGCTGATGAGAGCATAATTCATTTACAAAATTGAGCATACAGACTGGGTGTTGCCCATAGTCATAGTGATGAAGAAAAATTGAAAGATTAGAGTGTGCGTCAATTACAAGAAGGTGAACGCTGCCACTAAGAGAGACAACTACCCATTGTCATACACCGAGCACATGCTCAAAAGAGTGGCAGGCAAAGAGGCCTACAGCTTTCTGGACGGCTTCTCTAGATAGAATCACGTGCAAGTGCATCCTACCGACATGCATAAGACTGCCTTCCTAGCCTTCAGCAAGGGCTACGCGACCTCATTAAAGTCCAGAAGGCCACCGATAGAAATACTTGCAGCCAAGTCTACGGAGGGGGATAGTGCTCGGCCACCATCCACCGAATCTCATGAGCCCTCACTCACAGTAGCAAAAGCTAAGGCCCAACAACCTAAATTTCAATGGAGGCCTGAACAACCACAACCGCTGCCTAGGAGTAGCCTCTTAACACAAGAAAATCTAAACCTACGAGGCCGAGATGCAGGTACAGAAATCGAAGCATGATCAAGCCAAGATGGGTTCCTAAAGTCCTATTGCACGTGCAAGGCTACTATGAGGGAAATGCCTGGATATGGATCCCTAAGGCCTGAATGGCCCAATGCACTACTCACATGCCACCCTCAAGCTTGATCACCCTGAGCCCCATAGAACCTCAGAACAAGAAGCCGCAGCACTTCCAGGACTGTTGAGTGTTGAAATGACTTGTTTTTTGGCTGATTTTTGTTGTTTTTGAGAGCTGAATGATTGATTTTATGAGATGATTGATTGATTAGGAAGTGGTTTGAGAGTGTTTTGGATGATATTGATTGTGTTTTGGAAGATCATGATGTTTGTTGGTGGTTCTGTGATGTTCTGATAGGTTCTGATTGGTTCTGTATACCTTCTGTTTTGTTCTGTTTTGGTCTGTTTTGTTCTGATTGTCTTCTGTAAGGAGGGATGGAGTATTGATTGATGAAGAATGAGATATTGTGAAAGTTTAGTGAATGGTTTGTGAGAGTTTGGAATGGTTTGAGAGTGAGTTATGTAGTTTTGATGACCTTCTGTAACCTTCTGTAGGTCTTCTGTTCTGTTTCTGTTCTGTTCTGTACTGTAACTGTTTTGGTACTGTTCTGTAGACTGTTCTGTAAGTGTTCTGTGGAATGTATGTGTGATTTTGGGAAAGTTTTCTAGCTTTGGAAAGAGGTGAATACAAGTGCAAAAGAGCTGAAAGAAGTGGAAGAAGTAGCTGTTGAAGACTCAAGAGAAGACTAGAGTGAAGTGACAGTAGTGAGCTATGAAGAGACACTGTAGTGGCTCTGGTGACCTTTCATATCAGACATACCTCTTGGGAGGGGTATCCACGACCTAAGAGTGATTATTGAGAGTAATTTTGAGAGATTGTAGAGAGGATATGATGTATTATTGATGGAGTGTGTGAGAGAGAGTCAGAGATAGCCAATTCTATTGATTGTATATGAGAGATTGAGAGAGAAGACTATGAAGATATTGAAGATGAATACTATGTGATGTATTTCCATTCAAAGATGGTGTACTTCTTTGCTTTCTTTGTGATATTGATGGATTTTATGAAGATGTTGAAGAATATGGTTGATTCTATTAAAAACCGTGGGAGATTCACATGATGCTGCATGAAGATTTGTTGTGCCTGGTGTTCTTTTCTTCATTGTGATAATATGAAACATGATAAACAAGCTTGTTGATGTTACAAGATAGATTTTCTTGCAAGAGAATTCCCTTTTCCTTGGTGTTCCTCTCGGGGCTCCATGTTTTTGGTGCGCAGCCGGGGAAACTTGCCATCAACAAGCACCAAAAGAGGCTGAAAATGAAGGAATTGGCATTGCCAAGAAGAGAAGAATTCAATGGATGTTTGTAAAATTCCTTCTTCCACTGAAGAGTTGGAATTTCTCATAATAAAAGCCACTTTTCACAAGAAGTTCATCCCACAATGGCGGAAACATATCACCATCATGATGCATGCTCTATGTGGTGGACAGTTTCCTCTTCCTGTTGAAGCAGCAGAAACTTGCATCTTGGTGGCAAACTGTTTGGGAACAAACTGAAGAGCAGAAACAGAGAGAATGAACATCCATGGAAGATTTGGCATTCATTGAGAAGTTTCCAGACAACATCAAGTGGGAGATTGTGAAGAAGCTTCAGGAGTCTTGGTCTGTAGAGGTTCACAGGGACAAGAAGGAAAAGAGTTGGAATTTGTTTGTGGATGCTCAACAGCAAGATACATGGGATGCTTGGTGTACTGATAATCTTCTGTTTGTTCAATTAGCAACCCACTGGAAGTTGGTAGACAGAGTGTTTTTCACAACATACACTATTGAAACCATCAGAAGCTGGCATTACTATGATGATGGCACCACCACAATGCTCAGACGTATGCATTATGACACCTTCAGAACCGAATACCTTCCTCTGTGCAGTGGCATGAAAGCAGAATTTAGGGACGTTGAAAAGAAAGAAGTAGAAGAAATGTTGGCACGAGAGTCCTCCAGAGACTGAAGCCTTCTGTTAACCCTCTGTGGAGCACTAACAACATAGTGGAGCCAACCCCCTGATGAATGACGCAATAAAAAGGCAAGCGTTAGAACGAGTCCAGAGGTACGTGAGAAGAGAGAAAGCAAGAATCAGAGCCGAGAGCGAGCTCGCAGCAGAAGCCGCCTTTGACGCCCTTGCGGAACTCTTTACAGAAGTCCCAATGGCACATCAAGCCCTTCCTCCTCCTGCTGGAGGTCCACTTCCAAGCCAGATCCGTCCTGGAAATATTGATGACAGACCAGCGAATGTAGTCCCATTGCCAGTTTTTAAGGGAGAGTACAATGAAGACCCCGATCTTCATGTAGCAGAGTTTATGGTAGCATGTGTGGCTAACAATGCCAGAACCCCTGAGCATTGGTTAGCAATATTCCCCGCCACTTTCAAGGGCGCGGCGTTTCAGTGGTATGAGAGACAAGCAGCAGGAACTTTTGGCACATGGGACGACCTGAAGTTGGCCTTCCTCACTAAATTCAGGCGTGAAGGTTTTGAAGAGCGGATGAGAGAGGAATTTATGAACCTAAGTCAGTCCTCTGGAGAAAGAGTGGAAGCCTATGTCTCACGAATGGAATCCATCCTGAAGAGATGGACTAACCATAATCTAGATGATGGCATTCAGAAGGGAGTGTTTCTCAGAGGATTACAACCAGAAGTCCGTAAGTTTGTGGAGCTACAAAGACCAGCCACCCTGCAAGCTGCAACAGAAGGTGCAAGACTATACGATGAAGTGGAAGCTAGATTAGCAATGAATACAGGAAGAGGAGTCCTACCTCCTCTGGTGCCAGGAATGATGTACCCACCAAATGCAGTCCCAGGGACTGTTCCTTATCCATACCAACAGATGCCCCCGGTATCACAGTACAGTGTACCAAATCCACAGTGGCCACAATCCATGCCTCAAATGATGGCTCAACCACAACAACAATGGTCCCAACCAATCTCCTCAATGCAAAATCAACAGCAACAGTGGAACCCTACCAACTGGAGTCAACAGCCAACAGTTCAAACAGGAGCTCTGAATCAGAACCAGAACAGAGACCCCTCTGTACCAGCCCAACCAGTTTATGCAGTGATTACAGAAACTCCTCAAAACCCTCCTGCCAGTGCCTCAGGAGGAGAAAGCTTGAAGGATTATTTATCCAACTCAGTTGCAAACATCAAAAAGGAGTTGATGGATGTGATTACAGAGCAACTACAGACGTTGAAAGTGAATACCGCAAGCATATCCAACGTTGCAGGAGCAGGAAGAGATGTGATGCGGTCAAATACTTGGTGTGGTAAGTGTCATCAAGCAGGCCATTTAGCCACTGAATGTACACGGAAACCAACCATCCCTGGAGCCTTCTGTTCCTATTGTTTGCGGAAGAACCATACAGAGGACATTTGCTCCCTAAAGGAGATGCATGATAGGAGAAGAAAGGAAGAAGATGCAAAATTTAACTTGCTGGAATCCAAAATGACAACACAAGATATTGGACCCAAGCCTAGAGAGTTTGGTCCTAATTTCGGACCCAGAAGATTTCCTTCCCAAAGTTACAGAGGAAGACAGTCTGGCGGTGGTCAGAGATCAGAAGTGGAGTGTTACAGATGCGGAGAAAAGGGACACATTTCACCAAATTGTCCAAATCCTCGAAGGTCAGTGGATTACAAGCCCTTATGCAGTCGATGCAAAGGAGAAGGTCACACTGCAAAAGACTGTCCAAGCCCAGCCCCAGTGAAAAACAGTGCTACTGATAGTCCAGCCAAGGCCCAAGAGCCTACCTCCAATTTGGTGGAATTGGAAGTTGCTGCCATCACGCGTGCAAAGCAGAAGGAACCACCTATCCAGAAAGAAAATAACCCTCCTGCCATAACAGTGAAGTTCAGTCTTCCACCAGCAGAACAGAACAGAACAGAGCCTAACAGTGCCGTACAGAGCCCTACAGAGCCACAGAGAGTTACAGGGACAGTTACAGAGACAGGACCAGAGGTCCAGGATACAGAAGAGGAGGAAGTGCCAGAAGTGGCAGAAGAAGTTTCTGTAATGCCTCTGTTGGAGGAAAGAGGAAAAATGAAAATGGGTGTTGCCCCATTCCCTAACCGATTAGAAAAGCCAGTGGATCCTATTAAGGAATACGATCTAGTTAGAGATCTAGATACCTTTAAACCAAACCTCACATTCCGACAATTATTGATGTTGTCCCCCAGTTGCCGGAAAAGATTCAAAAGTATACTGACAAAAAGACGTGGCTTAAGGATTGCTCCCTCAACAGCGACAAAGTCCAACAAGGCTCCAGAGCCTGTAAAAGAAGTGGATGTGGCTAATGCTTTCCTAGATCCGGGTACCCCAGAGACTGGCGTGTGGATAGAAGGTTGCTTCATTGCAAATGCACTGATTGATGGTGGTTCATCAGTGAACATTATGACGGATGTGACAATGAAGGATCTAGGCTTACAAGGTGTGCAACCAACCCAATGGCTCATCAGACTGGCGGATCAGAGTAGAATCAAGCCTTTGGGCATTCTTCCATATGTGAAGACTACAGTGGCTGGAAAAGATTATTGGTTAACCTATTTGGTGGTGAAGCCAAACTCTTATGGTACATCCTATCCTCTGTTACTGGGCAGACCATGGCTTTTTGAAGCCCGAGCAAGGACGGATTGGTTTAAAGGAACTTTGACCTTGGGCAGAGGACCCAACAAAGTGGTGCTGAAACTGTATGGTTCTCAAAAAGGACATGGATCCACCTCCTTGGAATTATCTTCTGACTCCCCTAATGAGGTTACGGATGGAACATCAGCAGACGAAGATGCTGTCAAACAGATCCTTCCTAAGAAAACAGTGGCACATTCCTTAACAGTGGATACAGTAAGCCGACTTCCAAAAGATGCGAAGCCATTATCAATGGGTGAATACTTCCTGCCTGAACCAGGAATGCCTTCTGAAATCACTTCTGACAGTGAGATAGAAGCATGGATGTACTGCTCTCCCTGTTACATGGCCACAACAGAGGCAGAAGCAGAGCCAGAGACAGAGGCAGGAGAGGAAACAGAGAATCTGTTCTTCTGTTACAGAGCTCCTACAGAAGCAGAAGCAGAAGCATCAGCAGAAGCAGAAGCATCAACAGAAGCAGAAGCATCAGCAGAAGCAGAGACAGAAGCAGAGACAGAAACAGAGACAGAGACAGAAGAGGATGAATATGATATGGACGAAGAGGATTATGCAAGTGAAATGGAAGAGTCTATCCCACCTGAAGAGGATACATTGGAGGAAGAAGTTCCAGAAGCATCAGAAGCCGATGAGCTTATGCTATGGGACAGAATGGCGATGGTACCAGTTGGTCTGGTAAATGGATCTTCTCATATGCAAAACCTTTATAAGAAATGGATGAAGAAGAACAAGCCGTCTTTCAAGTGTGGCTCCTGCCGTCCTAACCTATCTTTGCCAAAGAAAGATGATGATGATGCACCGTGCCAACAAGCACCAGTCCCATCAACCCAACAGGCATCAGTAGGTCCCTGTTATGTGACGTTCCTGGATGTATCATCAGAAGATGAGTCTTCAAGCCAAGACGTAATTAATCTTGAAACCAAACCCGAAATGGCTCTTATCCCACTCCAATATCTTAAAGAGCAACCTAAGTCTCCACCAAAAGAAGAAATCAGTTCTAGTGGGACATCAGAAGAGGACATCACTCCCTTGAAGGAGTCGGATCTGTATCCAGAAGCGGTCCGCGGGACCTTCATTCGTGAAGTAGAAGGTGAAAGGCAGTTAACCTTTGTGGATGCAGAAGGCACTGAACGCCACTTGAAGGTGGGTAGCAGTCTCCCAGAAGAGGAGTTGTCAACCTTGTACAACTTGTTGAAAGAAAATTTGGACGTGTTTGCGTGGTCTTACAAAGACCTAAAGGGGATTGATCCCACAATATGTCAACATCATATTGACTTGGAGCCTGATGCCAAGCCAGTACGGCAACGCCAGAGGCGAATGAACCCGAATTATTCCACATTGGTGAAAGCGGAGCTGCTGAAGCTTCTGGAAGCCGAGTTCATTTATCCAGTGGCAAACAGTGAATGGGTTTCACCCATCGTGGTTGTACCCAAGAAGAATGGAAAATTGCGAATATGTGTGGATTTCCGAAAGCTTAATTCCAAGACAAAGAAGGATCATTTTCCTATCCCTTTCACAGACCAACTGTTGGACACAGTGGCAGGACATGAACTTTATTCTCTTCTGGATGGATTCAGTGGATACAACCAAGTCCAGATCGCAGAAGAAGACCAATCCAAAACAACCTTCACCACAGAATGGGGGACCTACGCTTACCGAGTGATGCCATTTGGGCTCTGCAATGCCCCTGCTACTTTCCAACGAGTCATGATGGCTGCATTTCAAAATCATCTGCACGACTTTATTGAGGTATATTTGGATGACTTCTGTGTCTATAGTTTGATCAGTGAACACTGGGACCACCTGGAACAATGCTTTGATCGATGCCGGGAGTATGGGATTTCCCTTAACCCCGACAAATGCATCTTTGGGGTCTCTTCTGGAGTCTTGTTGGGCCACATTGTCTCTGCACAAGGGATATCAACAGACCCTGCAAAGATCGAAAAGATCGCAGCTCTGACAGCACCCACCAACCTCAAACAGTTGAGGGGATTCCTAGGCCATGTGGGTTACTACAGAAGGTTCATAGCCCATTTTGCGACAAAGGCAACTTCCTTGCACAAGCTTCTGAGGAAAGATGCAGAGTTTACTTGGACAGAAGAATGTGACAAAGCCTTTCACACTCTGAAGCAGTGTCTGATAGAGGCACCCATTCTGCAACCTCCTGATTGGACGAAAGAGTTCCATGTACACACTGATGCATCAATTGAAGGCTTAGGTGCTGTCCTCTGCCAAAAGGGCTCCTCAAAGTTGGATCAACCGATCTATTATGCAAGCCGAAAAGTCACTGATAGGGAACGGAACTATACAGTGACAGAGCTGGAGTGCTTGGCCATGGTGTTTGCCCTGGAGAAGTTTCGCCATTACCTCCTATCCACCCACTTTAAATTTTATGTGGATCATGAGGCCCTGTCCTTCTTGATGAACAAAGCAGATGTGAAAGGACGAATGATGAGATGGATCCTTTTATTCCAGGAGTTCGACTTTGAGGTGATTACTAAGCCTGGTCGTTCCCATGTCCTGGCTGATCATCTGTCGCGTATCCCACAAACTGCAGACGAGGAACGAGATGATCCAGACCTCCCTGATGCTTCCCTATTCTTGGTAGAAACTGTAACTCCCTGGTATGCAGACATTGCCAATCTACTGGCAACCCAACAGTACCCTCCTGGTATCTCCAGTCGGGAAAGGAAGAAGCTCATGCTAGAATCAGCCCCATACACCCTGCTAGGCGGTGCACTGTACAAGAAAGGCAAAGATGAAGTGCTCAGAAGATGTGTTGCAGGAGACGAGATTGGGATTGTTCTGAAGGCTTGCCACGACGAGCCATGTGGAGGTCACTTTGCAGGAGAAGCTACAGCCAGGAAGGCTCTGCTAGCGGGATATTGGTGGCCTACCATTCATAAGGATGCCTATGATTACTGTAAAAGATGTGATGCTTGTCAAAGAATGGGGAAACCCACCAAGACAAGTGCCATGCCGCTGCAACCTATCCTTCCGTTGAAGCCGTTTGAGAAGTGGGGCATCGACTTCGTAGGTCCAATCGATCCTCCTACCAGAAGGAAACAGAACCGATACATCCTCGTATGTACGGATTATGTCACAAAGTGGTGTGAAGCTAAAGCCCTCAAGCGGGACGATGGTAACAGCGTGGCCCTGTTCATGTACGAGAATATCATCACCCGTTTTGGCAGTCCCTTAGAGCTGGTAAGTGACAGAGGCACTCATTTCCTTAACAAAGTCATGGAAGAGTTGACAGAATTGTATAAGATCCGCCATCGCAAGTCCACTCCTTATTACCCCAGAGCCAACGGCCAAGTCGAAGTCACCAATCGCATCCTCTGCTCGATTCTGACAAGAACAATTGCCGCACATCGTCGTGATTGGGATGATCGACTTACAGAGGCCCTCTGGGCGTACAGAACCTCCCATAAAGCAGCAACGGGACAGACACCTTTCCAGTTGGTGTATGGTACAGAAGCAGTTTTTCCTGTTGAACTGGAACTACCCTCTTTGAGAGTGGCTATCAAAGAGCGTTTGGGGGATGATGATTCACTGCAACGCCGTCTCCTGCACTTGGAATGTTTGGACGAAATTCGTCGGATGGCTCTACAGTGCATGGAAGCCACGCAAGCTCGACGTAAGGGTTACCATGATAGCTTCATCAAGCATAAAGAGTTCAAAGAAGGTGATTTGGTCCTAGCCTATGATTCACGATTTGGCAAGTTTCCTGGCAAGCTCCAACAGCGGTGGATGGGCCCCTATAAGGTACTTGCCGTCAACCCTAATGGTTCTGTCCAAGTGCAGACCGTTGATGCCTCTGATGATCCCTTTCTGATCAATGGATATCGCCTGAAGAAGTACTTCCCTCCTTGGGGATCTTGACAATTACGGACACTTGATCTTTTCCCTCGTTGGCGCGGCACGGTACTTCTTATGATGCTACTTCTGATAGCCGTTCTTCAATCACTCCTGCTGAAGTGGATGCAACCCTCTGTTCCCTCAAAACCTCCTTTCAGCCTTGATCTCTTATCTTCTATTTTCCACCAGTGGCAGTACAGAGGTTGGTTCTGACACATGGTCTTTATACCATTCCCTTGCTCACTTTGAAAAAAAAAAAAGGAAGAAAAGAGAAGAAAAAAAACAAAACATATCGGTTATGGGAGAAAAGGACTTAGGTCCCTGTCATGCCGACCTATTCTTCGAGAAAAGGTGGAAACACCCTCGGGAATAGGGGAAAATAAGAAAAAGAAAAAAAAAACAAAGAAGAAAAAGAAAAAAAAAACAAAAACAACAAAACAAATCTGTTATGAGAGAAAAGGAACCAATTCCCTGTCATAGCAGGCCTCGTTCCAAGAAAAGGTGATAAACACCCTTGGGCGGGAAGCTGGCTGTGGAAAAGGTGGTAACACCCAGCAGTCCAGAAAGCGGATTCATTGATTGATATTCCCAGGATCCAATTCCGAAGCTGCCTCCCTTGGTACGCTGTGTCTTGGGTCTTTCTGCAAAGTGACTACCTGTCCTCTAGCAGACGACATGTTCCTATCCAACACAATGTTCGAATTTGATGGCTACCTCCCTGGGTACGCCTCTTCAACAACTGATGACGCGATCTTCATCGACAACCCCTTGAGTGATGTGAGCTTTCATCCTAACCGGATGGGGAAGTGAGTATGGTTGCCCTCTGTATCTATCAACAGAGCGTGAGACAGAGGGTGGGGCGAGAGACCAGTCTTTTCCCTTCAAATCAAATGAGAGGTGAGAAATGTGAATGAAGTGTTGCACGCACGGGGTGGGCCTCTCAATGCACAAAGCACAATTTGTCCCTGTGCACTGCACCATAAGGCTCCCTTGCCTTCCTTCTCGCACCATATGCCGGCACAGGGCGGGATGCACTGTTGCACCATCAAATGCGCACAAGGCATACACCCTTTGCACAAGTGATTGTGAGGATTACATCAACGGATTTCAGGAAAAGGCTGCCCTTCTGTATTTATCCACAGAGAGTGCGACAGAGGGTGGGCTGAGTGTGACTGGAGTTTCTTCAATCATTTCCTGAGAGGTGAGATTGAGGGACGTTACGACATTTGGAGTCAGGTATGTTCCCGTTTCCCTATGCACCCACGGGATGGGTTTTTACCATCAACACAAGACACATCACCCTGTTCTGTGCACTGCACCATAAGGCTCCCTTGCCTTCCTCCTTGCACTTATGCCAGATGGGTTGGACGCACTAATGCACCATCAACTGTGCACCCTGGCATACTCCTTCTGCACCATTTCCCCCTTGTTGATTCCTCAACCGGGTATGAGATATGGGTTTTAATCATTCTTTCTCGTGAGATATCAGTCATGGGGCGAGTGACTGATCTTTCATTCCAATTGAGTGATTGTGAGTTGAGTGCAATATCCCTCATCATCGACAAATCTCCTACGATTCCTTCCATCAGCTACCTCCCTGGGTACGGCCGCGTGGTCTCTGCCATGATGAACGTGTGCTGTAGAGATGCCTTGGTCCCTCCAGCGCCGACAACCACAGTGGACGTGCCGTTGACACTCAACCTTGATTCTTGACGAAACGGGCCAAGTTTTTCTAACCCTACAACTTCTGTTTCTTAGTGATGGTCATGTTTTAAGTGTGGGGAAGTTAGTGGATGGTCTGTGGCATGGTCCTGGGTCCCTAATGCTCGGTTAACCCTATCCGTTAAGGTCTTAAGTGTGGGGACGCGTCCCTGCGCGTCTACATTGCCTACTCATCTACATATGCCTTACCCTGTTCATGCATGTATACCATGACTTGCTTTTACCCTCCTGGGGTCCCTTCCCACCCGCCCGGTTATGTTTCACCCACCCTTGGGACTGTTCCCTTGCAGTATTCCTTCATTCCCTGATTTTGAGGTTTTTCCATGTGAATGCACCCTACGTTCACTTAACTCCAAATCCAACCTTATAGCCCTGTTCCTCCCATTGACCTGACCATTTTTCCTTTTTACCTACCCCTGTTCCGGTGCACGGTTTTTGCGTTATTAATTTTTGAAGCATTTTACACGATTTAGACGGTTTTCCATGTGAACGGGCTTTTCTTGCTTCGAAACCATGATCTGACATCATAGCCCTGACCAACGCTTTTCCCCTGACATTTTTCCTTTTTATTCTGTCTCATTCCGATACATGGTTTGTCCGTTATTAATTTTCCGGCTTTTCGCAACTTTTTCGTGCGTATTTTTGACATTTTTCCATGTGAACCTGCCCTATTTGCATCGGAATTCCAATTTGATTTGACAGCCGTGTCCCCCATGCCTTCCCCTACCTTTTTCCTTTTTTCTCCACCCTTTTTCGACGTTCGGATTTTTACTTATTAATTTTTACATGACTTTTTGGGAGTCTTTTTGGAGTTGTTCACATGTGAACCCCTCCTATTTCCGCCGGACCTGCGGTTTTAATGTGATAACCCTGTGCCACTCCTTCCTGCGCACATTTTTCCTTCTTACTGCATGTCATTCCGGTAAACGGTTCGTCCGATATTAATTTTCGATCCCATTTTCGGGTTTGTTTTTTGGGTTTTTCCCGTGTGAACGCGTCTTACCTTCGTCGGAATTATGTTTTGACATGATCGGATTGTCGGGCACATCTTTTTGCACCGTTTTCCTTTTTGCTGCACCTCCTCCCGATGCACGGATCTTTCGATATTAATTTTTAAATTGCGTTTTTGGTTCATTTTTTGTGTTTTTTGCACGTGAACGTCCTTTACCCCTCTCGGAACCCCCGTTCCGTATTTTTCCTGTTTCCCCCCTGTCGTCCTGCCCACTTTTCGTTTTTACGGTATTTCGTTTTGACATCCGGATTGGGAGTTATTAATTTTTCTGTATTTTTGTGTTTTTTCTCGCGCTCGTTTTGCGCGTGAACGCGCCCGTTTTCGATTTTACGCGTCTCCACGCGCCCCGGTCGTGTCCGCGTACCCCGTACCGTCATCCCAGCGTCGTTTCAATCCCGTCACGGCAAATTTTTTTTTACCCCGCCCCGCGCACGTGCGCGGGACGGGGATACGTCCGCCATTGCCCCTGCCCATCCATCTTACCCCCCGCCCATTGCCCTTACCTCCTTTTTAAAAACAAACAAAAAAAAAAAAACAAGAAAGATGAAAAAAAAATAAATAGAAAAATTTTTCACCAACGGCCACCTTTCCCCCCCGCCTCTCAACCGCCTTCTCCTCTCTCCTCTCTCTTTTTCTTGCTTCTCTCTCTCTCTCTCTCCCTCTCTGTGCGTTCCTCTCCCTCCTCCATCATCTCCCTTCTCTCCTCTCTCTCCCTTCTTCCTTCTCTCTTCTCCCTCTCCCTTCTTCTTCCATCTCCACCTCCTCTCTCTTTTTCTCCTTCTCCTCCCACTCTTCTTCTCTTCCTCTCCTCCTTCTCCTCTCTGCGCCTTTTCTCCTCCCTCCCCCCAACCTCCTTCCTCCCTACTTCCCTCCTCCTCCTCCCTCCTTCTTCCCTCCTCCCTCGACCTCCTCCTACTCCTCCTTCTCCTCTTCTTTCTCCTTCTCCTCCCCCCACGCCTTCTCTTCCCCCCACTCCTTCTTCCTCCACCGTCTCCTCCCTCCTCCTTGCGCCTTCCAGCCCCCCCAGCGCCGCCGCTGTCTGTCCCCTACCCCCAGCGCCCCGCCGCCTTCAGCCCTTCTTTCCCCTCCTCCAGCCCGCCCGCCCGCCTGCTTCTCCTACCCCCCTCCGTCCTGCTCCTCCCCCAGCCCGCTTCTTCCCTCTCCCTCCTCCGCCACCGCGCCCTCTGGTACTCCGTCGCCGAGCCGCCGTCGCCGTCCGACCACCCGCAGTCGCCCGCCGCCGTCGCCTGTCGGAGTGCCGTCGCCGCCCGGGTCGCCCGCGTTCGCCGCCACCTCGCCGCCACGTCGCCGCCGCAGCGCCGCCCGTCGTCGACTCCCCCTTCTCCTTCACCTCCACCTCCAACCTCCACCTCCACTTAGGTTAGCCACTAACTAACCTAAGTTAACACCTAACTAAACTAACTTAGTTAAAACCTAATTAAACTAACTTAGTCACACCTTAACTTAACTAACTTAGTTAGACTTAATTAACTAACTTAGTTAGTCAGAACTAACCTAGGTAGTTTTTCCTGACCAACATGACTAACCTAACTTCAGTGACTTAAGTGATTAATGTGACTTGTGCTTAAGTGACTTATGTGATTAATGTGACCAATGTGACTTACTTAATCACAGCCTTCATTTTTTCATAAAAAAATTTCAAAAAAATTTCTAAAAATTCCTTCTGTCTTTTGTTAATTTTTGGACCTTTGTCTGCTCAGAATTGCCTTTCCTATAATTACAGAAAATCCATCTTTCCTAAAATTACCCATAAATTGCCAAAAAAAATAGGAAAAATCATTTAAAAATGGTAAAAATTTGTCAAAAATTCTAAAAACATTCTCAAAAATTTCCCTCACCTCCCTTGCTCATTTTCCATTTATTCAAACATAAAAAAATTACAACTAAAAATCAAATCAAATAAATAAAAATAAAAAAACCAACATAAATCAAATTAACACATCTGCTAAGGTGTTATTTGTTGTTTCATCAGTGCTTTTTGCTTTTCCTTTCCTGGGACTCTTCCGTGCGCATTCCTGCATTTCATACACACCCTGCCAGGTATTTATTTTCTGTTATTTATTTATTTATTTTCCCCCTTAATCACAATTAATTGTTAAAATAAACCTTTTAATTCCCCCACCATGGCACGCGCATTCGCGCTAAACACACATTTTAATTAAAATAAACCAGCCGTTCACTTAGCACGCGCTACGTGCGCTACAGAGGCACTCTAAAATTTTTAATTAAAAAGAACCAGCCGTCACATGAGCACGCGCTGGCAAAAAAGCGCTCCACATCACCTTAATTATAATCAATGAATTGCATTTAGAGACCCAGTCGGGAATCGAAGTCCGGGACTCGTGTAACTGCATCGGCTTAACCTAATACTTGGTAATTAAATAACTAATAAGGAACCGCCGTTTTCTTATTAAGGTTTATCACCTAATAAAACTTCACCCATTTTTAATAATTGATTAAAATCCACCCTTCATTAAATTAAATCCCCCCTCACTGCACTTAATTCCCTTTTTTAATGAAGCGTTTCGTGGGATGGGTATACGCAGTTCTTAGTGTTATTTTCCATGGTCCAGTCTTGGTTCTATCATAGATGTCGTATTGATATGTGTCGGATATGGTATGGTTTTGGTTTCATGTCTTAGTTACGGTTACGGGTACGGTATGTAGTTTTTTTCTTTTATTGCCTGATACGGGGTTCAGGGTGTTTGTTTGATGCATCGCATGAAGCTTTCGGTCGCATTTGTCTCGAGGTCATGTCAAATTTTTTCTAGGATGTGGTTTGCCTGGGGTTAGTAGGTCGGGTCCCGTTTGATTGGTAATTCTCTTATCCTTCGTTTTTTGTCTGTTGGTTTGCAGGCATTCTCCTTGATTGTCTGTGTTTGTGGTGTGTGTGTAACCATCTGAATGGCGCCTTCTCATGCTCCTCCCCCTATCCAGTACGTCCCACTAGTTAGTCGGGATTACTCGTCCCTACTTACTTTTGAGCCCCTCACGAAGGCAGGACTTGCTGCTTTTGTGGCCACTCCTTTTCCATTACTTCCAGAGGATCCGTCCGTATGTGATGAGTTCCTGGCCTCTTACAGCAAGAAGACAGGAGTAGTCCAAGGCATGTCTATGACATTGACGTCTCGAGGCTTAGGGAAGGCTCTGTCCTTACCCTCCAAAGGGGAACCTTTTGTGACCACTCGACAGCTCTTCTCTAATGAAGAGATTCTCAAACTGTTGCAGAAGCAGACAAGGGAGGTCCTTGATGTTAAGAAAGTGATAAACTCTTCAGGAGTTTCGTTTTCTATGATCACTGATCCTGTCTGGAAGACGATGTGCCAGTTCCTTCAGGACAGGTTCATGCCTGCCAAAACGCCATCACACTATTTGTCCAAAGAGCTTTTCACAGCTTCCAGGATGGTGCTAAAAGGAGTTGCCATTGATTGGAGCACATACCTCCTTACTAAGATGGATCAGCATTTTGTTAAAGTCACGAGGGGTAATGTTACCAATGTTACCTATGGATCCTATTTGTCTGCCTTCTTGACCTATTCAGGTTTACAGAAGACTGTGCCTCTACCTCCTCCATCAGATCCAGTACCACCTCCTCCACCTTCAGAAGAGTCAGCACCTATTGACATTGAGGATGATGATTCTCCGCCTCCCCTGGTTATACAGCGCAAACGCTTGAAGAGGGTAGCGGACAAAGCCCCTGCTGTACTTCCCTCAGTGCCTATCCCTGCTACTTCTGGCAGTGACCTTCCTGGGTATCTCACTTGCAATAATCTGTTCCGAGCACATAGAGAAGGATCCTTAGAGATCTCAGTTCCTTCCCTGAACAGTCTCGTTTCAGGAGATGCCATTCCTTTCCTCTGCAAGGATATTCAAAGTTCCATTGAGTTGTCAGTGACAGCCTGTGTTCAGCAGCTGTACGCATCTTTCTATGAGGAGCTCATGCAGTCCAAAGACCAGTTGCATAAAGCAACATCTGAGTTAGCATCTGCTAAGGATACCCTAGCAGATTTATTTAAGCAAATGGAACAACAAACCCAACTGGTTGCCACCCAAAGTGATGAGCTTTCTTCATTGAAAACCCAGTTATTTGAGGCTCAGTCACAGGTTACTAGCCTTTCAGCAGAGAAGGAGAGGATGTCCAGTGAAGCAAAAGAATTCCAAGTTCAATTAGATGACAAGCTTTCAGCTTTACAAATGGCTAATGACACAGTGGCCAACCAAGCCTCCCAAATCCAGCAGTTGCAAGATCAGCTTGCAAAGTCCCGCTCTGTTCCTCCAAGCCCTCCTGTTTCATTAATTCCCTCTCTTTCACAGCAGGACTTGGCTGCCTTACAGAGACAGGCTACTTTGTGCCCTCTATTCCAAGACAAAGTGGAAAGATTGCAGTCCAGAATGGACTTGTTATGGTCTACCTTTGAGCAATTTCAGGACTATGTCCTACCAGACCATTCTTTCTTTGTCCATTACCATTTACAGAAGCTGGTCTTCTATATGAAGCTTTCCACGATGGATTTACCTTTTCCAGAGGATGGCTGGAGTGGGGCTTGGTCTGCTGAGTTGTTGACAGAGGTAGTCAGAATGCTCTTTGAAGATTCTGTCACGCCAGACACCATGCTGATGTCATACATGTATATCCGAGGAGATTTGTTAATTCCAGATGAGGTAGATATGGCATGGTATGTGGGGGATGTGGTCTTACATGCTGTTCTATATGTCAATCATTTGGAGTTGCGCATAGCTGATATGTTCCAGAATTATTCCTCCAAAGTGGCTGATTGTCAGGATAATTCGTGGCATCCCATGATTGAGTCAGTGGTCCTAAATCAAAGACAAAACACAGCTCCTACCTTTGTACAGAGTACTAACCAACTGAGGATGGATCTTTTAACCTATCTTTCCAAACATAATCCGTTTGATGCTACTTTCTTTGATGCCTATCATAGACGATCTCTTTTAGGACCTTCTGTTCCTACCCTCCTTTATTACCAACAATTGGCTCACCGCTATGCTATATATTTTTCCCTTTGTCAAACTCATTCCCCAGTAATTTTGCCACTTCTTTTCCAACCTTCATCTTCCCCTCAAATTCCTATTTTCACTTACTGTTCCTTTATTGAGGATAGGGTATTTTCCCCTTCTCCACCCTGTCCTTCACCCCTCATTAATGTACCCTCCACATTTCCTATTTATCAATTAACACCTTTCCTTAGTGATTCCTTCCAAATTTCTGCCACTCCTTCTTTAACCTTTTCTTCCTTTTATGATTTTTCCTATCCTTCCCTACATCCACTTTCCCTTATTCCATTACCCTCTCCTAGTACTTCCATATCTCAACCACCTCAGTTGGTTAGTGACTGTGCTGGTTTTGATACTCAGATTTCCAGAAGAAGGGGATGGAGTTCGGATGATTGCCTTACAGGACCGCAGATTAATTGGCCAGTAATTCCAGGGGAATGGACAGTTTCAAGTCAAGCTTATCAAAACTATGTTCATTTTGCCCAACAATATTCACAGTCTGCAGATCCCTCAGTGAGATTAACTGCTCACTTTGCTTGGTACCTGGCGTATATGCATAGGCATTCCCATACTGATTCAAAGCCTATTCCAAAGTTGTGCATGAATGTCAATGTTAGCATTGATTCTCAACAGCTGGAGATACTGTATTTTCATGCCCTCTGTTTGCCTAGCAGATACCTGGTCCTGTTGGAAAGGATGTGTTGTCTCCAATTTTTTCAAAATCCTCCTAAAAACTTTGTAGATGAATCCTTATCTATGGATCGATTCAGACAACATCAATCTTTTAAGAGGGATCATCTTCATTGATGCCTTTCCAATGTATACTGCAAGCTTTTTAATGCCAAACTCTCTTTTTGAAGAAGTCATTCAGATGGTTGTGTTGTGTATTAGTGTTTGTGTTGTGAGTTCATGTATGTCAAACGAACGTGGTGGATTTTGTGTACGAGCTATGTTTTGGAGATTTGTAGAGATGGGGTCGTGGTTGGAAAGTTGAAGCTGATGCTGATGAAGAAGAAGCAAACTCTTATATCCTTTACAAATTTGTGGTGATTTTTAGTTTGATAAGAAGTGTTAATGTATAAAAGAGTTTTCCTTTCTTTGTATTTTTATATCAGAAACAGGTTATAAGATGGGGTCGTGGTGGATGGATTCTTTGTAAGAAGATATTGAAGATCAAAGTGAAGCTTTGAAATGAACTTGTATTCCCTTTTTCCTGGGTCGCGAGGACGCTTCCTTATTAAGTGTGGGGATATGTTGAGTGTTGAAATGACTTGTTTTTTGGCTGATTTTTGTTGTTTTTGAGAGCTGAATGATTGATTTTATGAGATGATTGATTGATTAGGAAGTGGTTTGAGAGTGTTTTGGATGATATTGATTGTGTTTTGGAAGATCATGATGTTTGTTGGTGGTTCTGTGATGTTCTGATAGGTTCTGATTGGTTCTGTATACCTTCTGTTTTGTTCTGTTTTGGTCTGTTTTGTTCTGATTGTCTTCTGTAAGGAGGGATGGAGTATTGATTGATGAAGAATGAGATATTGTGAAAGTTTAGTGAATGGTTTGTGAGAGTTTGGAATGGTTTGAGAGTGAGTTATGTAGTTTTGATGACCTTCTGTAACCTTCTGTAGGTCTTCTGTTCTGTTTCTGTTCTGTTCTGTACTGTAACTGTTCTGGTACTGTTCTGTAGACTGTTCTGTAAGTGTTCTGTGGAATGTATGTGTGATTTTGGGAAAGTTTTCTAGCTTTGGAAAGAGGTGAATACAAGTGCAAAAGAGCTGAAAGAAGTGGAAGAAGTAGCTGTTGAAGACTCAAGAGAAGACTAGAGTGAAGTGACAGTAGTGAGCTATGAAGAGACACTGTAGTGGCTCTGGTGACCTTTCATATCAGACATACCTCTTGGGAGGGGTATCCACGACCTAAGAGTGATTATTGAGAGTAATTTTGAGAGATTGTAGAGAGGATATGATGTATTATTGATGGAGTGTGTGAGAGAGAGTCAGAGATAGCCAATTCTATTGATTGTATATGAGAGATTGAGAGAGAAGACTATGAAGATATTGAAGATGAATACTATGTGATGTATTTCCATTCAAAGATGGTGTACTTCTTTGCTTTCTTTGTGATATTGATGGATTTTATGAAGATGTTGAAGAATATGGTTGATTCTATTAAAAACCGTGGGAGATTCACATGATGCTGCATGAAGATTTGTTGTGCCTGGTGTTCTTTTCTTCATTGTGATAATATGAAACATGATAAACAAGCTTGTTGATGTTACAAGATAGATTTTCTTGCAAGAGAATTCCCTTTTCCTTGGTGTTCCTCTCGGGGCTCCAAGGACTCGCCTCCTACAAGCTCACCCATGCATAAGCCCAGAAGAGTCGAGCAAGCCTATCAGCCCAAACCACAAACGTCTTTACACACTTCAACCCTTGCTAGTGTTGATAAGACTTGCTAAACCCAATCCGAGTGTAGCAACCCATCTGTAGTAGCTACTACTCCGACGCTCATCCACGAGGCTCAACCACCGCTTCATGGGCAACTGCCACCATCTGCCGCCAAGCCTTCTAGCCCCATCAAATCCCAGCCACTTGCAGCCCTCCTACGAGCGGAAATCATTCCTAACTTTAGCCACAGACCTAGCCGAAGACACAGGGGATGATGTTATTGCTTGTCTTAGACGCTTAGATGCCATGTTCATGTCACTGGCTCTAAGTTATGACTGCTTGGACTTAGACCTGTTGCAAGAGCCTTTAGCAACTGAAGTTCGCACGATGCCTTGTTCCTAGGAAACATTTGAATTTGCATTTGTCAAAACACCCTGAGATATCAAGAGAACAAGCCATCAAACAACGCCTCATTACATCCTGCAATAAGCGTATGGCTTCTTCCATCACTGATAAAGAAGTCGAGGAGTTGAAAGAATTAGTTGACACCGACTCCCCATTTTTACAAAACTTGTATACTCTGCGATTGCAATGGGAACTCGAAGGATGTCAAATCATGACCAACGCTGAACAGTGCCGCGCAATCAAAACATTAGAGTATGACCCAACCTATGTCGCGCCCACCTCATATAGAGTGTTAACCACTCTTTGTGTCCGACCCATGGAAGAGCACGTCAAAGGACACCCATATCTTGATCGTCTCCTAACTGAAGAAGATTTCCTAACAGATGTCCTCACTTACATCACACACGTAAGTACCCGACCCTTCGATCTAGACTGCAAGGCTCAGTTGGAGTATAACCCAGAATTCTATACTTGGCTCATGCGCAAGTAATCCTTATATCTGAATGCTGAATGCCCTTGACCTCCTAACCTTCAATCCTAGGAAGTATTCTTCTCAATTTGGAAGGGGAAGGGGTAAGGTGAATCAAAGGGGGTAAAGTGAATCAAATTAAAACCAATCAAGATCAAACAAACACATAAACACATAAGAAACTGGTGATGTAGGAGGAATGTTACAAAAGCTTTGAAATAAAAGGCAAAAAGTCTGAAGGGAAGAATCTATGTTGGATCTTAATGCTTTCATTCAACAAACATAAAGTCTTTCTTTTCAACAAATTATTATTTTTAAAAACACTAATGGGAATTATGGTTCATGACAAGAACGAAAGATGTCGCAACAAGACCGTGCCCACCAACTCCCCTTCACGGAAGAGGAAAGGACCCAGTACGACATCTCCTTGGCAAGCCGTGTCTACAACCAACTAAAATTTCAAACCATCCATAACATCGAGGAAGTAGTGGCCAAGGAGGAAGCAACCAAGAGGGTCCTAGAGTAGTGCAACCTTACTAATTACCTTGAGAAGTTCGCCCAAGAGCATGACCACACAAAGTGTGTGGAATTCTTCAAAACTTACAACCCAGATCAAGAATGTGGAATTGTAACAGTGGGAAGGGGGGAGAAGGCCAAACAGGTATAGGTACCCTTGAACCCAGCCTTGGTGGAGAAGGCATTGGGGTTAGAGCCTAAGGTGGAGAAGAAGCAGAAAAGAGACGTCTATGCCATGCTTAAGATGAAGAGGAAAGAGGTGCTGACCAATGACAACATTAGCATCTAGGATATCCCTGATGCTGAAGTCTGCATGTAGGCAAAATTGGTGCACTCACTGTTCTCCAGCCAGCGCTACAATTCCCTCATGCACCGGATCAGCGTGCCTGTGCTAGAAAACATGGCAGCTCGCACCCTGGATGAGGTTGACTAGAATGGCTATGTGCGCAAGACCATAGACCAGCAACAAAAGCACTAGCCTTGGGGAGCAAGCCAACAGGCGGGGAGTCCCCAGCCTCCAAAAGCATTGAGAGGAAGAAAGTCTCATCCAAAGCCTCTTTCAGTGGCTATGGAAGTGTTTTGACTGCCCTTGTCCAGGAGGCAGTAAAAGAGGCACAGGATACAGAGGAAGGAGAAGAAGAAACACCCAATAAATTGCCCCCTCCACCAAGAGTTGTCTAGCAACATGACTGAAAGTGACGAAGAAGGGGGAGAACAGAAGGAACAATCAAGCAAAAAGAAAGCAAAGAAACTTAAGAAGCAGGACGAAGGCCACAAAAAGGAGAAGGAGGACTTAGAGAGAGCAAAAAGGAAATCCCTCAAAAAGGTGGAAGAGAGGGAGAAAAAGAAGAAACAAGAGGCAGAAAAGTCAAAGGAAGAAGCCAAGATAGCCAAGAAGGTGTCAAAACAGGAGGCCGAAGAGAGGAAGAAGAAAGAAAAAGAAGAAGCAGATAAATTGGAGAAAGAATCTAGGAAAGCAGAAGAAGAGAGGGAGAGAAGGGCTGCTGAGGAAGAGGAGGAGCTGAGAAGGAAGGAGGAGGAAGACATGGCCGAAGCCACATGTCAGTCTATAGAGCAACAAAGTAGGGCAGATGACCTAGGAGCTCTGAGCCCGCCCAGGGAGGAGGGGCCAGGCTCAAGCACTCAGGTGTTGGAGATCATACCACTAGCCATCTCACTGAAGGCAAGGGTAAAGCCCCCATCCATCCTATCGCGACCCTCCTGGTGCCTACCATCGAAGTAGCCTCCCTCACCCCAAGCATCCCCACTCGTCTCGACGTCTTAAACTTTGTGGCCTAGATGCAATATTTCATCAATAAAGAATTAGCCCAAGGGAAGAGCATGGAAACCACGGCCACGGGGCAGAAGAGGCTGGCCAACACAGACCTCACCACCATTTAACTATGATGAATACGTTGCTGAATTGCTCTCTCAACTAGAGAAAGATAAAGAGGAGATGAAGATAGCTGTGGCCGAGTTAGCTGTGGAAAAAGAGTCGGTAGCTGCTTTTCATCTTGAAAAGAACGACACATAGCCATGCAACAAAAGGAGATCTTTGATCTCAAATAGGAGTTGAAGGCTAAGGACGACAAAGAGGAAAGCTGGAGGTAGCAGCTGGAAGATGAGAATCAGGAGTTGGTAAAAATGTAGAGGGAGTATAAACTCTTGATCATGCAACATGAAGAGCTAACCGCAAAGACTGATCAGATCAAACGAGGCATGGAGAAGTTAGCCGCCAAAGAAGAGGAAAGGAAGCAAGAGGAAGAACAACATCACAAGGAGATGGAGATCATGACTGAGAAGCTGAACTTGGAAAGAAAAGAGCAGGAGAGAATGAGCAAAGAGTTGAAAAACCAGGAGCAAAGACTCATAGCTCTGGTGCAAAGGCAAGGGGAAGGCATGGAGGAAATGAAGAAGAGAGCCGAAGAATGGGCGGGACAAAATGAACGGAGGATGAAGACCTTAGCATGTCGCCTAGCTCTTGTGGAAAAAGAGAAAATCCTCACAGAGAGCAGAGCAGAGGCCGCCCAAGTAGCCTTCAACACTCAACAGAAAGACTTCTTGAATACACTAATGGATACCACCCCCTCAGAGGAAGGGGAGTCCCTTGAGGTGGCAAAGAAGAAACTAAGCATAGCCCACATGGCCTTGCAAGCAGGACTGCACATGCCACCCCAACCCGATGTTGTGAGGCCGAGCCTTGATGATCAATGGAAGTACTTATTGATGGCCGGCCTAACCCCCCAGGAGGTTGATCCACTAGGCTTTGAAGAGGAAACACAACAAGCAGACCGACAGAGGGATGAAGATGAACTCCAATATGATATGGGCAGATTTAAAGAAGAGGTGATCCCACAACCTCCCTCGCCACATTCCCAAGAGCAGCCATCAATTGACACATCTGCGGAAAGACAAGCCCACCCCAACCCGATGTTGTGAGGCTGAGCCTTGATGATCAATGGAAGTACTTATTGATGGCCGGCCTAACCCCCCAGGAGGTCGATGCACTAGGCTTTGAAGAGGAAACACAGCAAGTAGACCGACAGAGGGATGAAGATGAACTCCAATATGATATGGGCAGATTTAAAGAAGAGGTGATCCCACAACCCCCCTCGCCACATTCCCAAGAGCAGCCATCAATTGACACATCTGCGGAAAGACAAGCCACCCTTAGGGAAAGGAGAAAGAAACTGGTGGAAGAAACCATGAAACAAATGAGAGCCAAGCCGGTCGTGCAACCATCCACACCCCTAGCACCATGCCCAAATGACCTCCCAGCAAGTTTCCACATGGAATTAATAGTTTGGGAGTGACAAGAAAGGGACAAAAAACCCTTCTCCTTTAGCTTCCTTATGCCCAACAGCCTGAGGAGAGTCATGCCACTTTAAGTAGTGGAGGAAGTGATTGTGATTGGAAGTCGACTAGGCCAGCAATGGCTGGAAGAAAGAGAAAAGAATCCCACTGTCTGGGGGACCGAAGAGGTAGAATTTTGGCAGAATAAGGTCTTTGAAGTGCCACATTCTGTACAAGGCTATAACTGCTAGCCCATGTGGAGGAGATGGGTGTGCGACATTAGCATGCTTGCCTGGATGGCCTTTTGCAACACCTTACCCTACGAGAGGAACAACCCTATATTTATGGCATACCCTTGTAAGGTAGGAGTGGATTTTGACACTACCCTCCATGGACGCTATGACTTCCCCATTATCTATCATCCTAATTGTGCCTCTTTTGAACAAGCTCTCACCTTCACCTTTGAAAGCCTAGACGTTTCCATGACCCGCTTCCTCGCCAAATTTTCCTCTTGCCCTGATCCAACCTTCATAACCACCTGTAACTACCTTAGGCTTCTTAAACTCTTACCTAAGCAGGACCCTACCCCATAAGAATGTGGCCTCCCACCCCTCTTTTTTGATCCTAACGCCATCGATAGCTGCGCCATGATGCACTTGATGATGAGAGCTAGCCTTCTACCTTCTTTTTGCTTAGCTCTTCTTGAAGATATGAATGATAGCCAGTTCACCCAATGTAACCACCCCTTCCTCTCCACCACTTCACTCCATGTTCACATGAATCTCAAGGGATACATGCAGAGTTGTCAGTTTTTGAGCAAATCTATCAGGCCCCCTTCTCCACCTCACTATGACGATGAAAGTTAGAAATTGGCTGTCATCCTGGCTTAATAAAAATGTTACAAAAAAGAGAGAAAAAGAAAAAGAAAAGAAAAGAAAAATAAAAGCAAGAAAGGAAGACAAGAAAACACATCACAAAAATAAAAAGAAATGGAAAGAGAGACTCACATGAAGACACAACCAGGACCACACAAGACACGATCACTGCATCTAGGGGTCCTTAAGTTAGGTGTGTCCGGTGGTTTCGGTCGGCCAGCTCCACTCCTAACCCCCTAGCCCCCTTTTGACCCCCCAATTCACGCTTAGGGCACATCAAGGGTAGGACATACCTAGGGAGGTAACACTTGTCTATGGTTAGACATGTCACCCTATGCTACACACACCGCACCTCCCTATCGCACAAATGGGGTCCTCAAGTGTGGGGAATCACCCAGGCCTGCTTGTGGTTAGACCGAGTTCCCCGTTCCACCAACATGAGCATAATGCACCACACAGTAAGGTAGACACTCCCCTTAGGTAGAGCACCGTACCTTCTCCTTTCAGGTACTACAAAATGCGGCAAACCACCAACTCCGAAGGCCCCATCATCCACTTGATATCTGATTGGCTTCTCCACCAATCATCATTGCCAAAGATTCCAAAGCATCTGAATCCACATGTAACCCTATCATCACCTGACCAACTTGCCAGCTGCCTACCCTTTCCCAACAAATAGCTAGAAGTGCCATGGGATTGGCACCCATGGGGTAATGTTAACCTCAATTCGAGATGGCGGAAAAATGATGGAAAAAGAGCAAAGGTGTAGAGGCAGCCCCTAAAGCTAAGCTGAGGCAAAAAGTACAATTTTAAATGAAAGGCGCCTCAAAAAACTCTAAAAACTCTTGTAAAAGAACGCCAGGCTCCCCCTGTGCCATTTGTAAAAGAATAGACGGGTATAGGCTTAGGGCATAAAGCAAGAAGAGGGAATTAGAAAAAGGGACCTTGCCACAATGGCCAATCATGTAAAAAGGGATGGGTACACATGGGATTTTAGGGTTTTGTATATAAAGTTGAAAAGTGAATGAGAAGCTCATTCTTTGGTGTGTGGCTAACAAGAGTCATCTCTTCTTCTCTTCACCTTGCTTGTGTGTGTGCTCTTGAGAGAGGGAGTGTGAGAGTGTGAGGGAATGAGTGAGTGTTTATAAACTTAAGGAAGTTGTGCGAGGGAGGTATCTACCACCTGCCTACCGCACACAAAAGATGAATGCGTTCTATGACTTGAAGCAGCTAGGGTTATTTCAAAGTTCGTTTCACTCCTAAAGTATGCGCCTCCAATGGATATGACACAACAGGTGTCAAAATTCTGTGCTAGGTTGAATCCACCCATAAACACCCGATTGGAATCAACACGCCCAACGGACCTACAAGACGCACTCATTCGAGCTACTCCAATAATACAGGAGGTGTAGACCAAACAAAGGAACAATAGGATTTGGCCTTACAGAGATAAGAATAAGGGTATGGCTAAGGCCCAGACTACGAGAGCGTAGGGTCAGAATCAGGGCCAAAGAAAGAAAGCTAGGGCCAATGCTGTCAACAACTTTGTTCCTACACAAAGTAATGGTCGCAACCCACGTTGCTTCCATTGCAATGAGGTTGGACACTTTAAGAGGGAATGTCCCAAGCTTAGCAGAGGACATCACCAAGGGAAATTCCAAGGTCAAAATAGAGCCGCTCATGGCCAAGGAACCACCGTTATGGCCAGAGGGAGAACCTCTAGTGTTTCCAACAAAGAGCTGGACGATGAAGAAGATCCATCCATGGATGCTGACATTGAGAGGGCAATAGTTCACGCCGCTCTTCATAGGAAGGGTCCGAATCGCCAATTCTCGGTGATTCAAACTCCATCAGATCATCAAGGTAAAAGCTTCAAAACCTTGATTGACTGTGGCAGTACACATTCCTTCATTTCACCAATATGTGCAAAAAGATTAGGGATAGCCACAATAGATGCACCTAGTTTACTTGTGGAATTGGCAAATGGTCGTGAGGTCACTTGTACTAGGTAAAGTGCTAAGGTGGAATTCCTACTGGGTGGGAAGCCAACTTGGAGGAGATTTAGGGTAATGAATCTAGGTGTCCATGAATGTTTACTCGGAATGGATTGGCTAATACCCAATGATGCCCACATTCACTGTGGGAAGGGCCAAGTCTCCTTTCGAAATTCTGAAGGGGAACTAGTCACGACTCAAGGTGAGGCCGGTAAGCCAAAGATACAGTTGGCAAAAGCAACATGGATAATAAAAGGTGTTAGAAATGGCCTACCTGTCTATCTGATTAAACTGAATAAGCTAGATCAGAATCACGAATCTGGGGAAGAACCTTCATGGTTAAAGGAATACGCAGATGTATTTCCTTAAGATCTGGCAGAACTACCTCCTCAAAGGGAAGTCGACCATGAAATCAAACTTGTGCCAGGAGTTGCACTAGTCACAAAGAGGCCGTATAAGATATCCATTCCAAAAGCTATCGAACTGAAAGAGCAACTCAAGCAACTGTTAGACCAAGGCTACATCCGTCCTAGCAGTTCACCATGGGGAGCTCTAGTGCTGTTCTAAAAGAAGAAAGATGGAACGCTTCATCTATGCATTGACTACAGAGGGTTGAATCAATCAACCATAAAAAATAAACACCCCATTCCAAGAATAGATGAATTACTTGACCACCTTTAAGGAGCGAATATCTTCTCTAAGATAGATCTCAGATGTGGATATTATCAGATAAGGATAAAAGAAAAAGATATCCTGAAGACTACATTCAGTACAAGGTATGGACACTTCGAATTCCTAGTGATGTCATTCGGGCTAACGAATGCTCTTGCTACCTTTAACAGGTTAATGCAGGATATCTTTAGGCCCTATCTTGATGACTTCATACTCGTCTTCTTTGACGATACCCTAGTCTACTCAAAACATGAAAAGGATCATGAGCCCCAGCTTCACATTGTTTTTGAAACAATGAGAGAACACAAGCTTTATGCCAAAAAGAAGAAGTGCGCATTTTTCAAGCGATAGATTGAATATTTGGGATTCATTGTATTAGCGGAAGGAATTTCAGTAGATCCAGCTAAGGTCAGAGACGTTCTGGAATGGCCAACACCAACTTCTGTCAAAGAAATACGTAGTTTTCTTGGGTTGACAGGATGGTACAGGATTTTCATCAAAGATTATGCTTTGATTGCAGCACCTTTGGCTGATCTACTAAAGAAGCAAGCCGCAATTGTATGGTCACCTGCCGAATAGACCAGCTTTGGCAAACTAAAGCAAAGCTTAGTATCAGCACCTATCCTGAAACTTCCTGATCTTAGTAAGGAGTTTGAAGTGGTAACTAATGCTAGCGCACTTGCTTTAGGATGTGTACTTATGCAAGAAGGTCATCTCGTAGCATATTCTTCAAGAAAATTGAAGAGCCATGAAAGAAATTATGCTACCCACGATTTGGAGCTGTTGGCTGTCATCCATGCTCTCAAACTTTGGAGACATTACTTGCTAGGTAACAAATTTTCCTTAGCGACGGACCACAAGAGTTTTAAATGGATCTTCACCCAAAATGAGCTTAATATGAGGCAACGCCGATGGATCGAAGTGCTGGAAGAATATGATTTTGAAATCAAATATAGTCGTGGAAAAGAGAATGTAGTTGCCGATGTGCTCAGTCGCAAGGCATTTCTAAATTCTCTTATTTTGTAAGATCCATCAACGGCAAGGTTTCTAGCCATAAAGGTATCAATGCTAAACAACCCGATTCTTGAGCTAGCAAAAGAAGGGGCATATCATGATCCAGTCTATTAGAAAATGCTAAGGGAGATCCCCATCAAGGATCAAGACCCGAAGCTAAAGACGAAGTATCAAGAATTCTTTGTCAGTAGTGGACTTGTCTACTTTAGGACAAGATTATGTATCCTTGCAAGCCAAACTCTCAAGTAGAAGATACTGTGGGAAGCCCATGACTCCCCTTTCTCAGGACATTTTGGCTATGCCAAGACCCTTAATGTGGTTAGAAAGAGCGACTATTGGGAAAGGATCAAGGGCAACGTTCTCAAATATGTCACGGAATGTTTGTCTTGTCAACGCATTAAGGTAGAACATGTCAAAATGCCTGGGAAATTGCAACCACTTGACATTCCCCAAATGAAATGGGAATTCATTAGTATGGACTTCATTGTTGTCCTACCCCAAGTTCAGGGAGGATACAACTCTATTATGGTTGTAGTAGATATGCTCACCAAGGTTGCACATCTCATCCCTGTCAAGACAAACTATAAAGCTTCAGACATCGCAAGATTATTCATCAAGGAAATATTCAAACTGCATGGGTTACCCAGAAGAATCATTAGTGATCGTGACTCTCTATCCACATCACACTTCTGGAGGGCTATCTTTGAGGCTATTGGAACTCAACTCTATTTCAGTACAGCTTACCATCCCCAAACTGATGGTCAAACAGAACGAATCAATCAAGTCATTGAAGATATGCTTAGGGCATACTGTTGTCGCGAACCCAAAAAGTGGATTCAATGTTTGCCACTGGTTGAGTTTGCCTACAATGCCTCTTACCAACAGAGTATTCAGATGATCCCTTTTCAAGCATTGTATGGGCATGATTGTCGTACCCCTTTGAACTTCTCAGGCCCAACTTTGAGGGTAGAAGCTTCAAGGCAGATGTTGGAAGACATGGATGATCAAATCAAAACAATAAGACAAGACATCCAAGCTGCCAAGGATAGACAGAAGGCTTACGCTGACTTGAAACGGCAAGACAGATCCTTCGTTGAAGGTGATATGGTCTTCATCCGCGTACGTCCTAAAAAGAGTTCATTGTCCTTCGGAGAGTACAAGAAGCTGAGTCCGGACCTTATAAGATCACTAAATGCCTAGGGCCTAATTCTTACAGACTACAGCTACCCTAAAAATTCATAATGTATTCCACGTTAGCCTATTGAAAAATTATCTACCTAATCCGAATCATGTACTTGATGATCAGCAAATTGTAATGCCTAGCCAAGGAGTCCTTGAGCTAGGGCCTGATAGAGTCCTAGATATCAGGGAGAGGCATTTGAGGTCAAGGACCTTGAGAGAATACCTCATCCAGTAGAAAGATTATCCCGAAGAGGATGCCACTTGGATAGATGAAGATACTGTCAATCAACAATACCCTCAGGTTTTCTCGAGATGAGGACATCTCGATTCCTCTAAGGGGGAGAGGATGTAATATGCCCCCTCTTAACAAAAAATTTTAATTTTAAGGCAACCTTTTTAATCCCTCTCTCTCCCCGCCGACCGCACGTTGAGGGAGAGAGAGAGAGGGGAGTGAACTGGTGTTAGGGGGGCATGTAGCCCCCTAGATGGGAGGGGTGGTGGCCATCTTCCCCCCCATCCACCATATAAGGGAGGCTCCCCCTCCCTGCATCGAACAGCGTAGCCCCCTCCTCCTTGCGTAAATGGCGGATCCTCCCCCCTTGTGCTCATCACCTTACCCCCCCTCCGTTGCGGCAACAATGCGCCTCCTCCAGCTTCATCCTTGGGAAGGACCCCCCCACCCCCTCCAGCTCGCGGCGGGCAGCAGCGCCCCCTCCTAGGCTTTACCTAATCCGAATCATGTACTTGATGATTAGCAAATTGTAATGCCTAGCCAAGGAGTCCTTGAGCTACGGCTTGATAGAGTCCTAGATATCAGGGAGAGGCATTTGAGGTCAAGGACCTTGAGAGAATACCTCATCCAGTGGAAAGATTATCCTGAAGAGGATGCCACTTGGATAGATGAAGATACTCTCAATCAACAATACCCTCAGGTTTTCTCGAGATGAGGACATCTCGATTCCTCTAAGGGGGAGAGGATATAATATGCCCCCCCTTAACAAAAATTTTTAATTTTAAGGAAAACTTTTTAATCCCTCTCTCTCTCCCCGCCAACCGCACGTTGAGGGAGAGAGAGAGAGGGGAGTGAACTGGTGTTAGGGGGGCATGCAGCCCCCCAGGTGGGAGGGGTGGCGGCCATCTTCCCCTCCATCCACCATATAAGGGAGGCTCCCCTCCCTGCATCGAACAGCGTAGCCCCCTCCTCCCTGCATAAACGATGGATCTTCCCCCCCTCGTGCGGGTAGTAGCGCCCCCTCCTAGGCTTCCGACAGAGAAAACCACACCCCCCCTCTCGACCGTGAACAGAGAACCCCCCCTATGCTTAGCGAAGGGAGAGAGGGATGGAGAAGAAGAGAAAGAGAGAAGAAGAGAAGGAGGGAGAGAAGGAAGGAGAAGAATAGAAAAAGAAGAAGAAGAGGAAGAAGAGAGAGAGAGAAGAAGAGAAGGAGAGGGAGAGAGAGGAGGAGAAGAAGAGAAGAGAATAAGAAGAAGAGGGAGAGAGAGAGAAGGAGAAGAAGAGAAAGAGAGAAGAAGAGAAGGAGGGAGATAGGGAAGGAGAAGAAGAGAAAAAGAAGAAGAAGAAGAGGAAGAAGAGAGAGAGAGAAGAAGAGAAGGAGAGGGAGAGAGAGGCGGAGAAGAAGAGAAGAAAAGAAGAAGAAGAGGGAGAGAGAGAGAAGGAGAAGAAGAGAAGAAAAGAAGAAGAAGAGGGAGAGAGAGAGAAAAAGAAGAAGAGGAGAAAAGAAGAAGAGGGAGGGAGAGAGAGAGAGAGAGAGAGAGAGAGAGAGAGAGAGAGAGAGAGAGAGAGAGAGAGAGAGAGAGAGAGAGAGAGAGAGAGAGAGAGAGAGAGAGAGAGAGAGAGAGAGAGAGAGAGATGGAGTGTGGAGAAGGTATCGAGGGCCGTATTGAGGAGCCGCATTTGAGAAGCCATTTTTTTTCAAGCCACCCCCTCTCATCGCCAAAGGTCATCTTTTCACAACCTTCCCTTCCCGAGCCTGTTAGCTTGAAGGCCCATTAAGGTCAGGACTATCCAAACTCCGCGTGGTAAATGGCTCCCAAAAAGAGAGTTGTGGGAAGTGTAAGTGCCAAAGCTACCAATGGTACCGGTAATGCGGGAGAGGTGAGCGGAGCGACCAACGCAACAAATGCCCCTATGATCACGAATCAAACCCAGGTTCTTTTGATATTCTAGGCATTATAATTAATCTTGGTTAAGCCTATTCTGTATTATTTCAAGAAGAAGAAATAAAGGGGTAGCTACATGCATGGAACAAGAACGAGCCTTAGGATTTTTATTTACTCCAAGTGGTAGGTTGCATGCGTGAAATGGTAGAGCATGGAGTTCGCATAAGTTTATCTGCATAGAATGATAGCTTTTACACACATGGAATGATAAGGTTTTCTCATTATTTCACATAAAATAATAGTTTTTATACCAGTTCAGTGCATGAATAGTCATCTAGAATTCATGCTTCGCAATCATGATTAAAAGAAACACATGAAATGTTAGTTTCCGTTCGTAAGATGCAATTGCATCGATGGATAGAAACCTAGACTTTCATATACGCAAGTCACATGAGATCCGGTGCATTAGTAATAAGTATTCGTTGCCAGGTATGAAGAGAGTTAAAGGTCGTTTAGGATGTACAAATATACTAAACGCATCACGTGCATGATGGGTAAGGATGCTTGGAAAACTCTGCATAGTACAACACTAAGAGACATGGAAGGGACGCATGCATCTAGACTGTATCCTGAAGGCCTAGATGAAGAATCTTGCGTTGCCAAGTGTGTTAACTGAACTTGGTTAGAATTGGAAGAATAAAATGTCAGAAGTGGTGCAGCAATGGAAGCGTAAAGAATATGCTGAAATAAATGCTGAAACACAAGACAGAAGAAAGAAAGAAAGAATGAACACAGTAGACAGATGAGAACTCAGATGTATGCTCGGGAAATGGAATCCATATCGAACACGAGACAGCAGCATACAACGGTGAGTCACTGGCTGCGTGGGCTCCTCAGCACCGGCTCCTCTCTCCCAGAAGGATCTCCACTGATGGCTGAAGTACTAAGGACTGTGGAGGAGGAGCCCTATAAATAGCCACAAAAAGTGGGGAGCATAAAATGCAGTCAGCCAGCATTTAATGCTGGTCGGCCAGCAACAAATGCTAAATAATACATCATAAATGGCCACTAAAATGTGCCATAAAATACTGCATAAAATGCCCAGCCTCTAACACACAGACTCACACCATGAGCTGACTAATATCTGCTAACACCCTCTCTCAGATCATGTGTGATCGGATACAATGAAATAGTACAATGATGGAGAATCATAAACTACACAACAAAGAAACACCAGAAGGACCATGGATGTCCAAGCGGTGAGTGGCCAGCCCACCACCAAGAAGCCTCGGAAAGTATCTGATGTCGATGTCGATCATATCAACAACACCTGAAAATAGAGAAGAATCATAGCAGCTCTCTGTGTAATGTCACCTATGTCACTCAGGACATACAAAGTCAATCTGCCAAACATGTCTCTGAACATGTGACCATGGAGTTCCCGCCTTTGGCCAAACCACCAAAGTGTCCCCTCATGTGAGCTCCAGACGAAAGCCTCTCGCTCTCTGTCAAGAAGAACAGCTCATCATGAACCCAGAAATCAACACCAGTCTCTAGGATTTCACTGCCAGATACCGTCGATGCGTCAGGGACGTCCCTCTCTGGAACCTGTGCACCTGTATCAAAATATAGATGAGGCATTGCAGCCCCACCAACACCCGCTCACACTCCCTCTCTGGCACCGAGGAGTCGTGAGGGATGACCGCATCACCACCACTAGAAAGCAGCCGAGGAAGGGGCCACCAAGCCCTTCCCGCGATCCGAAGAAGAGGATCCCTTCCGCGCCTTGGACTTCTCCTTGGTCGGAGGATTAGAGTCGGAGTCTGATGAAGGAGAAGACTCATCGGTAGAGTCACCATCCCGCTTCGTCTTCTGCTCCTTCTTCCTGGAAGCCGCTAACTTCTTGCAGTCCTTCCGCAAATGTCCCTTCTTGCCACAGTGGTAACACTGGGCCTTCGACTTCTTCTTCCCGTCACCCCTCTCTGAAGCTACATAAGCCTCACCTCCATAATGTGCCGGAAGCCGCCCCTGTAATCTCAAGGATGCCTCATGCTCAAGAAGCATCGAGGTCATATGTGTAAAACTGACAGGAGACGATGATGTCTGCGCCCGCAAAGCATTGGCCACTCCATCAAACTCCGGGGGGAGCTTGTAGAGGACCGTCCCGACAAGATGCACCTCGGGAAGAGCAGATTGCATGTGCCGAAGCTGGTCCTGTACCTGCGTAACACGAAGAAGAAAAGACTGAATAGTATCTTTCGGCTCAAACTTCATCTGCTGGAGCTGGCCATAAAGTGTGACGGCCCGCATGGTGGAAGGTGCCTCGTACATCTGCTGCAACTTCTGCCATACTTCAGGAGATGTCCTACAGGAGGTAACCGCCGGTAAGACCGCTTTAGAAATACACCGAAGCAACGCCGAGTAAGCACGGGCATCGTCCGAGTCCCATGTGAGCACCGCTTCCTCATGATTGTCCTCATCAAAGTCTTCAGGAAGAGGAAAAGGACGAAGAGGGCGAGCAAGAGCTCCACAGACGATGTACCATAGCCGCTTCTGCACAAACCAAGCTTTCATGACAGCACTCCATGTGAGGTAATCAGGTCCATGTAACTTATCTTCACTTGAGGTGCACGGAGGGGCCATCTGGGGGAGGTAGAAAAGAGAAGTAGAAGAAAAGAAGGTCGTTGGGAGAGTGAGCACAGCCAAAACGCAACCAAAAACACCAAAAATAGTGAGTTCACATGCAATATAACCCAAAGGCGGACCAAAATAAGCCAAAAGCTGCTGCACAAAGTCAAAAAAACAGTCAAAAACTGCCAAAAACAGCAAAAACGGCCTGAATAATCAGAAAAACAGACAAAAATAATGCTGTAAACAGCAAAACACAGGCTGCAAACTGAAGAAACAGGGTCTAAAGACTGTTGCCAGCAGGTTGATGAAGGAAACACGGGCAGCAAAGAGGGGAACAGCAGTAAACGCAAATCTGTCCAGAAAAACGCAAAACGCAAATGCTGAAACACTGTCGCCAGCAGCAAATCAGCAGTCGCCAGTAGGAAGGACAGCTGCCTGATCAGCAAGAAGGGTGTAAATCCTGAAATCAGCAAGAAAACACAGCACAAATAGGTTGCAGCCTGAAATCTGATACCATGTCAGAAGTGGTGCAACAATGGAAGCGTGAAGAATATGCTGAAATAAATGCTGAAACACAAGACAGAAGAAAGAAAGAAAGAATGAACACAGTAGACAGATGAGAACTCAGATGTATGCTCGGGAAATGGAATCCATATCGAACACGAGACAGCAGCATACAACGGTGAGTCACTGGCTGCGTGGGCTCCTCAGCACCGGCTCCTCTCTCCCAGAAGGATCTCCACTGATGGCTGAAGTACTAAGGACTGTGGAGGAGGAGCCCTATAAATAGCCACAAAAAGTGGGGAGCATAAAATGCAGTCAGCCAGCATTTAATGCTGGTCGGCCAGCAACAAATGCTAAATAATACATCATAAATGGCCACTAAAATGTGCCATAAAATACTGCATAAAATGCCCAGCCTCTAACACACAGACTCACACCATGAGCTGACTAATATCTGCTAACATAAAAGACCCTTGGTTGGGTTGCGAATAAGGCATATCCGTTGCCTTGGTTGACCAGTTAATGCTTTGGGTTAGGGTTAAGATACCATAAGGTAAAACCCAAGGGAAAGAGCAAGTCAAAATAAGTTAACTTATCAAGAACATTTGCTTGCATGATCTTGTTTAAGATTATTGGGATCTCGCTAAGTCGCGAACGATCCAGGATCGGATGTTGGGAGCATCCGAGAAAAAGATCCAGGATCGGATGCTGGGAGCATTCGGGAAAAAGGAATCACACCTTAGCAATTGGTCGTACAAACGGCCTCCGTAATGTTTGTGATTGTACATTTAGGTACATTATTTGATCTCCTTTGCTCAAGGAACTAATTCAAGGAAAAACACTTAATGCTTCAAGTTAGAAGCTCGGAGGGAGAATCATGAACAATTACCTCTGACTGTCTGCCTGGCCCTATCCAAGGGGGTTGTTAGCCGCGCTGGGTATATGGACCTAACCCATTGCGAGAGGTCTCTCTGTGGGTGCTGCTTGGAGTGGGAGGACGCTTGGGTGCCAGGGAGGCTCTGGTTGTAAATTCCCTGCCTCTGGATCCTGCACAAGAGGCCGACGTGATTCGAGATGGGATCTCGAGGCCCATGTACTAGTCAACAGGCGGAACTTGGAGCAGCAATCCTATAGATTGCTGGGATAGCCTTCGGGCATGATAATTGATGTGCTTTGGGATTATGATAAATAAAGAGCAGATATTTGAGAAAAAGGAACTTACTTGATATTGTTTTTGTGTTAGTGTCTAAGTTACGTGAAGGAACAAGTGATTAAATCGATTAATTAAGGAAGCTACTTTTGCATGTCAAACATAATGTGGTAGGTAATCAGATAACTAAGCAAACTGAGGAAAGTGCGGTGGACGTAACTTGGGTCCGTCCTATGGAAGGGTGGCCCCGGTTAGCTGGGAAATTTTCTCAAAAGACGAGATAACGAGACTATGAAGACCTAGCATCAATAGAGTTAGAATCCCGATTTATGCTGTTTTAGGGGAAAGGAATGGGACTATGCCTTATGGTAGAGAGGTTGAGCTTCGCATCGCTCTCATTTCCCATTCTCCATGAACCAAGTGCAGCATGAATCCACTTCAACTCTGTTGTTCCTACACAAAGTGGTTCATCTGGAGCTCGACGCTAGCTACTTCCTAGAGACCTTGCTGATAGGAAAGGAACTCTGACTTCAGGTCAGTCCTAAGTGGGAGCGGCCTTCCGCTCGGGGCAGACTCAGGAGGACCTAGATCGCAAACCCTGTGACATTCCTTGCAAGTGCCAGGTGGAGCTTTCTAGACCCTCTTCCCGATGGGTTGCTTAGGCGTGTCCCACAATTGGACAAGCGGACTTATTACAAAAAAAAAGTTAAGGGCTTCACGACCATATCCATGTTGGGCATACCCTCTAATAAGTGCACTCTAAGAGATACCATGTCTTGAACTATAAGATCATCAAATACTTATTGTGCTTTTGAAAGTCCACCACATTCGGCATACATATCCACCAACACAGTGCCAAGTATCACTTTCCAATAATGCCTGCTTTTTTGAGTTGCAGTCCTCAAGTTTCACATCTTTTATTTTCAAGCTTATGAAAGTGATACAATTATTGTTGGACCCTTGTTGTTGCAAGGAGATAGAGAATGACTTAGACCCAAAAGTTTTGGCTCTGTAATGTCCTTGTGGATGCTTGCTACCTCTAGAAGATGTTTGAGAGAAGCTTTGTGTTTGAAAGGTATTAGATTTGTTTTTGTAGCCTTTTGTGTTGAAGCACTTGGCTCCCTCACCTTTCCATTTTTGGACTTCCCATGTTGCATTCAAAAACTCAGCTTCTTCTCCATGAAATCATGCAAAACAAGAGCTTTACATTCACCAAAATTAAAGGATGGGTGTGGCAATCTCATCTTGAAAGGAAGTATTTAGATGAAAGAATGCATTCTTAATAATAATAACTTTAGAAGATTTTGACCATTGGTTCAAATTTCTATCATATTCTTTAATGGGTAGTTCAAGACTACCATACGGTGCTTTCAGTTTTGTCATAGCCAACTTTTTACCAAATACCACAATATGATACACATTCATCCAACATTAAGTGTCAAGTTACAAAAGATACTCCTTTTAGAGTTTGGATTCTGATTAATAGCATCAATAAGGTTTATGAGTCTAGATTCTGATTAATAGCTACCATATCCAAGCTGATAAGAGTTTGATGAGACTTTGATGAGTTGGTACAGCTTAGAGTACCTTGGATAAAAGTAGAGGGAGCTAGAAGAGGTTCCTTATTATCTAATGCGACAAGGTCCGTGTGTCAAGATGATGACTATAAAGTAGTATGTATTAGAATAAGATTTTGTGAAGCCACGATTATAGAAGGTGATTGGCTTTTGCATCACCTCCATTAGCATGTTTTAGTAGAAAGTGAAACATAATAAAATTACTTGCAACAATATTAGCATATTTGAAATATAGTCACATGGATATGAATCACTAGCAAGTTGTGAGCATTTTGATTGCTTGAATAAATAAGATAATTTTATAATTATAAAATAGATATAAGAAATTTAAACAAAACAAAAAATGATGTGTGAAATTTGAGTAAGATAAAGATGTAAGAACTGGAAGGATCAAGTTTGATATACCTGTAAAACCAAATAGGAAAATAGTTATTAAGAACTAAGATGATGTTCCTGCATTTTACGTGTCAATGGTTTGACATGGTTTTGCTATCTCGATCACAAAGCTCAAAAGATTACCGTACTGGATTTCATGAGAAGGTGTTAAGGTTAAAGGAAGTGATTAATGAAGTGCAACGTTCTATTGGCTTCATTGGAATTACAAGTGTGTATGATAAGTAGGAGGGTGGCACCCTTTATTTACAGGGCACTAAAACATAGAAGAGATGCCCCACAAGGGTTATGGGGGAGAATCTTACATATCCTTGATGGATATTAACCAGTGAACTACATAATGCCATAATGTCATGAAGTTCATTTGTAATCTTCATATAATCTACTTAGCTTGAGAAGAAGAGGCAGAAGGAAGTAACAAAATAGATAGAGGACTAGATGAGAAGGATTTAGACAAACAATTGAAGGGAAGGTTAACAATGGAACTAGAATGTATGGGTTAGTTGGGGGGAGGGGACTAGAGTTGGGAAAAACTACAAATATAGCAATAATTCAACATCATATCATGTTGAAGATTTTAGACATAAGTTACCTCCAATATTCACATAAAAAGGATTGATAGTAAAAGAGCAATACTTTGCAACTTCAAGCTATTGAGAGCTATCAAATAATAATTGAAATTTTTAGAATACTAAAAATTATGGAAAATTTGCATGTCGTATGTCAAGACAAACAATGGATATAGCATACTCCATTTACCAAATCTATTTGGAATATAGATGCATGGCGTAAGGATGCATGCGTAGCTAGAGGGGAGAGTCACAATAATACCAACATGGATAGTAAATTACTAATACATATATTGTAAGAACAATCATGTAGATAGGAAGACATGATAGCTAGATAATGATTTGGGATAGGAAGGATGTCACTACATAGAATGGCACCCAATCAGTAGGTGGAGGTCATATGTATTAACTCCAAATGGCAATAATTGCATACTTGACCACAATAACATGTGGAGAATGTAAATGAATGATAGTGACTAGGTGTTAGGCAAATAATTGTGCACTAGAGGATCCAATGCAATATAAATAAATTAATTAAACCAAACAAAAAATGAATATGTGACATGGTCTAAAACAAAGGGGAGATTAAAAAACACAGTATGTTGTTAGAATAGGGATGCAATAACATGCCAAATAGCAAACCCAAAATGTATGACATAACAAGTCCAAATATTAATTATGTTGTTTTAGGTAATTAAAAAAAAGAGTAGTATGTTTTTATAACAAGGATAACCATGAAACAATGTAGTGATAGTTTTAAAAAATTGCGTATAACATATGCATTAATGCATGCTAGAAAAATAAGTAGCTTGTTGACATGTGAAGAGGTGAGTAAAAAATCCAACATAACAAGATGCATTTAGAAGCATGTAAAAAATAAGGATAGGGAATGGCATGATGGCATGCTTTAGTGATTAAAAAGAAAAGGATAACATTACATGAGGGTCTATTGTTAACAAAGGAGATGCTAATCATCGAATTGCATGCTTTGATCTAGGGCCACGAGGGCATGATTATATAGCAATTGAATGTATCATGTGAGGTCACACAGTTATCCACATGGTGGATGTAGTTGATGTCTAGCTCCAATTTGATAATGGCCTGAGCCTTATCATAAAAAATTTGCCAAGTGATTGCAAGATCCACCTCATGAGGCTTCTTTTCTTTGCCACTTGTGATGGCCTAGAGACCCTTCTTCATTAGGATAAGCTTGATGCGGGTCTACTAGGTGTGAAACCCGGCCCCCTTAAAGCAAACTGTTAGAGAGTCCTTGCCCATATTGGAGTTGCAGAAACAACAGCAAATCAGCTCCGAAATTCTCAAATTTCAGTAGAAGAAATGATCTTGAGTGTGTTAACAAGCACAAGTGCCCAAAAAGCACTAAGTGACTAGTATCAAGAGATACTTGTGGAGCCAGATGCTTGGAAATATTTAGTAGGTCTTCAAGAACTTCAAGGATCTTCAATTTTGTATTCCCCTCCTTGATTTGATGCAAGAGTGGCCCAAAAAATCTCATATCTCTGATGTAAACCAAAGATGACACAAGTGACAAGAGTCACTGGATAAGTGTCAAGAGACACTATGCTTGAATCTTTTTGAAATGCTTCAAAATCTACCAAGAACTTCAGTATTCAGTCACATCAGAGTGGCAATGGACTAATTTAAGTGTCAGGAGAGAGAAAATGAAGTAAAGGATGAGCTTGGAGTTGAGAATGGCTATGGAGTCTTTTAGGGTTTAGTAGGCCCGACTGTATTTTCAGCTATTGCAGCACGTACATAAAGTATTGCAAGGATATTCTTTGTGAGGAGTAATCTTACTCCATGGGCTCCAAATGCCCTATGCAAGTCGTCAAGATTGCGCTGCACACAGGAGCTACTAGTTGTACAATAGGAACGCACACAGATCTAGACAACGACTGACAAATTACAAAATGTTGAAGCTATAAGTCACCAATGTTAGGGATTGAGGTGTTGAGGTGAAGCACCCTGATGTGTAGAAAAATCCCTTAGAAGAAAGTGTGTGAAGATAAGGCATGTATTAGGAGATTTGAGAGCTCCATCAGAGGTAGGTACTGTGTGGCAATGGCTACCATGGAAGGTTGATGAAGATAGAGTTGAGAAATGAGGTCATTAGTTAGCCTCGAGCTAGGGCAATGATGGAGGAGAGCAGAGAGAGCAGAGAGAGGACCTAAGACATGCTAAGCCATGCTCAACTATGCTCTAATACCATGTGAAAACACAGGATCTAGAGCATGGCAGCTATGGTGGCTCATAGACATAGACTAGATTCATGTAGACACTGACATGACAGAGACCAAGAAACTTGACTCAAGAACAGAGTACAAGCAACAAGTACACTATACTGAAGAACAAACTGACAATGACATTGCATTCATCTCATATGAAAATGACAAGCAAGTACAATGTTAAATAGAGCTGGGTATTTCCCTCTATGCCTATAGGATTCCTGTAGCCTGCGTGTCTTCAGCCCATCTACTCTTACAAAGAGGCAGCATGGATGTGATTGCAAATCTCAACATGTAGCATTATACCTATCATGCAGCCTGAGGAGTATGATAGTGACTACATCTTAGCAGCCTGTTCATGTGATACCTCTTAGCTGACTGAGGCTTAGTCTATGCATGCATAGTGTTGGCTCTTGGATTTGGGTGCATCTTTTCATGTGACCCCCTACTGTGTGTGGTTTCATACCTATCACAGAGTGTATCTGGTATTGTGCGCTTATGCGATGACCGGTCTCTTGCTATTGTTGACATTGGTGATGTCACTCTATAGTTTCCCTTTGCTAGCACTTTTATTTTATATAATGTATATCATATACTCGCATTGACTAAAAGCCTTATGTCTGCTGGGCAGCTTGATGATGTAGGCTATCATATATGCTTTGGCGATTCTGCATGGAAGATAACTCGTGGCAAGCTTGTTCTTGCAAGAGGTGCCAAGTTTGGTAGCCTCTATCCCTTGGTTGTATATGGTACTATTGACCATGTGTTGTTAGTGGGTTCTATCCCACATGTATCTCTTTGGCATGCTCATCTTGGGCATATGTCACTTAAGGAAATGAAAATTCTTAGTGCTTTGTAATATCTTCTGCCTTTTGACTACTCGCATTTTGAGTGGTGTGATCATTGTTTTTATGGCTGGCAGACTAAGAATTTGCATTAAAAGTTTGGTATTCCACACATGGGTGAGCCTTTGGCTCTTGTGCATTTAGATCTATGTGGATTAGGGGGGTGTGAAGTACTTTGTTACATTTATTGACGATTATTCATGTAAGATTTGGGCTTATCCCATAAAGAAAAATTTCGATGTCTTTGTCATCTTTCAACTTTGGCTTGCTCTCATCGAGAATCAATCTAGACATAGGCTGAAATACCTAAGGATCGATAACAAGGGTGAGTACGTCTCATGTGCCTTTGAGTAGTTTTATGACGAGGGGGGTATTAAGTGTCAGTTGACTGCCCCTTACACCCCTCCCCAGAATGGTATGGCATGGCTAAGCATATGAATAGGACTATCCAGGAGAGGGTCCGCAGTATGCTTAGCCAAGTAGGCTTACCATAGAATTTTTGGGTTAAGGCAGTCTCTACTGTCGTGCATCTCATTAACAGGTCACCTTGCAATGGTATTAACTTCCAGGTTGTAGAAGAGGTATGGATAAGAGAGCCTCCCTCATATGCTCATTTGCATGTCTCTGGATGTGAGGCCTTATGCCATGTGCCCAAGGACAAATGTAATAAGCTAGATCCTAAAAGTGTGAAATGCATTTTCCTTGGTTATGGAGAAACATGTGAGACGGGATATTGTCTTTGGGATCCATAGGTGCGGAAAGTGATCTGCAGTTATGATGTTGTGTTCCATGAGGACAAAATGTATATGCAGCCTAATAAAGTTGTTGAGATATGCTGGGTTATCTTTCAAGAGGAGCCCCCTGCTCTTGCACATGTAGCTAGATAGCCTACACCAGCAACCGATCCTCATGGCCAAGATGTTAGACAAGATGTTGGACAAGCATCACAACATGCATTGAGGCATTCTACTAGAGATAGATGACCTTTTGACCACTATGAGCCCTCCATAAATTATGTCTTGGTTACAGATGTAGGAGAGCCTCTCACCTATGATGAGGCTATGCACAGGGGTGATAGTCACTCCTGGGAGAGGGCTATATAGTCTGAGATTGACCCATTGCATAAGAATCATATGTAGGATTTGGTTTTCTTACCTAGTGGCAAGAGGGCTTTGCCTTGCAAGTGGAATCGTTTGGTTGCTGACCTTGGTATTGCAAATGCTATCCCTATACTACATTCAAATTCTATGGGTGCTATCTAGTTAGCTAAGAATCCGGTCTTCCATGCGAAGAAAAAACACCTTGAGGTGAGGTATCACTTCATTTGTGAGGTCATTGAGGATAGGTCTATTGACCTTGTCAAGATCTCAACAACTAATCGGAAACATGCAGACTTGCTCATGAAAAGCCTCTCTACAGAGCACTTTGCCTTCCTTAGGAGGTTGATGGGCATTGGATGACATGACATCTTTCCTCATCATGTGTTGTATCTATGTATATGTTGTACTATCTTTTCTTTTTTCTTTTCACTCCTACTAACTGAGGCAGATTTTTCTTGAAGTGGGAGGTTGTTGGGGGTAAAGGCACCTCTACCTAGTCGTCCGTGTATTAGTACACTGACAGTGTCTATGCCTGCACACTATCACTTCATTCTTTATTCTTTCAATGACATTTGAATAAAGGGAAGGCCGGTCACACATTGTGAATATTGGAGTTCCCACATTGTGTGTGTGTGTCTCTCTCTCTCTTGCTCTTGCTCCTTCCACCATAGATCTTTCTCCCACTCGTGCTTCCACTTCAGGGCTCACCTCCCTTCAAACAATACCCACCATAACTCTTTTCCTATGAGAACACATTTCAAACTCAGATGCATGCAGCTCTATCTAAGGAGCTACCACCTCCATAGGGGCCAATATCTACTTTGGTCCGGCCAACAAGGGCTCCCACTAATGGGCCATGGCCCTATGCTTCTATTCAGCTAGCTTTGTCCGCTCCCTCCATCTCCTTACAATCCAAGTGTCTCAAGAGACACCTCTCTGCTTGGCCACACATATGATTACACCCTTGATGGATGCTCCATCGGCCCAAAAAAGAAGTCCTCTCTACTTGCCAACACTTTGCCCACAATCCAAGTGTCTCAAGAGACACCTCTGTCCTTGGCCACACATATGATTGCACCCTTGATGGATGCTCCATCGGCCCGAAAAAGAAGTCCTCTAAAATTTGGTCATCCATGGAAATTAGTGTTTGCTTGACCTTTATGATGACAAGTGGATTAGCCTCACTAGAGGCAACCTAAAGGCACATTGGGTTGACATAAAACAGGAGCTAAATACAAAGTGTGGCACTTAGTTCACAAAAACTCAATGTAAAAATAAGTGGGAGAATATGAAGAAGACCTTTATGAAATAATGCTAGAAGAAAGCATCCTCTAGCATTGAACCATCAAGATGGGAGTACTTTTTGTAGGATATCAGACTTGCTAAATAGCACCCCCAAGGTTTCTAGGCTTACAAGGGTGTTTGAGTGGGGGTCTTAGAGCTCTATATAGCTCACCCTATCTAGACTAGGTCAATACTTTTTCAATTGACACCATATGAACCAAGGTTGCTCAACAAGTCCTTGTACAATAGTGAGAATGATTGAACAAGAGATTCACAACGCAACAATACTCTCAAGCAAGTCCTTGTGATATGATATCATGCCATATAACATAAACATCTACCATTTAAACTAGTGGAATTGCTTAAGTGAAGGAAGAGCAAGTGACTTCAATTGTTGGCCATAGAAAGGAGGATCTTCAACGAACCCATTACCTTCTCCCTAATAGTTTAAAGAAGCATACAAAATATGGTTTTATTGCACTTTTCTCCTGTTTAATGGGTCGATTTTTTGGGGAAAATGAGATTCGAGGATGGTTTGTCAAAACATCTAAAGCTAATGTAACCTTGTATGTTTGTTGGAAGGGGGTTGTTTCTTCCCTCTTACTGCCTCTCTATAGAGAGGGATTGGATCTTTGAGTTTATTAGTTTAGGCCATCCCTTAAACAACAAACTACGCTCCTATTGAGCTTTTGCAATATTGTCCAATGTGGACCGTCTTCCCATTTCTTTTGGATTGGATGAATAGTGAGGTTACTTCCTTGGTTGAAGCATTGGGAAAGGGATTATATATGTATCGTGTCCCAAGGTATAAGACGGTATGTGGGAACTCCAACGGTCACAATGTGAGACCTACTTTCCCTTATTCTATTGTCATAGAAAGGATAAAGAATAAAGTGATAGTGATGGACGGCCACCACTTGCATTGTATAGGCATGGGAGAACTGCATACAAAATAATGCAGGCAATTAGGCATGGGTGGGATTTAACCTCCCACTTAAAGGAAAATGTGCCTAAGTGAGGAGAGAATAAGAAAAATGTGACAAAGTACAATGTATACATATAAGTACACCAGAACGATGAGTAGACATCATCTCATCATCTCATCATCTTATGCCCATCATCTTCCTAAGGAAGGCATAACGTTCCATTGGGAGACTTTTAGTGAGCAGACTTGTAGGATTCTCATCTATAGAGATCTTGACAAGCTCTATTTGCATGTTCTCAATCACCTCTCCAATGAAGTGATAATGGACCTCAATGTATTTAGTTCTCCCATAAAAGAATTGATTGTGTGCCGACATAGCCTCAGTGGTTGCAATGTAGTTAGTCTTGGTAGTAGACAAGGTTGTGCATTTTTGCATCCTTGACATCTAAGAAATAGCACCTCCAACAAAAGTAAAGATATAACTAGAGGTGGATTTACTACTATCAGCATGTTCCATATAATCTGAGCTTGTGTAGCTCATGACTCCACTATCCTGGCCATCATAACACATTAACATTTTTGCAATGTCCTTAAGGTATCTCGCGATACTCTTCACGATGTTCCAATGTCATTGGATAGGTGTTACCATATAAAGAGCCAAAACTTCCACTACAAATGCTATGTTAGGTCTAGTGGCTATCATGGCATACATCAAGCTACCCAGTATGGATGCATATGGGATCTTGGCCATCTTGGGTTTCTTAGTGTAGAGGAGCTCACGCTCAACTACCAAGACCCATGGACCGCTTATTGCTTCAAGCATTTCAAGCGAGCATAAATGGCTATCTCTCACCTACCTGACATGCCTTCAATCCTATCAGGGTGTAGTGAGGTTACCTTGATGCCCAAATGAGTAGCCTCCTCCTTCAAGCAAGTTGGTAGTTCCACGATTCGTGATGTGAGCCCAAGCATCCTCAAGCCTCCACCTCCAAGCTCCATCCTCCATAGTCGCATGTAAGACAAGAGAAGAGAAGAGAATATAAGAAGAAGAGAGGAGATGATGGAGAGCTTCTTCTCCAAGATCCCTCACCCTCACACTCTCACTCTCTCACTCTCTCACACTCCCTCTCTCAAGCACACAAAAGCGAGCAAGAAGGAGAGAGGAAGGGAAGAAGAAGAGTTCACTTTAGCTACACAATAACAAAGAATGAGCTTCTCATTCACTTTTGAGTTTATATATAAAACCCTTATCTCTTTGTGCACCTATCACTTTTACATGGCCAGCCATTGTGGCAAGGTCTCCTTTTTCTCATTCCCTTCTTGTTGCCCTTTCTCTTTACCTATTACGCTTATCTACCCTTTACAATTTGCACAGGAGGGAGCTGGGCACCCTTTTACAAAAGTTTTAGGGGCGCCTTGCATTTAAAAATGTGCTTTTGCCTTTAACTTAGTTTTTGAGGCCGCCCTTGTGCTTTTGGCCATTTCCCTTCCTGCTTCTTCCTTTGTGTCCACATTTGGAGCTTTCTTGGACTTCTTTTTCTCCATCTGGAATTGGGATTAGCATTACTCTTCTCCTAGACAAGTGCTAGTCCCATGGCACTTGCGTGTCTGTGTTGATGAGGGCTCGATGATCTGAAGGGTGGTTGGTGAGTTGATGATGATGGGGCCTCTTGGGGATTAGTCGTTGGAGAAAAGCTAATCAAAAAGTTGAGGTAGTGGAGGCTGAGAATGGTTGGAGTGGATGATGGGGCCTCCAAAGTTGGTGGTTTGTATCACCTTTGTTTGTACCTGAAAACAAAAGGAGTGTGCTACCTAGGGGGAGTGCCTACCTTACCGTGTGGTGCATTGTGCTTGTGCTAGTGGAACAAGGAGCTAGGTCTACGGACCACAAGAAAGCTTGGGTATTGTCCCATAGTTGAGGACCCAATTCATGCATAAGGAAGGTGTGGTGGGTGCTGCTTAGGGAGAAAAGTCTAACCATAGGCGAGTGTGACCTCCCTAGGTATGACCTACCCTTGATGTGCCCTAAGCGTGATGTGGGGAATCAAAATGGGTTAGGGGCAGAGCTGGACAATTGAAGCCACTAGATGCACCTAACTTGAAAACCCCTGGGTGCAATGGATATGGCCTATGTGTAATGAGGTGATTTGATTGCTTTTATTGTGATTTCCTTCTCTTGTCTTTTCTTTTTTCTTTTTTTTTTCGTTTCTTTTTCTTTCTCTTCTTCTTCTTCTCTCTTTTTTTTTGAATTACATAAATATGACGAAAAGCTAGTCTTCGTCATCCGAGTCATGAGAGGGTGGTTCTAGGGGCTTAAGAGATTTTTCAAGGAATTTCCAGTCGTGCATGTACCCCTTGAGGTTCAGATGTACTTGGAGAGTGGTGGTGGAAAGAAATGAATGATTGCAATGGGTGAAGCGGTTATCATTCATATCTTCTAAGAGGGCTAAGAAAAATGAGGGGAGTAGAACAACTCGCATCATTAATCTAGCCATAGCGTAGCTGTCTATGCCATTGGGATCAAAAAAGAGTGCTGGAAGCCGGTGCTCTTGTGGTGTCGGATCCTGCCTTAGTAGTATCATAAGCAACCTAAGATAGTTACACGTGGTGATGAAAGCGGGATCAGGGCAAGAAGAGAATTCATATAGTGTAGTACAACTAATAAAATACATAAAACCATTTAAAAGTATTTTGAAGTAATTGAAAATGGTATGAAAACCATTTTTACACCATTCTTTCTTGCTTTAATGTTGTTGTGGCTCATTATATACTGACATGTGATTATATAGGTTTTTTATAGTGAGGTGGATAACACCAATCAATTCAACCAAGATTCTTCTTTACCAAGGAATATTTCAAGTTTGACTATGAGTTAAGGTTGGTTGGTGGTCAAGATCCAAAGCTTCTATGCAAGAAGGTTGACCATTTGGATCCATATGGAGTGTTTGATCATTTAGCTCCATAAGTGCTACAAAAGGGAGAAGGTGCATTTGAAGGGAATCAGGCCAAAGATATAAGAGGAGTATGTCTTGCTATACCACAAGGTATATCAAGGAGCTTTTCTAAACAATTAGTCCAACCTTCATTTTTCACAGAGTTACATTGCAAAAGTGCAAGGGTACTAACGATAGCCCTAGTTCAATTGCATGAGTAGTTTTTGTAAAAGGTGTTATAAAGGCGATATACCAATGAAACCATTTAGATAGAAAGATGAAAAAATGGAGCCCACAAATGGCCCAAGAAGTGTGAGTGAGTGGAGATTTAACACAAAAAGTCCATTTGTTTTTAGTGATATAACTAGCACAAGCTTCACAGAACATGAAAACTCAAGTGAACATTATTTTTCTAGCAATTTGAGGAGGAGATTTTGAAGAAGCACACCTTTGGATCCATCTCGACATTTGGAATGCCAAATGTCTCCTCAACAATATATTTTGCATCAATAGCCAATATAGTGGTCATTTCAAATATGAAGACTAATGTTGCTATCAGTTAAACACAAAGCAACAAGATCTCAAAGTAGTAAAATTTACTTACATGCATCTAAGACTAGGAGAGATGAGTAGATGGGTTTGATGTGAGGCACTACAAAGATGGTTGAGAAACTTAATCACAAATCTTCCTCATATCTAATGAGAAATAAGTGGTAAAGCTTGAGGCAATGATTGCTATTAGAAAGGAGTTTATCAAAGTCATGGGTGTCCAAGACACTAAGATGCACAATATCAGCAAGATTTTAAAGGGGCGATTGACCATCTAAAAGTGGTGACTAATCGCTAAGAAGAGGTGATCGATCACTAGAATAATGTGACTAATCACTTGCAAGTGGTGGCAAACGAGTAATAAGAAAAAATAAACCACTTATGAGTGGTTTGCTACCACTTATGGAGTAGTGAGTAACTGATCACTAGGCAAAAGATAACAGATCACCGCAAGTGGAAGTGTTGAGGTACCACATGTAAGTTGTGAGTTACCAATTGTCTATGGTTTCTTCTTCATGGTGGTAGAACAAAATGTGAAAGGTGGACACAAATAAGTGAATCGCCTCCACAAACAAGTGGTGGGCATAAATAGGTGATCTATTGCCACATAAGTTTAGCTAGAATTTTACACATGGTTGACCACTTGTTAGTAGTGATAGACCTTTTGTAAGTGGTAGCGGACCACTTGAAAGTGGTATGTACTACTTTTAAGTGGTATGGACCACTTTTGAATGGTAGCACTCTACTTGTAATTGGTAGGATAACACTTTTAAGTGGAGACTACTTGCAAAATGGGCATAAATAGGTGATTTGCTACCGTGTAAGTTTAGCCAACAAAAATTTTCAAGTGATTTACTATTTGTTAATGGTGTTAGAATTTTGTGAGTGATATTAGACTACTTGAAAGTGGTATGCACAACTTCATAAAATTCTAAGAATAAGATGCACAACTAACTGAATCACTTGTCCCTATTGGATTAACATCTATCCTAAGTGCATCCTGTCTCTAAATCATTTGGCATAGGTAGAGCTGACAAATCTCCTCTACCATAGTGGAACTGCCAATTTATCGAATAGGGGTTTTGAATGTAAGATTGAGGGTATGTAATTTCTGCAACATTCGGCAATTCACTATATCATGCCCAAATATTCAACAACTAGTACATGATTTTAGTTAGGAAGGCACTTTGTCAAAATGTGGTCTCCTTCACAATGTATGCATTGCACATTGGATCTCATGGCTTTTCTCAAGGACTCCTAAAGCTTCATCTGGAGGCTTGACATGTCTTGGTAGGTATCCATTCCCTTCCCCTTTTCTTTGCTTCATGGACAATATGTTCGCTACAGATGGTTGCTCTCTCACTATAAAATGTGATGATACCTGCTAGTCGAATCACTTTTATATTCTTTTCCTTCAATTGACCATTGACTCTTATGGGTTCTTTAAACACATTTTCCAATAGTTCGGTCGCTTCGCTAATGCCTTATATAGTTCTATGTTTTTAATCCCACTAATAAGAATTGGCATGATAGCCATTTGAGCGGGTTTCTTAGTCATGGGGATTCTCTTGTAGAGACTATGCATGCGCATGATGTAGTCCTTAAATTTCGTGTTTGTCCTTCTAACTCATGTCCATGAGTTTGACAATGAGGTTATCCATGTATCTTGCTTTAGAGAACCTTTTGATGAACAAGTCCTTGAGCACATTGAAGTTGTTTTTCTCACCATCGTCAAGGCTAGTAAACCAAGTTTGGCATTTTTCAACCTAGACATGGCCAAATGGCTTGTGCTCTTTTGTTAGCATCTTAGAGGTTGTTCACCTCATGGAATTGTTTAAACTATTCAATGAAACTATACGGGCCATTACCTACTTTGTACTTCTCAACTTTCTTTGTGATGACAATTGGGATTTTCGATTATTGGGCTCTCAATCTAGATGCTAGTCCTAATTCTATCATGATTATAATAGCAAGAGCACCACAATTCTTTTCCGTTGTTGCAATTGTGTCTAATAACAATTTGATTAGGAGTTGGGGGTAGTGAAGCCTACATTTGATGGTCCAGTCATCATGATTATAATAGCAAGAGCAACACTATTCTTTTCCACGGGTGGTCATGTCTAATAACCATTTGATTAGGAGTTGGGGGGTAGTGAGGTTTGCATTTGATGGTTGAGTTTCTGCTATGTTTTCTTTGGGTTTGGATCCTCCTACCAAGTTTAGGATTTTTTTTTTTACTTGTTTAGATTTTATATCTTTCCTATTGTTGTCTATTTGTTACACTCGAGTGAGGCTAGCTACTTGTATTAAGAGGTCATTGCTCAATCTTCTCTCTGCTTTTATGTAACACACCCACTTAACAATTCCATGTGTTTCTCCTCTTAACCCAAGAACAATTTCTCTTTTGTGGATATGTAAGGTAAGGAGGTATCAACCAAACTCCTCATTTTGTGAATTGACAAACTATTGTATACATGCAAGGGATCAAGTAGCATGGATACTCCCTTACTTCATGATCTTTCCCTTCATTTGAACTTGTGCTAACATGTGAAAATTTCCCCCTCTCCAAAAAGGGATTTTCTCCCCCTAAAACCTCTTTTTATGTCATGTGTAGTCAAAAAACGCATCTTTTGGTGTCTTCTTTACAAGGAATGCTTCTAATTTGGTCATTCTGTTACCTCCACTCCACAAATATTCTAATCTAATCCCTCTTTCTATGCTCACATAGCCATAGCCACACAATCACCAATATATTCTACACAACCCCTAACTTCTTTCTTTCTTCCATCTCCTTTTCTACCACTATTCTAAAGTATTCTTACTTGCATTCCTCTCCTTTTAAGTAGCAATCTTCTCATATCCATTAAATTGGCTTCTAAATGCATTTCAATCTTTGCTATCTATGTACACAATACAAAGGATGAGATGCCAAATGGGAAGGAGCAATTTTTGAGAAGGATTCATGGGTTTACATGTAGCCTTCAACAAGTGGGCCTCATCAAGTCCATTGTCATGGTGCAGTACAAAATCATTCGAAAGATAGAGTGCTTAGATTTTGGAAGGCTCGAGATAGTGGTCTTCTTGCATCAATTCAACATGTTTATGGTGTTAAAGGACTTGAAATTGCCACTTGAAACTACTTGACAAACAAGCCTTTCCCTCGAATTGTAAGTCATCGCTTTCATGTTCTTGATTTTTTGCTTGTTGTTGAGGTTTTTAATTCTTCTCTCTTATCAAACATTTACTTGAAATCTTGTCAAGGATCAGCATTTGAGAAGCTTGACAGGGACATACAAAGCTCTACAAGCTTGACTGGGACACACAAATCTCTACATGTGGGTTGGAGGGAGATAATGATGATTGGAAGCTCATTGCAATATCTTCTACATCCCAATAGTTTCTTTTATAAATTCATGTATATAGTGCTTATATAGGTTAATTCATATGGTTCTCTTGAATTACTTTCTTATTCATCTCTCAATTCTTTGGAATGGCCCATTCCGAATTACTTTAGACATTCAAGTTGAAGATTATACATGACGTTCATAGTTCGCTGAAATTTGAGAGAGCTTCAAGATTAGTGAACCATTCTATCTTCCACAAGCCCCTAATGATCTCTCGTGTGAGGATTTACCTTGTTCTCTCTAAAGGAGGTTAGATAGCTATACTCAAAGCGGTTTCTAAGAGAAGAACTATTCCACAAATCAAGCAATTGCAAAGACATAGCACCACTAAAGTTCTTGGACTCTCAACATGTCAATTTCACAAAAGTCATTCTCAAACATATTGTTAAAATTGAGAAGCCAATGTCACACAATAGGAAATTTCATTTATATCTAACATAACAAATCTATGTGTCATGCTATATTCATTAGAAAAGAGAATTGGTGACTATTACAAGAGCTAATGCAAGGGCTATGACTGAAACAAAAAGGGCAATCATGAACGAGTTATCTTTTACTTCGTGTTCAACTCATCTATGAGTTAATTGTGTTCCAATTATATCCTTGGCATACAAGTTAATCATATACTTTGCATTTCAAAAGTGTATGAGTTATCTTGTACTTTGTGTTCAAATCATGTGTAACATTAATTTTGCTCCAATAGTGGGCTTTGTATTGCACAACTGTGTACTTTGCATCTCAATCATCTATAAATTTATTGTATAATTTTATACTTTCTATTTTACACATGCACAATTATGTAATTATATAATTTACCCAAGTTTTTTCATCCTAGTTAGGTTCACTTGAATAATAAGTTAATCAAATATAGCTATTATTGTAGCCTTCTTTTCTACACTATCATTTTCACATTCTAAACATAGAGCTTATTTTTTAAAATGTAAATACATATTACATAAGAATTTTAAAATCTTTATAATCAAAATAAAATGTTAACTGAACTTACTAAACTATCTATCTAGTTAAATAATTTAATAAAAAATTAAATACTATGTCTCTAATAATTAAATATTTAAGACTTAATGTTTAATTTGAAGAATTAATATTTAAATACTCAAATAATAAATTGAAAATAAATTACTAAAATTTTTAAATACTTTAACATAATTTAATATAATTCAAAATATTTTTAAAATCAAATAAAAAATATTATATTAATATATTTTTAGTATTTAATTATTTAAATTTTATTATGCAACTAATTAATTTAATCAAACTTCTACTCTAAACACATGCTTTTGCAATCCCTAAGATTCAAGATTGGTCACACATGCACCCCTTAATGTATGCATAGATTTTATAGGGAAATAATCTTTCATACCAAAGAATCATGTTTCATATGAAAGAATTCTTCTATTAATCAACTACTTAATTTAATATTGTAATTATGGTATTTGTTTATGCGTCCCTATATTATGTCCCATATTTTTTAGAGTCTTTGTATACTAGTCTCAATATTTTTGGTATTATATGAATCTCATATTAATGCAACCTAAGCACCACCTTAGAAGAGCGGTAGCTCCACTTTTAAGAGGTGAAGTAATGTAGAAAAGTGGTGGGCTAGCACTCAAAAGTTCTTAGGACCACCAAAAATTCGAAAGCATAATAATATACCACAATAGGGGTTGTTCACCACTTCAGAGTGCTTATTCTATTCACCAACTTAAGTGGTGGGGCACATAGCAAAAAAAATTATGGTGTTATACATGGTCAAAGAAAAAAAAGTGATGCACCACTTAATAGCATTCACCTCTTTTAAGTGGTGAAACACTACTAAAAAGTATTGTGATGTTGCACACATTCAAAAACAAAAGTGATGCACCACCTAACAATAGTCATGCACCACTTTATAGTGCTAGGCTACCACCCAAAAGTCCTTTGGACCACTAAAAATGGGGAGTACCATAATGCACCACCACATAATAGTGGTTAACCACCACTGATTTAGAGTGGTTCTTCACCACTTTAAGTGTTGGAGTGTTTTACACTTCCAAAAAATTAAGTTTTGCATAGCTTCTGTAATATATACATGATGTAATGCTAAATCCATTTCTAGCCATACATGTACTAGTTGCATGTTGTGCACAACTAAGAAACAAAACAGTTGAGAAATAGAGCAAAGGAGAGTTACTTCATGCTTCAAATATGAGTTGCTTTAGCTAGCAGAGAATTTTCGACATAGATATATATGTGTACATGGAGAGAGAGAGAGAGAGAGAGAGAGAGAGAGAGAGAGAGAGAGAGAGAGAGAGAGAGAGAGAGAGAGAGAGAGAGAGAGAGAGAGAGAGAGAGATGAAATGAGTTCAAGTTTGGCATGAGAGAGAGAAAGAATTCTAGCTACTAGAGAATCCCAATTGCCTGGGGGATATATAATATATATATATAATATATATATATATATATATATATATATATATATATATATGAGAAAAGTTGAAATATGGCATGAGAGATAGACAAAGAGAGAGAAAGAGAAAGCTTGAGAGTAGAGAGTAGAGAGAGACAGAGATGAAGAGCACTATGTCAGATAATATTTTGTATTGTACCACTTATTGTATCACAAGTTTTCCCATTCTGCTATCTTAATAGGTGAAATCATTAATAACCATTCTGGGCTTTCTTTTCACCAATGTTTAAAATCTATCGCTATTTTTAAAAATAAACTTATATCTTTATCCCACCATTTATAATATCAAAAGCCTAAACTACCCACTTTTTCAACCCCAAAAACCATCTATTATTATACATGCATTCACTTTAGTGTAATTTATCTTTGTGTTTTCCTATTGTATGTGATTTTTAAGTTTTTCCTTTTTTGGTAATTATTATCTACAAGAAAGAGTGGATTCTTATTTATATTAAAAGAGAATGTGACTTAAGGAAGAAACCATTGGTAGAAAATAGGATTGTATTGAAGAGAAGTGTATATGTCTAGGTCATTGGTTTGAATGGTGAGGCACATAATATAACATACAATGTTGAAGATAATGCAACTTGTACCTAGCCTACTATAACCACATGTAGCTCTTCCTCTATCAAAATCTTATTTAATAGAGGATGGTCATTATGTCACATGATAGCTCTTCCTCACCTGTCAATCTACAATATCTTGGAGGCCTATCAATCATTACACAAATCAACTCAAGAAAATTCCATTGCAAATAAAGTAAGAATCAATTCTTGTCTCCTAAGGTTTTTCTAACACCACATGTGATGACTTGTTTGAATTATATTCATAGCTCAAAGGAACCAGGAAATCTTCCAAGCTACCTCACATATAGCTTTTGGGACTATCAAATCTCTAGAACTACCTTGCAATGGCCGTATGGCTTAAATCAAACCTGAAATAGACTTGGTCATCCTTGGTTTTTCTTGTTCTAATCGACGTTGTACCCTATAGCTCAAGGCACTAATATGAAACATGAATCAACACATACTTGGTTCATAGAAAGTGGAAGTAACATCCAAAGCCTCAAGGACCAATACTCTATCATGTCTTTCCCCTAAAAGGATTGTTTGAAGATTCTAATATCTTAATTTGAATAGCAATTTAAAACTTGTTATTTGGAAAGCTACCCATCTAATCAAGTGTACATGTCCAGGGAAAACATGTTGGAGCATTTGCTCTCTTTCCTTTTTCTTCTTCTTCTTCTTCTTTTTGTTTTCCAATTGAGTAAAGATCTTTCTAGGCCTCAAGTTGAGGGTTAGGTGGTGTCTATAGAAGAGATTGAGGGACTGGTGGCTAAGGATTGGGTGGTAGTAGATATGGAAGAGGCTATAGTCATGAAAAGGAATCTACTTGCTACAAGGTAGGAACAAAGGCAGTGATGAGCTAAAAAGGTGTGGTGGGCAAGAGGAATTTCCTATATGTAGTGAATTTTCTCTCATTCATATTAGCAATTCCATGCAATACATGAGAAGAAGTGTAGAATGAAGACTCAGAGGCTCTTGCTAGAGGGTCTATCCCTATGTTGATATCCAAGAATAGAGTAGAAAGTGAGGTTTTGTAAAGAAAAAAAAAATTGTAGATGCAATGAACTTTCTCTCATGCAATTGGTGGGAAGAAGTGTAGCACGGAGGTGTGGAGCCTCACCATTGTTGAAGGGTCTATCCCGATATTGACATCCTAAAATAGTGTAGGAATGAAAGTTTCATAGGGATTTTGAGGATTTTTCAAATCAACGTGCGAATTTTAAGGTACTTGATAGTTGTGGTAAAAGCAAGGCCAACATTTAAAACATTACATAAAGTTATAGAAAGATAGCACAAGGTGCCAAGGTTGGAGCATACATATGGTTAGGATGCAAGGCGATTTTAAAAAATTTGGACCAATCATTCTTGCTTCGATCAAAGTACTTTATGAATTAGCATGGATAAGGGTAGATTTTCAAGTCTTCTCGCTCCTTCCTAGAGAAGTAGTATTATATCCATACTTGACTAGTGTCACATTTAGAATTGCTTTTTCCATAGGGGTTGCATGCCATAGGACTCTCAAGTTTTTAGATCATGCTTGGTGCACCATGCCTTGTTATCATTGCAAGGTTTTAGGTATGCCTCTTTGTCAATTTCATTCAATCATTTTTCAATTATGTTTTAACATGACATGATGAGAAGACTATGTGGATTTAAGTACATGGCATAGGTGTTAAGGTAGCTTGAATTCAAAGAAGACTAGGATGTCAAGCCTTAACTTAGATGTTTTAAATTTCTTTGCTATTGGCTAAACATCATTATAATCCACATCTTGGAGGTCTATGTGCATTGGATGCACATGCTAGATGGTTGCTCTCAAGGCCTTCAGTGGCCACCAAATGGTTGTAAGAGAGAAATAGTCTTTGTGGGGGGTAGAACAAGAGGTTCATCTCTCCGTATTCATCAATCAATGGTGGGGAAGAAACTTGAGGATCTTCCTACTGAGGGGTTTTTTCTAATATATTGGATTGGGGGGGGGGGGGGGGGGTTGTAATCAAGCTCTTAGTTTTTCTCAAGGTTTTCTAGCCTTGTGGGGATAGCTAATCACCATTTTCTTTGTATCATTGTAGTTGGCATAGGGATCTCCAACAAAAATTTGTGGAGGAGAGCAACTTGGAGAACTTATAATCAAACCTTACAAGTGGAAGCATTATCATCTTCAATTAGATTAATCACCTATTGAATGGCTTCCATGAGAAATTCTTACTACATCTTGATTAACTGTTTGTCTATGGTTTCCCCTTTTCTCTGTGTCATCTCTCAATGGCAAGTCTTCAAAATACATCCTCAAGTCATTGCTCTAGCTTAGCTACTTTGCTCTTGATAAGTTGGTGTACTTCTACAACACCACATGTGAGTGCAAATGTGCTAATTCCTTAAGGGTTAGTTTGAATTTTTGATTTTATTGTTGAAGGGATGTGACTTGATCTTGGAGTTATTCCATCCATCTTTTCTCCCTAAACATTTCAATCTTGACTTTAAGTATTTCCTTATTAGCTTTTTCTAGTTCATCAAATGTGGCCTCTAAGCTTTTTACATGTCCTTTAATGCATGTAGTAGCCTTATCCTTTCTTTCCAAGGCTTCTTGTCTTGCATTTTCGAATGTGTCAAGCTCCTCTCAACAAACCTTGGAAATTTTTACTAAGGTCCCCCCTTAGTTTTATGGAGATCTTTTCATTTCTTGATGTTGGTATTGTGGTCGTGTTGGCATGTTGTGAGACTATTATAAAAATTTATAAGACCTTAGTTTTATGGATATCTTTTCATTTCTTGATGTTGGTATTGTAGTTGTGTTGGCATGTTATGAGACTATTATAAAAATTTATAAGTACTATATTTAGTGCTATAACTAAGTGGTAATTTCAACTATCTTTCCATAAGTTCATAGATTTGGGTATGTGGAAGGTAACTAGTTTCTCCTTTATCATAAGATCTTTTTGTTTATTTGGCTTTGGGTTGCTTGGATCCTATCTTCATAATCCTTCTAAAGTTCTTCCTAATACTCATCCTTTTAACACACACACACAATCATACAACAAAGCACAGATTGAAAAAGAACAGAGTTAGGGTTAGGGTAGCTCAAAGACAATGAACCAAGAAGACAATGAATGAATGAAGGCTAAATATATGTACACATGCTCAATGCAGCAAATAGACTATGCAAAGGTGAAAAAATGACCCTGAGATTCCATGTCTATAGGACTAAGGGCAAAGAGTGTGAGTTGGAGAGTGTCATACTTTGATAAATCTTGAAATGCGGCAAACAACCTCTATGAATGTTTGTTAGCAACAATAACACTAGTGACAAGCTAGATCAATGTTAGTTGAGGCCATACAAGTGAAGAATCAGCAAAATGTAGGCTAGAATGCTGATGCAATAGTTTGCCAGTGGTTGCAAACTATAAAATGCAGGCTACAATGGCACGTGGTAGCTTGCTATTCTTCCAAATATGCCCATTTAACTTCATTAGCTATTACTTTTCTAGCTTTGAATCAAACATATACCTACCCTAGCTAGGATATAGGAGGCAACATTTAATGGTCATCACTAAAACCTCTCCATAAGTCACACCATCTAAATCCCATGGAACACATGGACTTAGTTGGTGAAGTAGTTTCAAGTCTACTTCACAACGAAGCATCATAGACTTGACCCATGAGGATCAACCCAAGGTTCCTATACCTCTATGGTCTTCCTAATATCAATCTAACACCCATTTAAGAAAAAACTTTGCAAACAATAAGTTGAGAGTGGGATAGCTTTCAATGGTATTTTGTACTTTTTAAATGGCATTGCATTTGGTTCAAAGAGAGTATGAAACAATGGGGAGCTAAGTATCATGTCCTTTGCCGAAGCAGAGTCACACACAAGTCCCCTTGAATAGGGTTAGCTAGGGTTCTCATTCTTTATCTAGGAAATCACAATTAGTTAGCTCTATTTTGAGCAATGATTTAGAAAACCCACCCCAACTAACTAGGTATAGAACGCACTTGTCAATATGGCATTCTCCCACTTTTCAGTCACACACCCAAGGTAATTTTAGTTGTTTAATTAGGTCCTAAAACACTATACAAACACTTACAATCGGCTTCTTTAATTAGACCTTTACATAGGTTCTTTTATGTGATAGAATATAAACACTGATGTAGAAATCATTCTTTAAGGAAATACTTTTGGAAAACAAAACTATGTAGCCTTAATCTAACATTAAGCCTCAAGATGCCCATACACTAGCCTCACAAAGGCTTTTTTCCATTATTAAGACTACTTATGGAGATCATCACACGACCGGATTTCCATTGGCTCCTATATCACCCTCATGTCACCATAGGAATCTTGCGTCCATGGAGAACCTCCTACCTCATGTATTGATCAACACAATAATTTGCAGACTTGGCCTTTAGTGAGAGAATCTCAACAAGAATCCTAGGAAGTGCAATCACATTGAATCAATTCTGATCTAGACATTAGCACAAATGATATTCAACAATTTTTCTCAAGCACAATTAAGGCAAGAAATATTAATTCATCTCAAAGACATTCTTCCAAGTAAAATCCAAGTGGTCCTCCAAGGCACTGCTTATCAATTTTTGACAACAAACCAACCCATATTCTCAAGGGAATGGCATACAATGATCATCTTTATGAAGATCATTCAGTCCAATAAAATCCAAAGGTATATGTTTTGTAGCCTTCTTAGTTTGCTCTTAAGGAACATTAGTCAAATATATGAACTAAAGAAGGTTATCCATGGTCTTAAACAAGCACCTCAAGCTTGGTATGAAGAGATGCATTCATACTAAGTACCCTTATTCTTTTGTGATTTTTGTGAAACTTGTTAGGGAGCACACTTTTCATGAGAACACACAAAGCCTCTCTATTGGCCATCAACTTACATGTGGATGTTTTGCTGCTCATTGGGTCACATAAAACTAAAATTTCAACATTTGAAGGTGACTTTGAGACTTAAAATGTTGGGATATAAAGGCCCGGTAACCTCCTGTATATAGTACACGCACATTGTACATGTGAATGAACCCTTTACGTGCCCTAAGGATAAATACATTTTATTCTTTGTGTACCAACACATTTGTTGGTACACTCTTATCATCTCGCACTTTCACTCTGCTCACACTCAAGCTGTCACACTCACTGCTTTACTCGAGCTGTGTCCCTATTGTTGTCAACAACTGGTATCAAATCTTAAGGTTCTGTGTATGCTTCCCAACTTGAACGCAACCTTCAGCAGGCAAGCGACAGGCAGAGTCGACTGGTAGTAGATGCGCAGACAGGTCGTCGAGAATGTGGACCAACCAGGCGGCAACTACCTCTCGCGTGTACCAACCAGGTGGCATTGGGTAGTAGGCGTGGATCAAGCGCCTGCTATTGCGCGCGGTGATGACGTGAGGTGACTGACGTGTTTGGCAAAGAGACGTCGTGTCGCGATGGAGCAGGCCATCGTGGAGAATTGTCACAAGGCTTGAGACACGTGTGTGGAACGGACGCCAGCCGACTGCTAGTAACGCGACAGTCAACGGACCCCGTCTGTTTTTTAAATAAAATTTTTTCCTTCAATCTCTTTAATTATCACTTGCCTTGGTGGGTGTTCACACACCATAGGCACAGTTTCAAAATTTGTGCAAATCGGGTCACAGAATTTGGGGCTTTTCCCAGATTTGGCATCATTCATGCCTATCAGTGACTTTTGAGTCAGAAATTGCAGACATCACAAGCAGTGACCTCAATTAAATTGGGGATTTTGCAAATTTTGTTGAAATTTTGCCTTTTTGGGTAAAATTTTCTGACATTGGATCCCAGAAATTTGGGGCTTTTCATGTATTGGCAAAGCTTTACTCACCTGTGTTAGATTGACTGACATTCATGCTATTTTGGACTTGAAATTTTGGGGATTTGCGCAGAATTTGGTAAATTTCTCCATCTTTTGCCCATGAAGTGGCTAGTTAATGTATTCTGGTTGAAGAAAAACAGTAGGGTATTTTGCTAGTTCAGCTTGTGCTTCCACAGATTAGTGCATTTACTCTTGTGTTAGTGATAAAATGGTTGCAACTTCTTCTAGTTCAGACATCAAGAGTTTGATGGAGATCAAACGGTTTGATGGTCATGGCTTTGACCTTTGGAAAGACCGTATGCAAGGCATTTTATTCCTGAAGGATTGTGAGGATGCTTTGCAAGAAGATAAACCCGTACTAATGTCTGTGCAGATTGGGCCAGAGTGAATAAAAAAGCTGTGGCTTACATAAAGATGGGTGTCACTAATGACATTCTGACAGACATTAAGGGTTTAGACATAGATTATGCAATATGGGAGAAGTTGAAGACTACTTATGAGATCGCCACACCTATTCATTAGGTGCATTTAATGCACAAGTTGGTGAATATGCGACTGGATGAGTCAAAGCCTGCAGCTAAGCACTTGAGTGCATTTACAAGGATTCTAAATCAGCTCAAAGATGCAAACTTGGACTTTGATGATAAGTTAAGGGCGATCTTTTTTATCATGACACTGCCGGACTCGTGGGAAACCTTGGTGGTTTCACTCAGCAATAACCCCAATCTCTCATATGATGGGTGAGGGGTTCTATCTTGAATGAAGAAATTAGACGTATGTCTAGTAGAGAAGGCAACAACTCAGCTTATAATGTAAGAGGCAAGGCTAAAAAGAAAAATGCATACGCAGGGCAGAGAAATAGGAGCAAGAGTAAAGAAAAGGATAAGAGTGACATCACTTGCTATCATTGTGGTTGGAAGGGCCACAAGAAACCTTATTGCAAGTACTACAAGAAGGAACAAGAGAGAAAGAAGAATGCAGGAGATAAAAAGAAGAAAGAAGAAAAGACAGATGCATTGGAGACATGCAAAGGCAAAGAAAAGGCCAATGTGGCCTCTAGTGTGGTCATAGAGGAGCTTTCAGATATAGAGGCTGATGTATTATGTACAGTTGATTATGATGCCCTTGTATGTCACATGCAGGATATGCAGATTACCAAGGCTGATGTAATTGATGCTCTCTTGTCAGTTGATGATGGTATCACTCAGACTTGGATTGTAGACTCCGGTGCCTCTTTCCATGTAACTCCTTGCTTGGAGTGTTTTGCTATGTTCAATGCAGGCAATTATGGAAAGGTGTACCTTGGAAATAACCATGCTTGCAGCATTGATGAGATTGGCACCGTACACTTGTGTTTAGACAATGGTCAAGAGCTTGTGTTGAAAGATGTCAGATATGTGCATGGCATTAAAAAGAGTTTACTATCTGTTGGTCAGCTTGACTTGCATGGCTACACCACACTGTTTGGTGGCGGTTTGTGGAAAGTAAATAAAGGGTTCCATGCTTATTGCAAAAGGAACCAAGAAGGGCACATTGTATTGTTTGCATTGTAAAGCCTTGAATGGCAATTTTCTTGTAGTTGCTGAAATTTACAGCCACTTGGAGTTATGGCATAAGAGATTAGGCCATATGAGCCAAGAAGGACTTGATGTTCTTACCTCTCTAAAGAGGATTGATGGAAAAGGCTCTAAACTTGATTTTTGTAATGAGTGTCAGTTTGGAAAGCAAAATAAATAAAATCATTTTACTCTAGTGTCTCTCGTAAGTCCAATGTCTTGGACTTAGTGCATTCTCATGTATGTAGTATGCCCGTGAAATCGTGGGTGGTGCTGCATATTTTTGTCCCCTTTATAGATGACTGTTCCAAGAAGATTTGGGTGTACTTGTTGAAAAAGAAAAGTGATGTGTTTGCTGTTTTTAAAACTTTTCATGCATTTGTGACCACTCAGACAGGCAGAAAGCTGAAATGCTTGAGAATTGATAATGGGGGTGAGTTCACATCGATTGAATTCAAGTCCTTTTGTGACTTGAATGGTATTAAATGGGGTGGCTGAAAGATATAACAAGTCTTTATGTGAAAGAGTGCGGTATAAGTTACCCCCGACTATCTGCCTGACCCTAACCAAGGGGGTTGTTAGCCGCGTCAGGAAGGTGGACTGAACCCACCGTGAGAGGTCTCTTCATTGAGCGCTACTTGGAGCAGGAGGATGCTTGGGTGCCAGGGGGGCTCTGTCCGTAAATCCCTCGCCTTCTAGGCCCTGCACAAGAGGCCAATGTGACTCGGAATTGGATCTCAAGGCCCGCATACTAGTCTACGGGCAGAATCTTGGATAAGTAATCCCTGTGGATTGCTGGATAGCCTTCGGGCGGATTATGGATAAGCCTACGGGCTGGATTTTATAAATGTATTTCAAAGATAAATATGATAACCTGTTGAAAAGGAACTTGTTTGACACTACTTTTCTATGTCAAGTGCTAAGATTACGTGAAGGAACCGGTGCCTAACGAGCTAATTAAGGAAGCTGCTTGATGCATGTCCAACTAAATGTGGTAGGTAATTAGACAACTAAAACAACTTGAGGAAAGTGCGGTGGATGTGGCCATGGGTCCGTCCTACGAATGGGTGGTCGTGGTTGACCGAGAACTTTTCTCAATCATAATGGATAGCAAGGAGATCGTTTCAAAGGAAATGAATAGCAAGGGTGCTGATCTAGAGTCTAGGTGATAATAATCCTGGATTTATGTTGTTTTAGGGGAACGGAATGGAACTATGCCTTATGGTAGAGAGGTCGAGCCTTGCATCCCTCTCGTTTCCCATTCTCATTGAACCAAGTGCAGTGTGAATCCTCTTCGGCCTTGGCGTTTCTGCATAAAGTAGTTCGCTCGGGGTTTGACAGTAGTTGTCGTTTAGGAAATGACCATTAGGGAAAACCCTGATTCAGGTCGGTCCTAAGTGGGAACGGCCTGAATACTTCCGCTACGTGGTAGACGCGGAAAGTCCTAGATCTCAAACCCCATGACATTCCATGGGAGTGCCGGGTGGAGTTTTCTAGACCTCCTTTCCGATGGACTACTAAGCCGTGTCCTGAAGGGGAAGGTGGACATGTTACATTGGAGGTTTTCCAAATAGCTTTCAACTGAATCAACCACAGAAGGATGGATTTTTTTGGTTGGATGCTGGGAATCCAGATCATGACAAATCTGTAGTTCCACTGGTGATGATTCCAATTGATGTGCCATCTCCTGTTTAGTTTTTTGACCAATTTGTTGGGTGAGTCCTTCCTCTCTTGAATAGGTAGCAGTGGTTTATCATCTAACCAACATATCCCTTTGACATTAAACTCTTTGTTCATCTGAATTGCATGGCAGATGTGGGGTCCCCATTTGTTTCTTCTGTGCATCAGCAGGGTGAGTTCTTTTTCAATCAAGTTATATTGATTCATTAGAGTATTTGGATCTTTCCAATCACCTCTAATGTAATCCCAAATGTCTAACCATTGTTGGATTCCTTTCTTGAACATTTTGTATGGACCTGGGGTTTGTTCCTCCTCCACTAGTCCATGGAATAAGCTGAGCCACATTGAGACAAAGGCACTCCATGGAAGAGTGAAGTTGCTGATTGAAGAAATGCCAACCTGATCTTTTAAAAGTAAACCATGAGGTCCAGATGCTTCTCATCAAATATGAACACCCTTTTAGCTTTACTTTAGCTTAACTAAAAGCAACTGTCAATGGATCCATCTCCCTCCATCTTGGGTAGGTTGAGAGAGAGAAATTCCTGTAGCTGGCCTTGATGAGGATAGACCAGTCTTCATTTTCATATTGGTGGATTCCATTTTGCTGCCATCTTATTGGCAATCTTGCCCAAGTTTGGGAGTCCCAAACCTCCCATTTCCTTTGGCAAAGTGCATTCTTCCCATGGTACCTTCGGAATTTTAAATTGTTCACTGCTTCTTGACCATTAAAAATTTCTTGCAAGAGCCTCCAGCTTTTGAAGGTCTCTAGCAAGCTAAGAAATAGATTGTGGAGGGGATAAGGATATGCTTAGTACCACCATTCTGCCAGCAAATGAGCATTGGAGTCCATTGAGATAGTCAAGCTTCTTTTTGACTTTATTCAGCACCCATTCCCATCTTTGTTTCAATGAAACTCCAAAGCCCATTGGAATTCCAAGAAGCCTAAAGACTTTGCCTTCTTCCAACTCCTTACATCCTGCATTAATCGGCCATAAGGGAGGAGGATTAATTAGTGTCTTTATACCAGTTTTACATGGATTAACAATAGATCCTGATGCTTGACAGAATTCCTATTTGCATATCCAAAAGGCTTCTATGGAAGAAGGATCATTATTGACTATGCCATTTGTGTCATCCGCGAACAAATTAAGCACCATGTCTTTGTTGTTAGGAAGTTCGATTCCTTTGAGTCTTCCCTCTTTAATCTCCTCCTCAATTAGCTAGCCCAATGATTCTGAAGCTATTGCAAATAGTAGAGGGGTCAGTGGACAGCCCTGTCTTATGGACCTGCAAAGGGGGAAAGGAGCAGACAGATCTCCATTGATTGCCACTTTAGCACTCGCATTACCAAATAATGTACTTACATACTTAATAAATCTTCCCCCCAAGCCCATATCATGCAGTGACTGCAAGACAAAGCAATCTAGCCAATCATAGGCCTTATCAAAATCAATTTTGAAGAATAAAAAGTCTTGTTTTTGTTTTTGGCCATGTTCAAAATCCTCCCAAAGGTTGATAATGGCATCTAAGATAAATCTACCCTTCACAAAACCTTTCTGTTCTTTTCTCAGCCATCCATCTAGATGAGGGTTGAGTCATCTTGCCAGAACTTTTGCAAATATTTTATAAGCTGATGAAAGGCAGCTTATTGGTCTCCAATTGGAGAGATTAGCCCTGTCATCTCTCTTATGAATTAGTTTAATCACTCCCTGATTGATATTTGCAGATAGCGCACCAAATTTTACCAACTCCTTCCATACCATTAGTAGAGGGGACAAAACAGAATTTTTGTACTCTTTGAAGAATTCATTTGGGAGTCCATATGGGCCTGGACTCTTGCCATTAGCTAGGCTATCTATGGTGCCTGAGAGTTCTATCTCAGAAATATCAGAATCTAGTATCCTTGCCAAGGATTGTGGAACTAATTTAGGTCTTATTCTTGCTATTTTGGCCCTAGCGAGCAATGTCTCTGGAGATTGTTGACTAGGTGAAGAAAAGATTTCTTCAAAGAATAGTCTGGCTGTCTAGATTCTCCTCTTTGGTTGAGGAAACCAAACCATCCTTTTTCAGAAGCATGGGGACTAGATCTCTATCTTTTTTTTCTTTAACATACTAAACATCTCTTTTGTGGGTTTGTCACTTTTTCCAACCAACCATGTTCTAAGATACAATCGGATTGCCTCTGCTTCATCCTCTTCCAGCTTCCTTAAGCTTCTTTTAATTTCCAAGATATGGTTTTGAACTTCCTCCTTCCCTTGGTCCACTTGGTTCTCTAATTCATTAAGAAGAGCATATTTAGAGCTTCTCTCTTGTTTTCTTTTTTTTATCCTTTTTTGCTTGGCAGCTTTAAGGACAGCTTGTGTAGTCCTTATTGCTTCTGCCCAGGCTTTTGCTAGATACCTGCAGTTCTTGAAGGCAGAATCCCATATTTATTTTATTTGATCTATCATTCCTTGGTCTTTAAAGAGGGCAGGATCCGTATGGAACCATCTAGTCCTAACTATTTTAGTATTTGAAGAGAAACAAGATGATATTGGATAATGATCTAAAAGGACTAAGTTTTTACTTACCTTACAGCTTATGCTTGAGAAGGTTGAGAGCAAACCTGAAGAAACATAAGTCCTGTCGAGTCTGGCTTTTCTTAGGGCTGTACCTTTTTTATTATTGGCCCATGTGAATCCAATATTGTTACGTACATCAATTAGTCCATGGAATGAGACCATCCTCTACCATGCCTCCTTCTCTTGCCCATTAATAATTGGGCCCTTTTGCAGATACCTATATGTAATTTCTTCAACCATATTAAAATCACCAACCAAGATTAGTGGACATTGCAACTGCATGAGAGAAGTCCACACCACTGTTCGTTCTTAGGTAGAACAAGGGGCATACAAAGACACAATAGAAAATTCTTCATTTGTTTTAAAGTGGATAGCTATCCATCTACTTTCAGAATCCACAGTTACTCTATTAAGAAGACTTAATAGTCTTGTATTGAGCCCCACTGTTGTACCTCCACTCCTTGGGGTGTGGTCTGTGGCCACCCATTCAAAATTTGGAAGGAGTCTCTTGAGATTATTAGTGAGGGTTAATCCTGCTGCTTTAATTTCTTGTAGGCATAACAAATCTGGAAAATTGTTTTTATGTCTGAACCAGTTCCTAATTATGTCTGATCTAGAAGGATCAGTGAGTCCTTTACAATTTAGAGAGACAACTTTGAATGAATTTAAAGACATGATGATTTATTTTGTTTTTATTTTTCTTGGACCCTTGGTTATTCTTCCCAAATGGTTGCTTTCACTCTGCCCCACTTTTGAGATCCTTCTTTTGTTCACTTTACAACTATCATTGTTGTGTTTTTGAGGGCTCATTGAAAACTTTGGATTCTGAAATTGATCAGCATCCTCATTGTTTTCATCAAGATCCTCAATTACAACATCATCAGCATTATCATTTAGATTAGGAACAGCTTCCTTTCTTTGAGAACTTTCAATAATTTCATCTTCATCTTCTGAGTCATTAGATGGATTTTCCCCCTTAGAGGTCCCTTCAAGAGGTTTTGGGCCTGCAGTGTCTGAAAGGTGAAAAGGATCGAAGCTTGCACGTGAGAGCTATGGCAGGAGAGCAAGAGCAAGAAAAAGAGAGACAAGAAATGGGAACTCCAACAGTCACAATGTGTGACCGGGCCTTCCTTTATTCAAATTGTCACTAAAAGAATACAAAATAAAGTGACGGTGACGGCGGGTGCCCGCCACCTGCAGTGTGCACTGGCGGTGATTGTCAGTGTAGTAATACACGAGCAGCTAGGCGGAGGAGCCTTTACCCCCAATAACCTCCCACTTAAAGGTGAATCTGCCCTAGTGAGGAGTGAAAAGAGAAAGAAAAAGACAGTAACATGTACACATGTACAACAGGATGAGGAAAGAAGTCATCTCATCCCACGCCCATCAACCTCCTGAGGAAGGCAAAGCGCTTTGTAGAGAGGCTTTTCGTGAGCAGATCTACAGGATTGAGGTTAGTCGAGATCTTGATAAGATCAATAGACTTGTCCTCAATGACCCCACATATGAAGTGATACCTCACCTCAATGTGTTTCGTCTTCGCATGGAAGACCGGATTCTTGGCTAACTGAATAGCACTCATAGAATCCAAATGCAATAGGCCTCTGCTCATCTATCTGCGGACAATCAACCTGTGATACCTTCACATAAGAAGGCAATGGACAGCCAATAGGCTTTACGTCTTGCATGCTGCGCTCAAGGACTTTATGAATGTACTCCCTCTATGACAAGTAGAGGAGTCCCTAATGCCTGTTGCGTCTAATGCACATACCAAGTATGTGAGTGGCATGTCCCAGATCTTTCATCTCAAAGCTCTTCTTGAGCTGAGCCTTAAGAGCATCTAGCTCATCATGAGCTTTCCCTGCTATCAGCATATCATCCACATAGAGGACCAAAATCAATAAAGAACCATCACGGGCTTTCTTCGTGTAAAGACACGGATCCATAGCACTCCTGTTGTAGCCCTGGACTGCATAAAGGCATCAAACTTATGATACCACTCCTTAGCTGCCTGTTTCAAGCCATAAGGACTTTTCTTCAAATTACACACTAGGTGCTTCCTGCCAGGTTCTGCAAAGCCCTTAGGCTGCTCCATATAAATCTCATCATGCAAGTCCCCATGTAAGAAAGCCGTCTTGACATCCATCTGGTATAAATCCATGTCAAGCTGAGCAACCAAAGCCAAGACTAAGTGCAGGGTGGTCATCTTAACCACAGGAGAAAAGATCTCATCAAAGTCCACACCATGCTCTTGCTTAAAACCCTTTGCTACCAATCTAGCCTTGTATGCTGGCTTGGGGTGTCCAGGGGTACTTTTCAGCTTGTACACCCATTTGCATGGCAAAGCCTTCTTGCCCTTAGGCAATGAAACCAAATCCCAAGTCTCATTCTTATGCAAGGAGTCTATCTCAGACTACATAGCCCTCTCCTAGGAGTGACTGTCACCCCTGCGCATAGCCTCATCATAAGTGAAAGGCTCTCCTGCATCTGTAACCAAGACATAATGCATCGAGGGCTGAAATCTATTAGGTAGACGTCTGTCTCTAGTAGACTATCTCACGGCAGGCTCTGCTACCTACCCAGCTGCCTGTCCAACACCCTAACCATGAGCATCTACTGCAACTGTATGCTGTCCAACTGGCTTTGTGGGAGCTCTTGGCTCCTCCTGAAATATGACCCTGCAGATCTCAACAACTCTCTCACATGACTGCAGATGACTTTCCATGCCTGCGGATCCCAGAGATGGTAACCCATCTCGCTTGCATCCCCATAACCAAGGAAAATGCATTTGACACTCTTAGGATCCAGCTTACTTCTCTTGTCCCTGGGCACATGGCAAAATGCCTCACATCCAAAGACACAGAGATGCACATAAGAGGGAGGTTTTCCAGTCCATACCTCCTCGGCTACCTGGAAATCCAAACCACTAGAAGGTGATCTATTTATGATATGCACAATTGTACTAACTGCCTCAGCCCAAAAGCTCTGTGGTAGGCCTGCGTGGCTAAGCATACTACTACTACATGCTCCTGGATGGTTCTATTCATCCACTCAGCCAAACCATTCCGGGGGGGTGTAGGGGGTGATCAACTGACGCTTAATACCCCTCTCATCACATAACTGCTCAAAAGCACATGAGACATACTCACCCCCATTATCTGTCCTTAGGCATTTTAGCCTATACCTAGACTGGTTCTCAACCAATGCAAGCCATCTCTGAAACACAGCCATGACATCGGATTTCAGCTTAATGGGATAAGCCCAAACTTTCCGTGAAAAATCATCTATGAAAGTAACAAAATACTTGGCATCACCCATAGACTGACAAGGCATGGGTCCACAGACATCCGAATGTACCAATGCCAAGGGCTCATTCATGCGTGGCCTACCAGACTTCTTATGCATAGACCTAATCTGCCTGCCATAAAGACAATGCTCACATGAATCAAAACATGCATAATTAAGGGGCGGTAAGTACTGCAAACCAGAAAGCATTTTCATTCCCTTCAAAGACATATGACCCAAATGGGCATGCCAAAGAGATACATGGGGGATAGAACTCACAAACAAAACATGATCAATGGAAGAAGCCGATACAGTTAAGGGATAGAGGCTGCGAGCCTTGGCACCTCTCGTAATCACAAGTCTGCCACGAGTGATCTTCCATGCAGAGTCTCCAAAACATACATGATAGCCTACATCATCAAGCTGTCCAACTGACATGAGACTGCGTATTAAAGTAGGTATATGACGTGCATCTTGCATAACAAAACTACTGCCAGAAGGAAACTGCAGCCTAACAGCACCAATACCCACAATATCAAGAGAGCTATGATCACCCAAGCGCACAGAGCCCGAAATAGTACGGTATGAATGAAGCCACTCTCGGCAAGGTGTCACATGAAAGGACACACCTGAGTCCAAGAGCCAATACTGGGCATACATAGAGTGTATCTCTGTCATCTGCGAAGCACTAGAAGAAGCTGCAAGGATATAATCATCATCATCAACATCCTCAGGCTGCATAACATTGATCTCTTCAATTTTAACACTGTACTTTGCAGGCACTATACTGCGATCAGAAGACTTATCGTGCACTTTGTCTTTCCCCTTATCTTTGCGCCTTTCATTGCACAGTTCATGGCATTGTGGTCTAATATGGCCCTTTTTCCCACAATGGTGACAAGTAACATCTGCATTCCTGCCACGGGATTTGCTACGTGACTTCCCACGAGACTTGGACCGAGATTTCTGAGAATCCCGTCCACGGCCACTTCCAATGCCATGCTTTCCATATCCATCATTCATGCCTCTAACTGTCATAGCATGCGACACACGAGAGGCATCCAAATTATTACGGTTAACCTCTTCCTGCAAAAGAGCACTCTCAACATCAGATAATTTCAAGGTAGCAGTAGAGGCACATAATGCAGTGCGGAATACATCCCATGACTCATTAAGAGTACTAAGCAAGAAAAGAGGAGTGACATCCTCTGCAAAAGTGATGTCTTGCGAAGTCAAGTTCTTGAGTATAGCATAGAACTGGCTCAAGTGAGCAGACATGGTCACATTCTCCTTCATGCGCAGATCCATAAGCTGCTTCAACCAATACGTCTGACTTGCTGGACTTTTCTTGTCATAGAGATTCTTGATTCTATCCCACAACTGCCATGCACTCTGTTCTTCCTCAAATACATTGTAATGAACCTGTTTTGTGAGAGATAATACAATAGTGGACTTGCATAACCCATCAAGCTCAAGCCATTCCTCATCTAGCATAGTTGCATGCGGATGCCTGCTCAACCTCAAAGGTTTGATCTACAATTTCTGCACCAGCACCTGCCAAATCTGGCTCTTCCAATAATAGTAATTCATACCATCAAGCTTAGTGATGTTGAAAATAGCATGTTTAGTGGACGAACTCGCCATAATGCAGGTTGGAAGACTATAGACAATTCAAAACTACTTGCTGTTTACTGAAAAAAATGACCAAAATCGAGAGAAAATGGCAAGAAAAGTGTAATCAAAGCTGCTGCCCACCAAGTACTAGTGAAATTACATCATTTTAGAATATTTCAGCATGAAAAATCCATGTTAGTCCATACATAGATGCTTGCTGTAATAAATTACAGATTTCAGTAAATGAGAGCTGACAGTGCCAAAATCGAATCCCAAGTCAATCAGATACTTCCAAGACCAAAGCCGGCATCATGTGAGCATAACATAGGCATATGACAGTCGATAAGCATGAATCCAACACCCAAACATGTCATACAAACATCTGCCAGTGAGTAGGCACACCCCCAGTCAACCGGGCAAAGTGTTCCTATCACTACCAAGACTTGACACAAGTAGGTGTCAGCTCACAAAGAGAGGGACCCAAAGCAAAGAGTCAGCTCATAAGCATCGGAGGAACCAAGACATATGAACCATGCATCATCCTGAAGGGTAAAAGATCCCAAATAGTCTCAAAAGCTCAAAGAGCATAGACCGCCTGCTCAATGGCTGCCAAGCATCCAAAGACACTCCCACTAGCACAAAAGCCATAAATATCAAGCAACAAAGCTCAAACAAAGCATGTACAAGCACCAGTGATAAGTGTCCAAGATCAAGCATCAATGGTACATCCCAAACATGTAGGCGATAGAGCATTCGTATGTAGCATCCATAAGCATGTAAGACATCAAGTACATCCCAAGATACAACTCTAGCAAGTCAATAAATAGCTCAAGTAAGCTTCGGGAATCCAAGGTCAAGCCAAGACTGAGCTCCAGTAGCAATAGGCTCCAAACAATGTAACTAGCATGTAGTAATGGCATGACTTCAGCACCAAAATCAGCTCCAAATGGTTTCCAAACAATAGGCATGCATTCCCCTAACATCCAAGCATCAAACGGGAACCGGGCATCAAATGACAATGCCAAATAAGTTGTAGCATCAAATGTCAGTGTAACACTGTCATAAACTGCCTATGGACTGTTATGACAGTCCCAAAACAGTGTTAAAACAGTCCAAATGCTATGCCAACACATCAACCATCAAAACCAAGCATTTCCAAGTGCCAATGGAGGGGGAGAGCTACTGTTGTGGCTGTCAATGCTGAAGACACATATGGGAGGACTGCATGGTTTTGCCAACAGTAAATGCTGGTCTTGGGGCTGCAAAAAATGGTGGCCAAGCTTTGGAGGGGTTCGGTTAAAGCTAAGGAAGGCCTGAAACAAGCTCCAGCAAACCCACATATGAAATGAGAGCTGGGAGTGTAATGGCTGCCTTGTTTCAAGAGGGCTGAAAATTGATGTAAACCCTGTAAAGAGTGAAGCAATACCTTTGTGTGAATGCCTTGAGGGTTCCCAAAGGGGCTGGGAAGGTGCTCGGGAAGCCGGGGAGTGGCGGAAGCTCGAAGGAGTCAGATATGGCTGCCGGGAAGGAGACCCAATGAGAGTGGGGAGTCGATGGGAAGTCGAGAATGCCACAAGCCAAGCTCAAGAGTCGGAAATCCGAGCTCTGATACCAGTTGAAAGGTGAGAAGGATTGAAGCTTGCACGTGAGAGCTATGGCGGGAGAGCAAGAGCAAGAAAAAGAGACAAGAAATGGGAACTCCAACAATCACAATGTGTGACCGGGCCTTCCTTTATTCAAACTGTCACTAAAAGAATAAAGAATAAAGTGATGGTGATGGGCGCTTGCCACTTGCAGTGTGCAGTGGTGGTGACTGTCAGTGTAGTAATACACGGGTGGCTAGGTGGAGGCGCCTTTACCCCCAACAGTGTCATCAGGGACTTTTGATAGAAGTGGAGAGTATCTGTTACTATTGCTATTAACTATTTTAGTGCCACTGGTTCCTGCATGGCTAGAATTACTTGCCTTCTTACCCCTTTTTTTAATAGCTTCAAAGCCATCATCTGAGGCCTTTTTACCTTCTTGTGTTGTTTGTTCCTTAGGTTTTATTTCAGGGCAATCCTTGATGTAATGTCCCACTTTTAGACATTTAAAGCACGCATTTGGTAAATTCCTATAGGTCAAAGGTTGTTTGACTAGTACTTGGCCTTCAGAGTCTATGATTAGTAAAAAAATCAGGGATTTGCTTGGAAAGATCCATTTCAATAAGTACTTGAGGAAACCATCTAGGGGTGATGAGATTGGCTGGTATCTGCCCTAGAATCCTGCCTAATGGAGCTATCAGAGCTTTGACAAATGGCCACAAGTTCTTGGGCAGATCCGTAAGTTCTACCCATATGGGGATTTTAACCGGCTTGTCTGTTCTAGGGTTAAATTCTGGCATCCATTTAAACAGTGTTAAAGGGGCATTCTTGATCATCCATTTCCCTATCCCTAATACGTTTAGGGCCATCTCTTTGGATTCAAATAAGAAGAAGAAGAAGTTGTTTGGCATGTAGTTAATCTCACTTACTCTACAACCAATGGACTTCCAACTATTTCTGATCCAAGATCGCATGTATTCAGTTGGGGGATGAGGTCCATGACAATACCCTACTAGTGCTTTCTTTTCAAATTCATTTTTCCATAATTTAAGACTTGCTGAAGAAACACAAACATGAATTATCAGCTCACCTTCTTGGTTTCCAGTTTCTTCACCTTTCTTACCAAATGAAGTCGTTTCATTTTCAGTCGGCGGATATGTTCCTTGTTCATTGCCAAACTGATTTGATGTAGGCACTTTGCAAGGACCAGCTTCAGGGGTTTGATGACATTGCTTCTCACCTCCTTGGGGTGAAGAATCCACTCCATAAGTTTGAGCTCCTCTTCGTTGAATCTCCTCGTTGGGTTGCCAGTTGCCATGTGCTAGGTGCCAAATCTCCTATCTAAGTGAGTTGCTTAATAGGCTTGTATCATAGAGTGGGTTGAAGGAGGCCCTCAATGAGTATGCAATTCCCATGCTCAATCCTTCTTGGTTAAAGATAGCTCCTAAGGAGCTCATTAATCCTACGGGGACTATCCTGAACTGTAGCATATGCACGTGCAGAGGAAGACCGGCACTCATTGCCTGTTGTGGAGGAATTACCATGCCTCTTTCCCCTCCCCTGAGGGGGAGAGAGTTTCTTTGATTTCCCTTCTTGGTATCTACACTATTCTGATGTGAGACTCTAGTGTGGCCCGAAATGTTGAAACTCCTTTGTTGAGTCATTTTGATTTTGATTGAGCAGCCTTTGGCATCATGACTGGCAAATACAGGCAGACAGAGCGAGACAATGTCACAAACAGACACAGAGAGAGGAGGGACAAACACAAAGAGAGGTCTTATCGTTGTTCCTTGTCGAAGGTTCCCTGAATATTTTGGAAGTCTGTGGTTTACTTTACATTGCTTGAAATTTAGCATCGAACATTTGAAATTGTGAGTAGTCTATAAAAAATACTGTCAAAAATCAAATGAAGATAACATATTTAATTCATAAATATTCAAAAACTAGCATTTTTAATTGAAGGTTCTTAAATATTTCAATGGAGTTTAAGAAAGATTAAATTTATTTAAATTTCACATTTTTTAAAAACCATGGATAATCCATATAGAAAGGAACTTTGCTTATTTATTTAGAGCATGGAACAAATCGTGCACAAATTATCCCAGTGATAAATTATGTTTTTTCTCTTCAAAAACTAATATTTTTTACATCTTGCTAGGTGCCCATGCACGTTGTTGTAGCCAGTAGTAATTGCATTCTTTTTCAAGATTGTGTCCTACACCAAATTCTTAGCCTTGTCTATAGTATCAGCTCTATCACCTCTATGTTGACCTCAAATTTATCCTCGAATGGTTGATAGGTTTGGATATCTTTCTTCATTTTTCTTACAAGTTTTATTTTGTGCTACTGGATTCTTTTTTTGACGTCCATCATTTGACCTATGTATACCTTCCCATTTTGTTTACATGTTATGTTGTAGATGAAGTATTTGGTCTTGTTTCTTTGTATTACCGATTTTGAACTAGCTTGTGGATGTCAATTGGAGATGGTGTTGGATGATGAGGTTGCACTTGAGTTGGTGATAGCATTTGTAGTAGCTGAGGTCGGCATTCTGATGCTAGTAGAAGTTTAGTTTCCTATTGATTTACTCATGTCTACACTTTTATGAGGATAATAATTATTGTTACATACCCTTTTTTAAAATAAACATATTGATGTTTGAGCACTTACCTATTATGTATGTGTTATCACTAAATGGATCAGTTTAGCTTTCATGGATTTAGCTGTAAACATCTTCATTGAGGAAGTATGTGACCTTTTCAAATGGTCACAACAATCTTTTCATGACCGTGTGTGTAGTCGTTCTTTTCCATGTACTTTTTTTGTGTATCATTGGCTTTTCTTTTTGTCACTTCCACCTAGGCTTCAAGTGAAATGTTAAATCCATAGTATATGATCTTGATTGTGTATGTGTATGTGGAGATGTCGTTTGTTTCAATATCTAGTAGCACTTGGTCAACATCTGTTCCTAGTGGATTCTCAAGTGTGTCTTCATACTTGAGTTTGAATCTATCAAGTATCTCTTTTAGGAGTCCTACATATAAAATGGGTTTGTGTTAGTCATGTTGGATTATAAACAAATTAAGGTCTTGAAGGTTCATTCGTCATGTTGGATTATAAGCAAATGAAGGTTTTGAAGGTTCGTAGCAAGGTTTCTACCATTTGCGATTCAATGACGTTCTTCGAATGGATTGTTGTTGAGTATATGCTTGGATATATCCATTAAATTTTGGAGATTGGTGTAGTGTGTAAAGCCATCGATGTATAGCGATGGTATTTGCCCAATAATGTTTGCCATTCTCATTTTGTTTATTGATAGGTACCCACAATGATATGGGTCAATAAGATGTGGTGTTGGGTGTTCATGTGGCTTTAAATGTACAACTGGTACATCTGCACGCATAATTCAATGTGATTACATGAATCTGCATAATTGCATATTTATAAGCACTAGCTATTGTTTATATTATGCGTACCTTTTCTAGAGTCATCTTTGTGTCTCCGTATCCTACTTATCAATGAAGTGAAGATGTTTTTGTATTAGAATACGTACACAAGCTCTTTGTGTGATGCATTGTGTTGCCATTGGTTCACGTTCCATTGTGATATAATGTAATTGTTTGTATGCGTGAGTCATGCTATTGGGTAAGGTATGGGAGTAAAGACAGATGGATCTAGAAGCCTGACTATACATAAGTTTCTTATTTCAGTTACATGAGAGAGCATCACGTACACTAGCTTTGGGAGTGGATGCACTCCTTATGTTCAAATGTGTGTTTTTAGAAATTCTAGCTCCTTGTGATTTGTGATTTGTAATCATTGGTTCCATATGCAAGTGTTAGTGAGAATGTGGATTTTTTAGTACTAATTATTCAATGCATTGCATCGGTGCTTGCTATGTCGCAGTGTGAGCTATTGGTTGGTAGACCTAGATCATGACCTAGATTTTAGATATGCTTTTGTTATTTATTCTTTTGATATGCCGAATTTAACATGTTGCACCATTGTGGCACCTATGGTAAGATTGTTACAATGCTACAAGACATGTCACAGACAAGGATTGTGTAGGGCAAAATGAAGTAGAGAAAGACCAAGGAAGCCCAAGTCAAAAAGTGAATGCAGAAGCTCATTCTTCCCAAGCACAAAAAGTGGAGGAGAAGGCAAGCTCAAAAAAAATATGGGAGACCACTGAATATTCTAGCAAGGCTTTCTCAAACAAGGATGAAGGATGTCATGTGTTAAGGATGAAGGATGTCCTATCAAGGATGAAGGAGGTCCTCTCAAGGATCAAGGATGCTCTCTCAAGGATGAAGGAGAACCTCTGAGGGCTCTTTCAAGGAAAGTGCAAGGCACAATGTAATTCATTATAAGAGCACTTAGGCTTCCTCCTGTGCAAGTTGTAAAGTCTAAACGGACATGGGTGAAGGGATAAGGCAACTAGAAGGGAATGGAGAAAGAGGACCTTGGTAAGCTGCTCAATCATGTAAAAAAGGGGATGGATACCCAAGGGATTTAGGGTTTTGTATATAAACCTGAAAAATGAATGAGGAGCTCATTCTTTGGTGTGTGGCAAAAGTGGTCTCTTCTTCTTCTCTTCTTCTCTCCTTCTTGCTTGCTTGTGTGTGCTTAGAGAGGTAGTGTGAGGGAGTGAGTGTGTGAGGGTCAAGGATCTTGGAGAAGAAACTCTCCATTATCTCCTCTCTTCTTCTTCTTTTCTCTTATCCTCTTGTCTTGCATGCAGCTATGAAGGATGGAGCTTGAAGGTGGAGGCTTGAGGTTGCTTGAGCTTGCATCTCGAATTGTGGAGCTACTGGGTTTCTTGAGGGAGGAGGCCACTTGTTCGGGCATCAAGGTAAGGTCACTAGACCCTTATAGGATCGAAGGCGTGTCGGCTAGGTGAGAGATAGCCATTTGTACTCACTTGAAACACTTGAAGCAATAAGTGGTTTGTGGGTCTTAGCGGTTGAGTGTGAGCTCCCACTACATTTTGGTTTCGTTGCCGGGACCAACGGATTCAAGCTTGAGCACTTGCAGGGTTTCTGCTGTAAAATAGGCTAAAACTGGGCAAATCAGCAAAAAATGGGCTTGCAATCCATTGATAAGGCATGAGCAGTAACAGGGCAATGCTTGGGCATTAGGATAAGGATTTAAGACCCTAGGAAAGGGGTGGAAGGCCCATTTTTAGTTTCTGCAGTAGAGGGAGAGAGAGAGAGAGAGAGAGAGAGAGAGAGAGAGAGAGAGAGAGAGAGAGATTGGAGCTTAGGGTGAATCGATCAGCTTTTACAGGAGTTTTTCGTGTGTGTTAGGTACATAGAACCCTCTGTGTGTATGCATTCTTACATTCTGGAGATCCTTGCATGTGGGTGTGGCCGAAATTGTTGCCAGGAATCGATTTTTTGTTGCTATTGTTTGTGTGCCGGTGGAATCGGATACGGTCCATAGAGGTCTAATACCTAGAATCATACACTCAAACATTCGATTCCTGGAATTTGAACATTCGGATTAACTTGACTTGTCCGATCGAACATTGTCCATCTGATCCTAAAAATTGGATTATCCCTCGCCTATCCAATGAGACATTCACCCTGTCCAATTGGGATGATCGGGCTCATTAAAATCAGACACTTTCAAAATCAGACTCGGACAATCGGCCATCGGCCACTCGGAAAAATGAAAATCGGACTGTTAAAATTGGACCAAAATTTTGATAAGGGAAATTGACAAATCTAGCACACCCCACCGAGATAGAACACCTTCTACATCCAAGGAAGACTTTGAAAGTCTTACAGGTGCAATTGACCTTAGAAATTGCAGCCGAATGGCTAGACATGACCCCTAACAGTCACATAAGCTTTTAGTCCCTATTAGAGCCATGAAACAGACCCCCGTTTGACCTTGAGTGAGCTGAACAATAGAGTAGAGACCCTAGAGACCAAAGAGAGCGGCCAGTGTAACTAAGTGTAAAGCTCTATTTGGCCGAGAGCTTAAACCAGAGTGTGGAAGCTACATTCATTATCTTGTGTTCGCACCCGCATTATTTTTGACACTTGAAGTGCACTTGGGAAAACGAAAAGCCTATTTTTGCATAGTGTATGGAAAAGAGCACCATGCACACATTGAGTGAACTAAAATTGAGGGTTGGCTGTCAATAAAAAGTAACACACTCAGACCTAATTAATAGGACAAACCCACCAATAGGAGGCGACCCTCAAACCTAGACAACAACCCTGATTGGTAGGACCAAGTGGCAAACACACAACATGAAAGGCCAGATGCATCGAGGGAGAAACACCATTGGAGTGTGACTCTGCTTAACTTGATCAAGCTCATCAACAATTTAGTGGAGCAAGAGACTGTAGACATGGCAGAGTCCAATGTAAGTTGCGAAAACAAAGAGCTTGACCTAGGAGATTTCCTGGTCAAAATCTAGCAAATGGTGAACGAATACAATGCACAAACCAGGCTAGACCACCATGGCAGGCCATCATAAGATATCATAGCATACCTTGAGGAGGAAAGGAAGTTGGTGTGAAAAGCATTGCAAAGCATGGCAGCATACAACCAACAGCAACAAACTAGGAGAATGTGATAGGACATTGAAATGTGAGAGGTCCAATGTGTGTTAGCCCTAGCAAATAAAAACCGAACAGGACCAAACGTAGAGAGGGAAAGAGTGCTAGAGGCAGACTTAACGTTGAGCGAGCTTCTCTCATGAAGTGACTTAAAGACAACACATCAACAGAAGCAAAGTGCGGTAGCATTAGCAACATCGTTACTTGCAGGATTAGGAGTTACCTAGGGTGCCAAGAGCCAATTAAGGATCCCTGTGGTTGCAAAAAACCAAGACAAGAACCAACTTGAGAAACGACCCAGGTACAACTTTTAGAGCAGTTCGAGTAGGTCTGCGAGGCTAGCGGCCTCAAAGATCTTACTTAGCGCTCGCAAGCTTTCAAACTTTGCCTAGGAGACAAAGGGCAGATGTGGTATACTAGTTTAGACAGCGCAGAACACAATGACTTTAATACCCTTGAGAGTCTCTTCATCAAGAGATTCTTTGAGATGGGATACTTTGACAACCTCATGGTTAGGTTGATGAATGTCAGGCATAAGGACAAGGAGGATATTTGAGACTATGTCACCCATGTGCAGAGTCTCTTTAAGAGAATCCCAACCCTACAGAGAGACCTAGTGAACGAGTGGTCTCCACTATGTTCATAAGTGGAATCTGAAGTGAAGAGATTTACAAAGCCTTGGTGAGCAACTGAAACCTACAAAGGGATGTGCTAGCTAAGGTCTTCCAAGAAGCCATACGAGTGGATCATCTACTTAAGGAGAGGAGCTCAAGACCCACAATCTGAGATACCTCTGCTCCTGGAACCTCAAAAAGAACTTTGACCACTAGTGAAGGATTCAACTAAAGCACCCAAGACAAAGGAAAGAATGTCGCGATTAGAGCTAGGAGTTGGCAAATGTGAAGCTAGAGTTGGCTAAGCTACAGGAGATGATGAGAATACCTACACGATCACATGTCTAATGCATGTATTGCGATGGAAACCACCTTCTAGCTGAGTGTCAGGACCCAAGGTCCCAACCTTGTGCCAACTGCGGTAGGTTCAACCACCATGATGCCATGCATTGCAGACTGTCATGGAGACTCCCATATTTGCATCCTTACAACTAGCCTTGCCTAGAGAATAGGCCTTTGAATCTGTTTGAGAGGAGTCCCATCGGCCCTTCCAACACCTAATGATACAAAGCCAGCCATCCCTAGGATAGAGATCAACCCCATAGGCATACCTAGGCTGCCTGGACCCTACATAACCCATCCATCAAGCGACGCTCTAGTCCACTATGTGGAGGAACCAAACGATGAGGAGCCTTATGTGAACCCCTACGTCTTGTACGATGAAGAGGCAATCTCAGATGTGCTGAGTGTGGGATCACTCACCTTTTTTTTGATTGCCATAGGCGAAAACCATCCATTAGTTCAGCTATCATGTCATCTGTACCATTGGGGTTGTTCGGCATCGAGAAGTGCGATGGGGAGGCCACGCCCATCCCATTGCATGTTATGACCCACGTGTAGACGAAGTAGACCAGCATATCATTGATAGGGCCTAGCAACTTGGATGCAGCCTCAATCGGGAAAAAAAGTCATAGGCAAAGAAAGAGGAGGAGCGATGCAAAGGTCACGTTGAAAATAAAGAGTGCAACGACATTGCCTGTCGGAAAGAAAGTCACAAACACTGAGGCCCAAATATCCACCCCAAAGACTACTGAAAAAGGGAGTGCTAAGGTAGGGGAGTAACCCAACCCGAAGCACCAACTCGAAGCCATAGAAAAGGTCAAAGAGTGGGTGAGAGAAGCATAGGAACACCTAAAGGATGTTGAGCCCAACTTGGATGACGAGATCGATGTTCCTTTAGCGTGAGCATATCAGTCTCTCCCACACAACTGAGGGGCACGTTCGCACCTCAAATTGTGATACCTAGATAGAACTTGAACACCATGGGCTGGCAAACTAGTCAAGGCCATGGGCCATGAAGCGTTGAATTAGAAGACAAGCTAGTACCTAGCAATCTTCTCACTACACTAGTGACCACCCTTGTGACTTTGAGCCTAGGAGATGTGCTTAGGCAGCATTCGATACTATGGTAGGAGCTAAGGCAATGGGTGGAAGGGTCAATGGAGCAAGCCACCGCCGCTGACCTAAAGGACCATGACGTAGCAATGCAAATACCAAGCTTGACGCTGCACTCATCAATACCCAAGTCTTTATATATTAATGCTTTCTAGGAAGGCACTAAAATGCACGCGGTCTTGCTTGTCCTAGCTCTAGGTGATACCACGAGGAAAGGGATTGTAGACATGGGGGCAGGTGTCAGTGTACTTAGCCATGTAGTACTCCAGGCATGGGGAAACCTGCTTGTCAAAGATGTTGGGTTCAATGTCACACTGATTAACAGAACGAAAGTGAAGCCATTTGGAGTGCTCAAAAATTGGCCATTAAAGATCACAGGAGTCCGGTTCTTGGTGGACTTTATAGTCATGAAAGGAATGGACTACGACATCTTGTTGGGGGTCGACCCTGGATGCACAACACATGTGTCATAGAAGACTAGGGTAATGGTATGATCTTCCTAGGCAATCAAATGGAATTGGTGAGAGTGGAGATGGATACATGGAAGATTACACCAATCAACCTAGACACCATCTCAACTATGCTCAAGGGCGACGTGCAGATCAGGAAATCTTACGCACCACTAACAAAGTATATCCCTTGCCCCGAGGATGAGCAAGATTGGATGCATGTGCTAGCCACAATCGATTTGCCATTCTTGGATAATGAGAAATATGAGCAGACCGCTAAGGTAGTCACCAAGCCTAGAGACATGCCCATAGCACCAATCTACATGATGGCCAAGAGCTCACATGAGAGACCTACATCTGTCATGTTTCACATCCCGAACAACAAACGAGACCTCCACAAGATCTTAGAGCACCTAGCAGACGAATTAGCTGGTAACCCAACTGCAAATCTTAAGCCACTCAAGGATCTCTTGGATGAACCAGAGTGGTGATGCACCAAGATGCATGATCTAAACTTGACACACAATTGGGCCTTAGCCACCGCTGACGATGAACTGCACTTAGAAGATGACAAGAAATTGGATGAGGATGACTCCAATGATGAGTACGAAGACTAATGTTCCTCCAATGTTGAGAGTGAAGACGAGATCGGCATGATAGAGTACGACACAGAGGGGCACAGGATTGAACGGATAAGGGTAGACTCAAAACTATAGAAAAGAAGCATCTTCAGACTCGAGAAAGGAGTCACGCAAATGGGTTTCCATCACACATGGTTGAGCACATAGGAGTGATTGATTATGTTGAGGTAGATCTTGCCCAACCAAGTGTCGCACCAGTACTCAAGACGGAATCACTATCGGAGCTATGACCTCCAGGAGAGAATCCATCTTCTAGTGAAGATAGAGAGTTTGATTCCGAGACGTAAGATCTTGAGATACCCTGACAACCTAAGACCAAGCACACCAAGGGAGACCTACCAGTTCACCTAAGGCGTTGAAGGTCGAAGGAAAAAAAAGGGAAACAACCTAGGGATCCGTAAGCTGAAGAGCAAAGGAAGCCGCAAGACCTGCTGAGATGATTCATGAAATTGAAGAAATGTGAGAGGGTAGTGGTCTTGCTTGGAGCCAAAAGACGAGCACAAGCAAGCGAGCCTATAGAAGGACCCGCCAAAGTCAAAGAGGTCAATCTAGCTGCGGAAGGGGAGACATCTCAACATGTTTTTATGGCCGATGACTTGACCAAGGAAGAAGAGGAAACGCTTGTTGCCCTTTTGCAAGAATACATAGATGTATTCGCTTGGTTCCTTGATGAGCCGAAAGGGGTAGATCCAAGTGTAGTGACTCATAACATCCCGATGACATCCAATGCAACGTCGATCAAGCAACAACTGTATCCAATGAATCCCAAATATGCTCACATTGTTAAGGAGAAAATCGAAGCTACTGAGGACAAGATTCATTTATGAAATTGAGCACATGGACTCAGTGTCACCCATAGTGATCATAATGAAGAAGAATGGAAAAATTAGAGTGTGTGTCAACTACAAGAAAGCCAATGCCGCCACAAAGAGAGACAATTATCCACTGCCATACATTGAGCATATGCTCGAGAGGGTGGATGGTAAAGAGGTCTATAGTTTCCCGGACGGCTTCTCTGAATACAACCAAGTGCAAGTACATTCGGACGATAAGCACCAGACCGCTTTTGCTACAGAGTGGGGCATCTTTGCCTATGTAGTAGTCATGCCCTTTGGGTTGATGAATGCACTAGCCACATTTCAAAGGCTTATGTGTGCCATTTTCAAGGACATGCTTAGGCAAGAGTTAGAGGTATTTGTCACGATCTATGTGTCCACTCCAAATGAAAGGCACACGTAGGCAAGCTCTAAGCAGTCTTTGAAAGATGTAGACTGTACCATCTCTTGTTGAACCCCTTGAAATGCCAGTTCTAGGTGAAGCATGGATGCATCCTAGGGCACGTGGTATCAAAGAATGACATTGCCACCAACTTCTCAAAATTTACGGCTATTGTTGATCTTCCACCACCAACTAACTACAAGGGAGTTCGGTGCTTCCTCGGCTATGCATGGTACTTTTGATGATTTGTGTTAAACTATGCATTAATTGCTAGGTCTCTATACAAATTGTTGGTAGCATTTGAGTGGACCGAGGAATGCCAATGCACATACGAAGAGTTGAAGAATGCTCTAGCCACAACACCAACCTTATGAGCCTCGGACTAGACCATAACCTTCCATGTTCACATTGACGCCTCAAAGTCTACTATGGGGGCTATGTTGTGCCAGCTGTGTGAACACAACTTAGACTATCCAGTGAGCTTTGCTAGTAGACAACTCACAGATCCTGAGATGAACTACTCCACCACAGAGAGGGAAGGGTTAGCCATGGTGTTTGCTATGAAGAAGTTTCAGCATTACCTTTTGGCCACACCTTTTTTCTTCTTTGTTGACCATCAAGCCTTGCTTTATCTTGTTGAAAAACCCTATGCCACGGGACACATTGCTTGATGGTTACTTCTGTTGCTCGAGTTCAACTTCTCTATGGTTGCGTGCAAAGGGAAGCAGCACTACATGGTTGACCATATGTCTCGTATACCCACAGGAGAAGCCGTTGGACAGGGCATCATGGTCAACTTGCCTGATGTGCATATGTTTAACCTGTTTAGTGAAAGGGACTTGTTTAGAGTTGACTTGATGTCATATTGGGTAGATGACATAGTCCAAGTGCTTGAGCATGGATTACCTATAAGACTTATTGAGAAGGCTCGTCGACTTAGGTGTCTCATCTCAAAATACACCCCTATCAACTACTAATAAGACAACTATACATGTTGGGGCATGATGGCCTACTTCGTAGATGCATGTGCGAATATGAGATGCATGATGTAGAAGCACACTATAGGATTGCAGGAGGGCACTTCAATGGAGACATGACAACTTGCAAGGTGTTGCAGTCTCAACTGTGGTGGCCTACTCTTTTTTGAGATGCAGCACAATTTGTAAAGCATTGTGACGAATGCCAACAGACCAAGATACCAGTTTGTAAGGACAAAATAGAGCTAAGCCTAGACAACCATTCGAGAAATGGGAAAATGACTTCATTGGGCTAATCAATCCTATAGCATAGTACTCGCAGGCCAAGTACATCATCGTTGCTATGGATATCTCACAAACTGGACAGAAGCACGAGCCCCGAGGAAAAACTATGCTAGAACCATTGCTAAGCTCCTTTGGGAGTAGGTGATCTCATGCTTCAGTTGCCCATATTGAACTCATTTTAGTGATCAAGGCATGCACTTCATTAATGAAGTGATCGCCCACCTCCTATTGACTTTTTTAATCATCCATAAAAAATCCTCACCCTACTACCCTCAAGCAAATGGCCATGCCGAGTCTACTAATAAGATCTTAGTGAACAACCTGACCAAAGTGGTCTCTACCTTGTGTAGTGTGACTAGGACAACAAGCTGATGTGGCAGCCTTATGGGCCTATCAAACCGCTTATAAAATAGTGATAGGATAGATTCTCTTCAAGTTAACCTACGGGACTGAAGCCATTCTACCTATAGAGTTCCTTGTCTTGAGCTTGAGAATAGCCACCCAAGAGAGATGGGACGGAAAGGAGACATGGACCAACTACTTGATCGAGCTAGAATGCTTATCAAAGACTCGAATTCTAGCCATCCACGTGTTGATTTTTGAAAAGGCACGTCGTAAGAGTTGGTTTGACAAGCACATCAAGCAGCAAGAATTCGAACAAGGTGACTTAGTGTTGTTGTACTCAATAAAAGGCCACAAATAGAAGATGAAGTTTAGGGGATTGGCACATTTTCAAGTCTATCAACCTGAACTGACAATGTAGAGCTCGAGACCCTCGAGAGGGAGAGGGTATAGGCTTCTTTAACGAGAGCCACATAAAGAAGTACTATCCTCCCATGCATCCATTATACGAGCCTCCCATGCTAGAGCCCCCTGTGAAAGTCCGAGTTGCCACATTAATGGAAATTGAGGAGGAAGATGAGGAGGCAATGGCACCCGTGTATCTACACATAACGATCATTGCACAACACATACATACCTTCAATGCATTGATCAATGAGGGAGTTGATTTCAATATCTTAACTCACGATCATTGGACTCAAATTGGCCGTCCACCACAACTACAACCTACCAATGCCAAACTTAGCCAATTGTATGCCCTTCTAGGAAGGTGCAAAGTAGCAGCCTCTATCAAGTTTAAAAGCATATCCCTAATCTTTTACATGTTGCCAAATACAAAAGACGTTGGTCAAAAATCACTATTAGGACATTCATTTAAAAAGCAAGCACAGTGTAATGTCGACTACGAGTCACAACGTATTCATCTTGCTATCAACAACGCACAAATAGTCACGACTTTCAGCAAGGGCAATGCGGCTCCATCAAAGCTCACAAGGCCATTGATAGAGAAACCCACCACCAAGTCTAAGGATGGGGGTGGGACCTATCACAACCTGCCATGTCGTCATATCGACAATATACTGCTAAGATCAAAGATAAGGCCCCTCAACCATAGTTCAAGTGGATGCATAAACATCAAGGACTACTGCCTAGGAGTATGCAATCATGACCCTGCAAGTCTAGGAACACATACTTGCGATCGAGAAGGCAAAGAAGAAACCATAGGCATTGACGAACAGTCAAGTCGCGATGGGTCCCCAAGACCTTATTACAAGTGCAAGGCTATTATGAGGGCAATGCTTGGATATGGGTGCCTAAAGCTAACTTGGCCAACAACACTTCTCAAACGCCACCCTAAAACCCACCTATGCAGAGCCGCATGACACATTAGGCACTAAGGCCGCAAAAATCTCAAGTTGTGAAACCTATAGAGTCCAACCCCATTCACCCAAACCCTCAATGAGTCTATCGATTGAAACCGTAGCTTGATGACTCCAATACAATCCCACCCGACACTATTAGTCCTACCTAGACATTTGGCAGCAGAAAGTCAGAATCCCAAACCAAGCCTAGCACACATGAGACCAAACTGCACACTTTGGAGTAGCTAAAAACTCTGATGTCAATCGTCGAGCTATAGAGCCCAATCAAACCACAGCCCCTAGTTGGCCTTAAAACTTCTTACGAACGATGTTCGATTCTTACCTTGGCCACTCGTAGACTTAGCCGAAAATATAGGGGATGACTTAGTTGGTTGCCTTTGGCATTTGGATGCCACGTTTACCACACTTGCCAAAAGGTATGACCAATTAGAACTAGGTCTCTTAGATGAACCTTTAGCAACAGAGGTATGCATGTTGCCTTGCTCATGGGAAGAATCAAAATTTGTGTTCATCAAGGCACCCCAAGTAGTTGAGAAACTCATAGACACCGAGATTTCCTGCAAACAAGCACGTAAGCAATGCCTCATTACATCTTACACCAAGGGCACAGTCCTTGCCACCATCGATCATGAAATGGCAAAGTTAAAACAGTTTTGGCGGCTAACGACTCCTCTTTCTTGCACCAATGGTATGCTCTCAGACTCCAATGGGAGCAAGAATGTTACCAAATCATGACCAATGCCGAGCAGAGACGTGCAATCAAGACCTCAGAATATGACCCAACTTATGTAGCCCCAACCTCCTATAGGGTGTTGACCACCACCATCCGCAACAATGGGCCCCTCGAAGAGCACATCATGACTCACCCCTACTTGGATCGCATGCTGACCGAGGAGGAGCCACACATTGCCAACTGAATGGACTCTGGTGATTTTCTCATGGATGTCCTCACTTACCTCACCCATGTAAGCATCCGACATGTTGACATGGACCTTTACACTCAAATGATGTAGAACTTGAACCTCTACGCGCTTGGCTCATGCGAAGATGAAACACCTAGGCATGCGTCGAATGGTCTTCACCCTTCAACCTTTAATCGTATGAAGGGTTCTTCTCATCTCTAAAGGGGGAGGGTAAGGGTGATAAAAAGGGTGTGAATGATAAATGGTGTAAACATAAAACCTCAATCTACGTCCAAAATGTATAAAAATCAACTCATGATTGAGTAAAAGTATTAGAAATCTTTGTGAAATGCATGGACTATTTAAATAAAAATTCTCTTTCTATAAAGCATCTCGGCCTCCATAGGCATTTCTTCCATCTTCTATGCTCCTTTTTGCAAAAATTATATGAAGAATACTAATGGTGGGCTATGGCTTCATGATAGGCACCTACAATGGCAGGACAAGAAAAAACCAGTAAGTTGCAATTCTCAAAGGAAGAGAAGGCAAGCACAGCCTCTTAGTGGAGACGAGGGCCTTCAACCAGTTCAGGTTTAGGAATTGGTTGTAAAGCAGATTGTGAAGCAATGCAATCTGTAGAAGTACCTGGATAAAGTCGGCCAAGCTGATGTGGGCTATGAGAAATGCACAGAATTCCTCTGAACTTTCCACATGAATTGTGATACCGTAATGGTGCGTAAAGAAAATGCAACCCACTAGATAGGGATGGACAAGATCTTGGTCCACACCAATGACGGCCTTGCAGATATCCGAGACCCAGAAGTCCACCAGCTACTATAGGTGAAGATGGTCCAAGCACTATTCTCCAATCATAGATATAATAAATTGATGAGTCGAATTAATGTACCTATGCTTGAGAGCATAATAGCTAAAGCCCTGGTTGAGGTGAACATGAACCGCTTCGTGTAGAAGATGATAAAAACATTGGCCCACTGGTGGATGACCCACGGGTGGAGAATTCCTAGTCTCCAAAGCTAGGAAGTCGCTGTCGTCAAAAGCTATCATCAGAGAAACCTTAGGGGAAACACAAGAAGATGAGGAAGTCGACGAGACGCCAGACAAGTCCGCCACTCCATGCCAAGAACAAGAGCAATCCAGCGAGAGGATGGTGAGTGACAAAGAAGGAAAGCAGCAAGCACAATCTAGCCAATGAGGGGCCAAGAAGTCAAAGAAAAAGATTCCATAGAAGAAGGCCAAAGAAGAGAGTAGGAAGAAAGAAAAAGCAGACATGACAAGGGCCCAAAGTGAGTCCAAATGTGTCGAAGAAAGAAGAAAGAGAAGAGAAAAGGAGGAGATGAAAAGAATAAAAGAGGGATCTAGGAAAGCGGCAGAGGAGAGGAGGAGGAAAGCAAAGCGAGAGGCCAAGGAGTTAAGGATGAAGGAAGAAGGAAGAAGAAGACATAGCCCTCCCCATCGGCCTCTCAATGGGGCAGCCTTCAAGGGAAGAAGAGCTGGTAGCCACCATGAGGCCCCACACAGAGGAATGCCTTAGTATGAGCTCCCAAGCACCCAAGAATATGCCACCCCCAGTAGTCGAGGGCAAGGGCAAGGGTCTAATTGATCCCATCCCACCTACCCTAGTACCTGCCACCCCAGTCTTTGCACCCACCCAAGGCTCTTTTACCACGGTGGATGCTAGCAACTTTGTGGCCTAGGTGCAATTTCTAATTAACAAAGAATAGTTCAAGGTGGAAGTGGAGGAACCCTTGTAACCAGAGCAAAAAGACTGGAAATTAATGGATGCGGAGTCCAAATAGGACCCTAAAAGGCAGAAGATTGAAGCATCCACAACGACCACTTCTACAATGCTACGATGCCCACAAATTATGATGCCTATGTTAACAAACTTCTGTCACAATTGGAGAGGGTGAAAGAAGAAAAGAAATTAGCCATGGCTGAACTCGAAGCTAAAAAGGAGATGATGGTACCCTCTCAACTAGAAAGGGCCCACCAAGTATCCATATACCAAAGAGAAATAAATGAGCTAAAGGAGGAGCTCAAGGCCAAGGGAGGCAAGGAAGAAAGGTGGCAAGCAAAGCTCCCGAATCTCATGAGCCTACAACACCATTATGATGAGCTAGTAGTGTTGTATAAAGACCTACAAAATGAAAATGAAAAGATCTAGGATGCCATAGAGAGTAGCTAGCAGTAGTAGAAGAAGAGAGAAGGAGACGGCACCAGAAGCACATAGAAGATTTGGAAAAGAGAATAGCCTCGGAGCTCAAAGAGCAAAAATGGTTGGAAAGAGAAATCAAGGAATAAAAGAGGAGGCTAAAGGCATTAGCCCAAAGGCATAATAAGAGCTTGGGAAAAATGAAGAAAAGGGCAAATAAATGGGTGGACAAGTGCAAAGGAAGGGTGAGGGACTTAGCGTGTCGACTAGCCCTTGTCAAAGGAGAGAAGGTGATGGCAGAAAGCAGGGTAGAGGCTGCACAAACTAGTTTGGAAGCCTAACAACTTGCCTTCCTCAACAAGCTCTTAGACACCACGCAATCGAAAGAGGAGGAGGTCGTTGAATCATTAAGGAAAATTTTGGAAATTGCTCACAGGGCCCTGAGACTGGGACTACACAACCAAGCACAAGCAACAAGCACTAAGGAAGTAGGGCCACAAGAGCACAAAAGACAGCAAATGCAGAGGCTAGCGAAAGAGATATGACCAAGCTTGGAAATGGAAAAGCAAGAGGAGAAGCTAGCCCCACAACCTCCTTCCCCTAGATCAGAGGAGCAACAACAAGTAGATGCCCCTACTACTAGGAAGGTCAAGCTCAAAAAGAAGAGAAAGAAAATGCTTGATCTCGCTCAAAGAAGGCTGAACGTGCAACCACCAGTGATGCCAACAACGCCCATTCTATCGAGAGAAGATTGCTTTCCAGTAAACTATAATGCTGAACTCAAATTTTGGGAGTAGAGAGAGAACAACTACGAGCCCTTCGACTTTAATTTCCAATTCTCCACTGCATTGAGCAGGGTACAACCAAGGAGGTGGAAGAGGTGATCAACGTTGGAAGGAGACTAGGAGATAGGTGGACCTCTAAGAGAAAGAGAAATCCTACCCAATGGGGAATAGAGGCTCCAAACTACAAAAAATAAAGTTTATGAAGTGCCAAGAATAGTGAAGGGCTATGAATGCCAAACCGAAGTTGAGGAGGCACATTTGGGAAGGTAATTATGATGCCTAGATGTCATTTTGCAACACCCTATCATTTTAAGAAATAACCCCACTTTCATGCCATATCCAAGAAGGGTAGGAGCAGATTACGACCTCGACAACCATGGTTGATACAACTTCCCTAGAATATACAATGTCAATGCCACAAATCCTGAAGAAGCCCTCACCTTTACACTATAAGATCTACATGACTTTAGAGTACTATTAAAGCAGGAGCCTACATCACAGAAGTACCGCCTACCACCACACTTTTTTTATTTGAATGGCATAGATGGCTACACGATGACTAGATTAATGATGCGAGCTAAACTCCTCCCCTCTTTTTGCTTAGCCCTCTTAGAAGATATGAATGATAGCCGCTTCACTCACTGCAATCATCCATTTCTTTCCACCACTCCTCTCCAAGCACGAATGAACCTCAAAGGGGATACATGCAAAGCTAGAGATTCCTTAACAAATCTCTTCAGTCCCCAACCTCTCACTCTCATATCTTTGATGACAAGGACTAGATCTTCGTCTATTTATATTTACCAAAAAAAAAAAAGAACATGTAAAGAAGAAGAGAACACTAGAAGGAAATCACAAGGAAAAGCAATCGCAACATCTCACTACATGTAGGCCACAGTCACTGCACCTAGAGTCCTCAAATCAGGAACATCTGGTAGCTCTACTGGACCGGCTCCATCCCTAACCCCCTAGCCCATTTTGAATCCCCCCCATCGACCTTAGGGCATATTAAGGGCAGGACATACCTAGCGAGGCCACCCTCGCCTATGGTTAGACCTATCTCCCTAAGCCACACTCACTGCACCACCCTTATGCATGAATTGGGTCCTCAAGTGTGGGATAACACCCAAGCCTACCTATGGTTTGATCCAACTCCCAGTTTCACTATCCCAAACACAATGCACCACATGGTAAGGTAGACACACCCCCAGGTTGTGCACCTTCTTTTCTTTATAGGTAACTCCCCATAATGCAACCCACCAACTTCGAAGGCCCCATCATTATCAATGGCCACAACCACCTACCACATCACCTCATCTTCCTCAACTCAAACCTGTAAGTGCCATGAGATTGGCACTTGTCTAGAATGTTACAATGCTGCAAGACATGACATGGACAAGGATCACGCAACCAAAAGGAATAAGAGCAAGACCAATGAGGCCCAAGTCAAAAAGTGAATGAAGAAGCTCATCAATCACAAAAAGTGGAGAAGGCAAGCTCAGAAAAAACGTGGGAGACCACTGAATATTCTAGAAAGGCTCTCTTAAGGATGAAGGATGTCCTGTGTTAAGGATGAAGGACGTCCTATCAAGGATGAAGGAGGTCCCCTGAAGGATCAAGGATGCTCTCTCAAGGATGAAACAGAATCGCTGAGGGTTCTCTCAAGGAAAGTGTGGGACGCAATGTAATTCATTTTATAAGAGCACCAGGCTCCCTCCTATGCAAGTTGTAAATTCTAAATGGATATGGGTAAAGGGATAAGGCAAATAGAAGGCAATGGAGAAAGAGGACCTTGGCAAGTTGCCTAGTCATGTAAAAAAGGGGATGAATGCCCAAGGGATTTAGGGTTTTGTATATAAACCTGAAAAGTGAACGAGGAGCTCATTCTTTGGTGTGTGGCAAAAGTGGTCTCTTCTTCTCTCCTTCTTGCTTGCTTGTGTGTGCTTGAGAGAGGGAGTGTGAGGGAGTGAGTGTGTGAATGTGAAGGATCTTGGAGAAGAAACTCTCCATCATCTCCTCTCTTCTTCTTCTTTTCTATTCTCTTCTCTTGTCTCACGTGTGCGGCTATGGAGGATGGAGCTTGAAGGTGGAGGCTTGAGGTTGCTTGAGCTTGCATCTCGAATCGTGGAGCTACCAGGGTGCTTGAGGGAGGAGGCCACTTATTCGAGTATCAAGGTAAGCTCACCACACTCTTGTAGGATCAAAGGTGCATCAACTAGGTGAGAGATAGCCATTTATGCTCACTTGAAACACTTGAAGCAATAAGCATGTGTTTGAAGTTCAACAATATGGAGCTCTTTAGGTGTGCAGTATTTGTACGAAGGCTACTTGTTATACTTCACTAGAAGAAAGAGGGGGTGTTAGCGACGCAGCAAAAAATGGCGGTGTCGCTTATGCAAAGCCTTTTTTTAAATTTTAATTTTTGGTGGGCGTCGCTTAAGTGATATTCGAAGTGTTGTATAAGCGACACAATTTTACGTCACAAATGCAATTGCTTAAGTGACGCATAATTACAACGCGTTAAGTGACATTTGCAATATGGATAGTGTCAATTAAGCAACCCTCTATAAATTTTAATATCTTCATAGGCTGTTCCTAGCCCGAGAGAGAGAGAGAGAGAGAGAGAGAGAGATCTTCTTGCTCTGGCCATGCCCTGCATCGATGAGCGTCGCCCCAAATACGTCGCACTAGTCGCTCGACAAGCACCTCAGAGACATTCCAGGTAAACGTCTTCTCACAAGAACATTGCAACATACTATCGAACACCCTAGGACTCACCACCTGATACCAATTAGATATATATATATATACATATTAATGTCTCTAAAAGGTTGGAATGGCCTATGAGACCATAACCAATACAACTAGTATCATCATCTCTCATAAGAGAAGAAGAGATAGAGATAAATGTGTAGGTCTACATGGTGGACTTGGATGAGAGGTATGAGAAGTATGGAGAACTGAAAATTTTGAAAATTTTGAAAAAACTACGTTTAAAGAGATTAAAAGATTGTAGAGTATCTCCTCCTCAGTCTATGGAATCCACCAAGACTCTGCAAGCTACCTTCGACTGCATCAGCGTGCCAATTTGCATCTGTGATGAGCAATCATGATGTTAATGTGACTCATACGGCCATGCCTATGTCATCGAGTAGGTACTCTAGGGTGTCATGCTCTGTGTAATGTTGTAGCTCTGTCAACTGTGATGCCACCTGATGATGTCCCTCGATGACACCTATCGGTAGGAAATGTAGTGTTTGGGGTGGCAGCTGCTGGGGGTTCAACTACACTGAAAAAGTTTGTAAGTGCTCTCTGGAGGGTTGGATGAGGCTGGGGTTGCTTCCTATCTCGTAACAACACTACTCTGCACTGCTTGAGTTCCAATAAGAAAAGACCCAAACATCTTTGGTCCTCATAGTCCATCACCCATCTTAGTGCTTCAAAGCCCTCCTTAAAGAGGCAATGATAGCGGCCTCAAATATCATAGTATACAGTACATCTACAGGATGTAGTGCTCCTCTGTTTCTGGCTCCCATCCACAAAGCTAGCACATCCTCTCATTGGTTGCAATATGGCTCCATCAACCTATCTCAATCAAAAAATGGTGCGATGAGGTGAGAATCTGACTAATAGCAACTCGGAGTCCATGGGAGAGTTGAGAGTCCATGTATTTCGACCTCATTATGAAACCATCATGAGATAGTTGCAAGAAGTGGCATTGGTATTGTGCCATTTTCATGCCTAATGGGAAAGGGGGCTTGGACCAAGTCCTTCCTGTCTCCACTTTAATGATATCTACTCTGATCACACTATTCAGCTTTGCACGACTGAGACTCAAAGTAGGGCAATCAAGGCTGTAATTCAATGGTGGAAATCTGTCTATACTCATGCCATGTAAGTTCAACCACGTGCTCATATGTGCATACCAACACTGTCTATTGAAGAGATTCACCAAGATAGGGGCCAGTGCTCAACCGCCGAGACCCACGAACCGCTTATTTCTTCAAGCATTCCAAGCCGAGCATAATGGCTACCTCTCACATAGCCGACGCGCTATCCATCCTTACGAGTGTAGTGAGTTTGCATCCATGCCTGATCGAGTTGCCTCCTCTCCCAAGCACTCCGGTAGCTCCACGATCCAAGTGCAAGCTTCAAGCAAGCTCCATCCTCAAGCTCCACGCTCCAAGCTCTCCATCGTTGCGAGCAAGACAAGAGAAGAGAAGAGAAGAGAAGAAGAGAGGAGAAGATGGAGAGCTTCTCCACCACAATCCCTCACCTTTACACACTCTCACACTCCCTCTCTCAAGCACAAGCTTAAGCAAGTAAGAAGAAAAAGAAGAAGAAGAAGAAGAAGAGAGCCACTTTTGGCCACACACAAGAATGAGCTTCTCATTCACTTTTCAACTTTATATACAAACCCCTAAGTCCCTTTTGGGCAGTCATCCCCTTATCCCCTTTTTTAAACCCCTTTTCCCATCATCCTCCTATCTTCCTAGCTTCCTTCCTACCGCCCATCTACCTTTACAATTTGCACTCGTCATTCTTAAAATAAATCATGGTGCTCCTTCTTTTATGAAAGCATTGACTTGCGCTTTTTCTTGTGTGCCTTTCTCGATTTAGGATTGTTTTGCACATCTTGTGTATCAAGATTCTTATTGGCACACCTTTGTCTTCCGTTTCACTTTTGCATTGGCCTTGTCTTCCACTTAAGATTTTTTTAATTTTCCACCTTGTTCATCTGAGAGTTAACATTACCTCCCTCCTAGACGAGTGCCAATCCCATGGCACTCACTGTCGTAGGTAGCAGGCTTTAGCATGCACCGAGGACGTGGATGGAAGGGACATCTGTGGTTTGCCTTGGAGTTTTGGTGGTGGTGTGGATGAAGGTCATTGTGGGGGCACGTTGTTGGCCTGGGTGGCTGGTGGTAGGGTTGTTCGAGTTGGTGATAGGGCTGTTTGTTATTGGAATTGCATTGATGGCTAGCACATGTGTGGTTTGTTGGGGATTCTGCACATAACGATTCTTTGGTGGCCTTGCATGATGATAAAGGACAAGAGTTCAAAGTTAAGTGTTGATGCAGAGCTGATGGTACTTTTGTTGGAGTTGTCAATACCTGCAATTGAAAACCTCTCACATGGTCTCTCCCTAGGGGTTAGTGCTAGTCTTCTTATTGTGTGCACAAGACATAGTTTGATTAGTTTAGGAGACAGTTCGACGAACTCTAAGCAAGCTGAGAGTAATGTCTTGCACTTGAGGACCCAAACTGTGTATAGATTGTGGCTCACATATTATGTGAGTGCTTGTGCATACTTAGATGTTACGTAGTTAGAAGAGTGTTGGTCTGGTTCCTCATAGCAATGTGTGGATAAAGCAGGGGTTCAATGGGGTGGAAAAAATTATCGATGTTAAGAAATATACACGAAGGCTTCTTGAGACATCATTTGTGATTTTGACAACACGATGTAGCATAATTGAGCTCATTGACACCTTAGCTTATGGTAGTTGGTGGCTACTTGTATTGTTCGAAGCGTATAGTGTACCTCCATATGGCCTTTCATGCCTTGCTTACCACTATTGATTACGATGGTACTGAGATGGAGTGCGAAAAAAGAATCGTGCAATTAGGTCACAGTGACAGGTCTAACCATAGGCAACACAAGCTCCCTAGGTATGTCTTGCCCTGGATGCGCCCTAAATAATTGTGGGGGATGTGTAAAGGGCTAGGGGACTAGGGACAGAGCCAGCCGACCAAGGTCACTGGACATACCTAATTTGAGGACACCTAGGTGTTGTGCTATGATAATGAGTGCTTTTTTTCTTTCTTTCTTTCTTTCTTTATTGCTTTTTTTAAATAACATGAATACAACCATTGCAATGCATTGAGGCTATCAGTCGTTCATTTGGATTGGAAAATGCCGAGATTCAAAGGCTATGAAAATGGATATTACAACGATGATTGTGTTACTAGCCTCGTTGCTACTAGGGGGAACAGTTGTTGAGATGGAGAGATACAATTGAGATTTTGTAAAACCTCTTTGTAACGTGCGATGTCGATACAATGGAGGTAACAATTGACATGAGCCAAATGTAGAGTTTGACCTAGAAGGAGAGAGTAGCCAATGACTATGCTTTGGGCCATGCGATGTGGGCGGTCTACAAGGGTGATTTTTGCTTTCGATAGTGAGACTTCCGTCATGGCTCTTTGTGGAGTTAGTGGTCTTGTGGTGCCTTGGACATTGAACGCTTTCATATGGAGACCTGTGTTGTCTTGTATCCGCTTGACAACTCGTGAGGGCACATGCAAGTCATACGTTGAAGTTTTCATTAGAGGAGAAACCAAAAAGTTCAATAAATCTTTAGGATGATAGTCTTCTTAAAGAATATGAAAACCTAAGATATTGAAGACAATTTTTAGATATCCATTGAGGTTTATATTAGAGTTTGTTATACATTATAGATAAATAATATAGAATATTTATATATTGACATCTTACACTATTGTGGTTTATTGTGCAAATAGAAATTGAAGATCTAGACAACTTTCTTAGAAGATCCAAGGGCTCAAGACCATTGAAGCTTTGGCAAAAGTCAAAGCCTTGGTCATTATATTGGAAGCATAAATAATCAAACAGTGCAATTTATCATAGCTGGTTGTCAAGCTCTCTAAGCCTGCCGATGATGGCTTTGAAAGCTATCTCCAAGGTGATTGGATCCCAAGTTTTCAATAGAGGATTAGATAAGATAATTTTGGTGTAGAAGAAAGAAGCTGTAAGTTTTTTGGCTTCATGCCTAGATATATGGATCTAGGGTAGGATAATTTGGAGTTCTTGGCTCTTATTTGCTCTTCCATGTAGGAGATGCTAAGAATTTGAAGCTCCTTTTAGGCATAAGAAACAAAAGTTCTCGAAATGTAGAGGTCTTATTAGGTGGGATAAACCAAAAAATTCCTCTAGAGGTCCTAGTAAGTTACTTGAAACTAGAGACTCTTTTGCAACAATAGAGTCAAACTAAAATATGTCAAGGGTTTCTTGAAACCCATATTTTTCCATCTCTTTTTCTAGTTTGTGAACATTCTAAAAAATCTTTGTGCTTTGCACAAGAGTTTAAATATCCCTCTTTTCTTCTTTGGGTGTGAAAATTTGTATAGTCTTGCCAAAGATTATGTATTACATGATGTGGTTGTGTCTTTGAGCTTGAATTTGTGCCAAATTTGTCTATAGAACCATTGGAAGACCTCTAATAAACTGTTTGCTTTGTACCTTCCACCTCCATGGATTGTGTATCTAAAGTATTTTGTTCTTGCTTGTTCATAATGTGATTTTTCCATACCTTGGGTTGACCAGATAGATAGAGATCCATATTTCTTGATAAAATATGGAGCATGGTTGTATAAAATATGTTGCATAGGTAACAAATAAAGAAAGTTGATAAAAAAACCTTTAACAATGAAGAGACATACATATGCAAACTTCTTACCATATAGTGAGTGAAGTGTTAATCACCCCAAGCTTCTATCATTATCTTTTTAAAAAGGTTTAATTGGTTTTTGAAGTCTTTGAGATCATCATCATTCCATTCAGTTTTATCACAGTAAAAGAATACTTTGTCCAATGTTTCCCAAACATTCAAACCAATTGCAAATAAGACTTTTTCACTCTTTGTTATACCATATGTTCTAGTTTATAATGGCTTCAACTTCCATGCAAACCCTATATAAAGATGAACAAGCTTTTCAATTATCCTACAAAGCGCATGAAGTGTAGAGATATGAGCATTCACTAAAGGAATATCTAGGACTGGCTTAAATTATGATCCTTGTTGTGCCTAGAGGGAGCTCTATTCCCATTTCTTAAGTTCAACTCTATGGCTGGGGACATACAATATAGGCAAGGGGATCTAGGTTTGGCTCCCTTTGACACATTGTGCATATATTGGAGTGTCTTTAAGTCACCAGCTAGGTGCCACTCAATCTTACAGTTCCCAAATCCTTCAACAAATAGCTCTTCTTGTGCCTATCGTCTCTTAATAACATCAAGTATTGGTGTTTGATGAAAAACCCAATACAGTACATCAAAATCCTCTATATCTACTTTGAATGCTCTTAGCCACCACATGTGTTCAGATTGAATACTAAATGACATTGAGTGATTGCAATGACCTGATGAAAGTGCTCTATTCATCAAGGTAATAGAGACCCTCTCTAATTTTGTGCATTTCAGAATCTCACTTTCATCAAGTTTTAACCATAAATGTAGCCACTCCTTGTGCCTCTTCTAGTAACAAGTTATAGAATCTGATCATTAAACATTGTAGGGTGGCCAAGTCAATGGAAGTATTGTTAAATTCATTGAATACAACTTCATTTTTCCTGCCCTTGAACCTAACCTTGATATGGAAAGGCTCGCCCAAAATCTCCATCACTTTGTTATTCACTCTCTATGTCTAATAGTTCTAACCACATATGGCCTTGGAAATATGTAATTGTGTACCTGCTCTTCATATTTGATTGTAAAAGCTAGAAAAGTTGCATATAAGCATTTCAACCGATACCAATACTATCTAGTGTCTTCTGCACTAATTCAGTATTCAAAAAATGATCCTTTATAAGTGACTCCAAGCATTGTTTCTTTGTCTTTTTATATTTCTTCTTCTCCAAAACATATTTTGAAACTATTGAAGAAAGAAGATGATAATAAAACTAATATGCTTTTAAAGAATCTCTTTCGCTTGCATTCGATTGAAGAAGATGCCTAAATAAAATTAATATCATAAATTAATATATTTAATTATTTAAAAATCATATTTAATATATTTAAACTGAAAAAAATTGTACATTATTGCTTGGATTCTTTTACTATAACCACCTCCTCATTTGAGACTCTTAAGGGTCCTTTATCAATTTTGAAGGCTTAAAATATTTTACTTTCATTAATAAGATTTGATGTGTTTCTCCAACGAATGAATCCTCTATTGATAGCCCTCTAGCTTCTACAATAACTCATTGTTATGTTTTGATAAAAGATAGTTCTCCAATCTAAGAACATCCTTTTTTGCACAACCAAGTATATGTTAGTATATGTTTCACAAACTTTATAATAGTAATGGATTTTTTTATCTTCCTTATTGGTTCGTACTCTCTATCCAACTCAATATGAAGATGATAAAGAGGTATTTTACTAGGGCTACAGAGATCATTGGATGATTGATCCATAGCTAAGGATGTGATTAGAAGATTGGATTAAAAAACTTTGTGAATTAGAAACAAGGAGGAAAATGAAAGAAAACGAAGAAAACTAGTGAGGGGAAAGACAGAAGAGAGTGGGAATGGAGAAAAGTAATCAAATGTTGAACAAAATTCAAATTTAATATTTGGAAAAGCAATTTGAAATCTAAGATATAAAATTAACCGTACCCTAAACCAACACATGTAAATAAGTAGAGTAAGACAACAAAACCTAATCTAAATTAGATAGAAAGGCCAGAAAAAAGCTTTAAAAAAACATAACCTCCAAAGCAATAAACGAAAGAGAGCCCCAACCCTTTTTCATTAACCCGTTTCAATTTTAAGTTGAAATATTCTTCTTTGTCAAAGACCAGCTAGAAAGACTCGAAAACCCACCGATAAAGCCATTCAGATTTGCATAAAAGCCAATAGGCATTATTCCACGTTGTAGCAAGCTACTGGTTCAGCCTCTACTTTTGGTGAATCAAATGGGGCTCGATTGATTTCTCTGCAAGCTGGTCGCAAAAAGAAAACTCCTCTCATCTAGCCTCTAGCCGAGAACTTACTTTGTGTTTTTTCAGAGTCCATCGTAAATCGCTAAAATATACAGTTAGGCAAAACCCGTAGTTTTCACTTTATGAGAATGAGTAAGATCTTCATTATAACCACCTTTGTCACCTTTATGGCAGCCTAGATTTCTAGGTTTAACGTGACCATGAGAATATCACGACAATGACTTATTAATGATTTTTTATATATGTACTTACCAAAAATATAATTTTTAAAAAATCTAAAAATAATTTTATTTTCTAAATTATTTTCTCTCTCTAGGATCACTTACAAGGCATTTTCAAGACCTCAAATCTCCCCTAATGCTTTTGATGCAATGCCAGAAGCCAAGTTCATGAGAGATTGCAAGAATTGGGGGTTCCTATTGAGATGCACTAGGATGTCCTAGCATTGTATTATTCAATTGTTGGACACATGCGAGCTCTAGGATGGATGTCAAAGGAGATCATCAACACTATCAGAGTGAAGCATGGTTGTCTCCTTTCACCCACTCTTTAGGCTATACGTTGATGAGATATCAAACTATATAAATAGATTGGGAGGAGAGGACCTAGCCTTGGGGAAGATACACTACATACCTTTTGCTAGCAAAGAGATCTCACACTAAATGTTGCGAAGACCAAGGTTAAAGTGTTTTAACACCTCCACCAAGTGGATCAAACGGCCAATACCTCGCTTGACATATGGTGGGGAGATTGTGAAGCAGGTCTAGAGATACATCTACCTAGGAATTACTTTCGAACATCCATGATTCACTCTGAGGAGAGCAACCAATGATAGATTGACCCAAGGCTATGCAATATTAGAAGCTATGGAGAACCAATGCACGAATATACAATTCCATGAACCTCAAATGAAGCTCTGGCTCTTTGATACATTGGTTACACTAGAACTCTTACATGGAACCTCCATTTGTGGATCGATCCTTTACCATAAGAGAGCTACAAAAAAGTAGTCACTACTAGATGAAGGGAAGGTTTATGATGTATGGAAGCTAATGGAGAGGCTTGTAATGTTGATATCTCCAAGATGATCAAGAGTAAGTCCTCAATGCCACATGAGATAGCCAAAGTAGAGATGGGAGCACCACCTATTATAGCTAAGGCCCTTTTCCAAATGGTCATTTTATGCACAAGCTTTGGAGCCCTCCAAGGCAATGATACTCTAAACTCACTCTAAAGTCATCCAAACATTTGGCACTACATGGAGTATTGAGTGTTGGTATATCCAAATAAACACATTGCAACTACATGTGCTATATATGGATCACCTTCCACCCCAATAGTACAATCTAAGGTCCCCTTTCTTAGAGCACTGAGAGGAGCTCAACAAAATCATCAAGATGGACATTATTCAACTACATATAGCCAAGATTTGGTTGTTGACTACCCAACATGAAGATGGTTTTCTACCAAAAGCATCTTCTACAAGTATCCCCTAATGGTTGTGTGATCCCACAAATATATATGAAGAGATCAAAACATGCTTCCACTCTCTGTCTCGAGAAGGATTCAAACCACGATTCAAGGTGATGGACTTCTTACAATCTCGACGAAGGCATTATGTAGACATTAATATACACCTCTCTCTCTCTCTCTCTCTCTCTCTCTCTCTCTCTCTCTCTCTCATATAGATGTGCATCAATGTGCACGTCTACTTTGATATCGACAAGATAAGACGAGGATGATTATTCATATATGTAATGCTAGCACATGAAAATGGACAACAAAACATCTCTCGTAATTTAAGATTATGGACAAGGATTATTCATGTATGTAATGCTAGCACATGAAAATGGACAACAAAACAACTCAGATAGTTTAAGATTATGGTTCATATGGTTGATGCTAACACAAGAACATGGATTGCAAAACACCTCAAATAACAGAAGATAACGGTTCATATAGGTAATTTGTAATTCACAAAGCCATATGATAGCAAACACTAGAAATTGCTTTCCTAGTGGTTGGATGTCAATTGCAATACAAACTCCATATGATTTGAAGAATTAATCCACAGCTAAATCTAATACGTCTGCACTCAAGTATATCAATCCAGTGAGGATAGCACAGCTCCATCTGATCAATCTAATCCTGAGATGCACATATACACGCTGTAACCTTATCCCAGTTGAGAGGTGATCAATCGGCTGTTTTGTAAATACATTCATATTTAGAATTAGTATTGTAGAATCAATGCTTGATTATTCAATCAGAACTTGGAATCATTGCAGCAATTTGTTTTAAATTATATCAGTCGGTCCACCTGAATATCTCAACCAACTTCAGTTTGAGACACAGACAAAGCTTGTAGTGGATACAACTTTAGATTGAATGCATAAATATCTGACAATTTGCTAAATAAGCACTTACAGAGAAATTAAATACTGTTATTTACAGGAATATAACAGAATTTGTGCAAATGTGAGGATTTCTCGCTGCACTGAGAACCAACCAACAAAATGCTGTAGTGTGTGTAAAATACAACTAGAAAAGCGTGAATTGCAACTCCCATACTGCACAAGCACTGTGGATGATCCACTCTACCCAGTGATGTACGTGAGTACTATTAGAACAGGGTAAATAGCATGTTTCAAACTGCACAAACGCAGGAGATGATCTGGACAGCTTGGCTAGTCGTGGAGGTAACAGGCAATTGGAAAAAGCTAAATGCACACTAACTTTTCTAGGGTTTGATGACTGAAAGATGGGAAAGGTAACTCCGTGAACTGCTGATCTTCTGCCACCATTGATTTAGATCATCTGCTCCTTCCAAATCTTTCCTTCAACCTGCACCGGTATTAAAAACCTATATACACATGGACAATAATTGTGCCTCGCCTATAGATGACTGCGAAAATTCTTCAACCACCTAGCCATTCAATATGCAACAAGAGAGAATAAATCCAAACAAAATGTTAAGATACCCTAAAACACAGGAAACAGTGTAGAAACTCTTTTAGAAAGATTACCTTAAATCCTGCCTTCAAATACAACCTCCGGGCTGCACTGTTGCCAATATTGACATGGACATATAAGTTCTGCAATTCTGAAACAAGAAGTCTACCAAGTTATGCTTAGTCTACAACTTTGCTTTAAGCTTAACCAACATAATATCAATATTTCAGCTGCTTACTCCAGCTCTTAGCTACTCTGATTGCAACCTCTAGAAGACTCAATGCTATTCCTTGTCGCCTGGCTGCTTTTGCAACGCAGACATTTGCTATATAGCCACACCTACGTTCTGGCTCAATAATGGTGAGCTGATTGGCAGTTATTATTTCCTGATATGCCCAAAAAAGAGCATATTTCAGATTTATTCCACAATAGAAGCACTTCTTGTCATCTGATGCAAGCAAGACTAACCTTTGGAAAGACTTCTCCCCGTAGTAATTGTCGGAGGCTGATATCAAGCGTTCCAACTACCCTGTCTCTTAATGTGAATTGGGAGAGCTCTCCCAGGTTGCTTTTTGCTATATCTGATGTAATCTGCAAGGAAAACACTTAACAATCTGGACACCATCTTGATAAACTAATCATATTATGTTGGAGCTAAACCTCACCGCCACCAAGCAGACGCATTTAATGCACTGGCCCTGCCTTCCTGAACATCGCCGCTTTAGAGCAGTGAACTCCTGTTACTCAGAGCAGAAAACAACAATTCCCCTTCAGAACAGATTCTATCAAGAACATTGACTAAACACAACTGTGAGGAATGCTTTCTTACGCTAGACAGCCTGAAGAATATCATGCCCTGTTAAAGTGTCAAGTATCAAAGTCTCACCATACCTGCTCAGCAAATTTTTTTCGATAGCTCTCAATATACCTGTCACAATCAACTCAGGATCAATCAATGAAGGAGTAGTATCATACATACGGCATGCCAAAAGAGTTACCTCAATATTACCGAAGATAAGGTTGTTCCTCTGAATAGCTCTCAGCACGCAGCCATGCTGCTGCCTGAAAATGAACATCATGTTTAACAAAGGAACAACAACATAATGGGCAAAAAGCCTTCATTATCTAGCTAAAGGTGATGCCTTTTATGAAACAAAAATTTGGAGACTACCCAGTATTCCTCATCTAGCACAGCCTCTCCTATCCTGTATTGGCCAAATGACAATTCATATGATTTCTGCAACTCCAAACTCATAATTCCCACTTTGTCTAGGGATAAAGCTTGGGAATCTACTGAACACTCTTTTGGTAGAGGTTGCAATGCGCAGCAGCTTTTGAAAACATGCTTCCGGTTAGGCCAAACTCGTGCACATGTGCTTCTGCATGCCAATTCAGGAAATCAATTTTAAAGCATGAAAAAGCCCATCCAACTCATTGTTCATTGTTCATTGTTTATGATTATGCACTATTCAAACTGATACTTACAAAGCTGCTCCATTCAACTCATCGTTCATGAAGTAAGTGTCAGCTAAACCTACAGTCACTTCATTGCTTGGACTTTGACATCCCTGAGGCATGAAAGTGTTAAAAAAGTGAAGTTGATTGGCTAGTAAAAGTGGAAGATGCACCGAGGGCTGAGGCAAATATTTGAATGCCTTAACCACAGACGATATTTTGACACAGCTTTTTCCTTCTCTTCAAGGCAGTTCCAAAGTAATGAAAAGCCACAAACTACAGTCTAATGATACTTGTCAGCTTCCAAGCACCATCTCCCTAGATTGTGTTGCCACAATGGGGAATTCATTCCCGTAAAATAAACCATCAATCCTAGAATTCCCTACTATACTTAGAGTCTGAGGCCACACTGCAAGATTGCCTCCTCAACCTCCTATGCTCTCATAGCCTATGCCCCTCCCACATTATTTGTCTTCACAGCTTCTCCTGCCTCTACAAGCCTTGAGGCTCCCCACGACACTATAAACTGGGCTAAGGCTTCTCACAGCATCAAGCTAGCAAGCGCCCACCCCAACAGAAAAAGATATAGCTACCTCCCACTCAAATCTCTCAAGTAAGAGCAGTTCTCTGCCAAACTTCTCGAAAATGCAAAGTAAGAGAAAAGCCAAAGGACCCAATAAAGATAATCCTCCTCTGATTACCTGTGTCTCCAACAAAACAATGCTCTCCTCTAAGGACACCTTATGAGCCTAGACCGCGGAAAGTGACTTGAGATACAACTCCAAAGAGCTGAGATGGTAGAGATCACACTCTCAGCAGCTCCAAGGAGAGTTTTGTCACAACTATCAGCCTGAAATAGCTGAACATGGTCTAGAATAGCTTTGCTTGAATAAAAGTTAAGCCTGTATTCAAACAAGGTTGGAAAATGGTTCCTTTGGAAATAGTGAGATGGGGGCATCTTTGACTGCCAAAGGAAGGCTGCACAGGAATCTTCTTGGTAATGGCAAAGGATGTCAACCAAGGCTGGAAAAGCTTTGGCCCGCTTTGACTGGCTAAGAAGATGGCTGTTTTCATCTTAGGTAACAGCCAATCTAGCTCTAGGAAGGATCACTGCATTCATTTGACATCTCTAGTGTATGAAAACTATTTCTGGCTTTTCCCTTTGGCCTCTTAAGTGTTTTACGCATGCAGCTTAACATCCCTTCTTTGGTAGACATTGTCTCATTTTCTTGAAACCTCATAGAATTGTGAGCTAAAGCTAGGGGCTGAACATTTATTAGGTATGCAGAGTTCTTTTTTTACACATCATCAAATGATATTCGATTCAAAACATGACCACATATCTAGAAGTGAGATCTTCGGACTACAACATGTCTATCAAGGCCAAAGTGAGATTCAAAAAGGGATTGATACTTGGGATCCTGGGACTGAAGCAGTTTATCATAAGTTTCAGAAATTGTTGAATGTGCACTATTTAAGACAACCAAATATCTGAGCCCTAAACTAATTCCCTTACAAACCAAAAGTAAATGCTTGAGTAGACAGTACAGCTGCAACACTTGGACAAAGCAATGTAGTCCAAATCCAAGCTTAAGCATCAACCACAAAAACTCAAACTTTGCACATGTAGGAAAAGTCCACATCTTGAAGACAACACACTACGAAAAAGATCAAGCATCTTTCATATGAATGAAAACAAAATGAAGTTGAAAATTCCCCTTCAGCATCTTGACTATGCACATGGCTCAAGTCCAATTTTTGAACCCATAATTCCACACATTCAGGTTCACTCTAGTCTCTTACAGAATTGTCATGCATTTAGGGCCAGCCTAGCATGCAAACCAATCAATGGACATAAGTGTCTCTTTTTTGACAACTTTTTGTTGGGAATAAAGGGCCATCGTGCCTTTTATATGTGCACGGGTGTGAACACACCCTTAGCACACTTGTACTTTCATATATATCTATCTAAAAACCTAAAGTGGTACACACTCGAATTGTACCCAAGAACATCTTGCATCTCTCGTTCTCACTCGCTGCTGTTGCTCACGTGTTTGCTCTTTACCTGACATTTCATCGCCGGACATTGCATCTCCGCAGCGCATCACTCACTTCAAACTGGTATCAGAGCTTCGGCTAAGGTGTTCGCGCTTCTCGTAGTCCGTGCAGAGCTTCGGTTAAGGTGTTCGTGCTTCTCGCAGTCCACAGGTCACGTTTTTCAGCCAGGCGACATTTCCCAGGTTGCGCGCAGGTCAGTCAGTCATTTTCTGGTCAGCTCGTCACTGTTCTTGGACAGTGTGCAGTCAGGCGTGCAGTTCCAGGCAGCGTGCAGGTCAGGCGCAGGTCAGAAGTGACGTGTTTTGCACAGGCGCAGGTCACGCCAGGTCAGTTCGTGACTTTCCAGGCCACGTGCAGCTGGCGGCAGGTCAAAACGCTGGCGGCAGGTCAAAACGCAGCAGTCGTCACGTTACGGGACAGTTTTCGTCAAATTTCTCTTGCAAAATTTTTTAATTTTCAAAGGTTTACTGCAAGCTGCCCCCTTTGCCCACTGACGGGAGTTCGCGCGTGTAAGCACAGTTCTGTGTTTTGGGCAGATTTGAGCCACAAATTTGGGGATTTGTCCGGATTTGACACGAGCAAGACACACAGTGAGATTCTGTCTCAGAAATTGCAGGAATTTGTGACATTTTGCCTCCGAAATTTGGGGCTTTTCATGTACATGTTAAAATTGGGCTGAAATTGACCCAATTTCTTGACATTGATGCACATTGGACCCCATGCAATTTGGGGCTTTTGCTGTTTGAGCAAAATTTGTGCGCAAATTGGTCATTTTATGTACATGCGGGTTTAATTTCATGCAATTTGGACGCCCGACACTTGAAAAATTTGGGGGTTTTGCTGAAATTGCTTCATTTTGGCAAAATTGGTCTACTCTATGCATGTCAGAGACAGTGCAGATGTATGGTTGATGTTTTGAGCACAAAACTTTGGGGCTTTTGACCGTGCGGGTCAAATTTTATGCCCGTGGGTGCATGTACAGCAGAAATTGCAGCTAAAATTTGGGACTTCTCATGTAATGTGATGTATTTGTCCTTGGAACAGCTGTCATCAGTTGTGGAGTGCTGTAGCACAACATTTGGTGCTTCTGAAAATTGATTTGCAGATCTGAAATTTCTGTTTTTTAACTGGTACTTATTGCTGGTTGGTACTTGTTTGTACCTTGGTCACTTGTTTGACAGTTTGGGCCTGCATTTGCTGAATTTGTGGTCATATTTTGGACTGAAAATCATGGCTGGCAGCAGCGATAGCAGCCATCTTATGCACATCAAGAAACTTGAGGGTGCACATAATTTTGCAGTGTGGCAAAAGCAATGCTACAATATCCTGTTGCAGAGGAAGCAGGCTAAGCCGATCAAGGCCAAAGGGGTAAAGCCCGCAGATGTGGAACAAGATGACTGGGATGAGTTGAACGAGCTTGCACGCTCGACCATTGAGCTATTTGTTTCTGATGCTCTGCTGTTTAACATAGAGGGTTTGGACACTGCCTATGCCATTTGGACTAGACTGGAGGAATTGTATGCTCAGAAGAGTGCAGTTAGTAAGGTGTATTGGCTAAAAAAGCTTATGGATTTGCGGATGAAAGAAGGAACTGCTATGTCAAATCATCTGAGTGAATTCAACTCAATTTTCAGCCAGCTGGTTGCTTTGAAGTTTGTCATTGATGACGAGTTTAAAGCTACCTTTCTGCTTTGCACTCTACCAGAGAGTTGGGATACATTCAGGACTGCCTTGAGTAACTCGAATGCTATGCTTATGTATTCTGACGTGGAAAGCTCTTTGCTTATGGAAGAGATGAATAGGCAAAATAATGCATCAAGTAAGTCGTCTAGTGCCTTGCATACCAGGGGCAGATCACAGCAGAAGGGAAAATCTGATGGCAAGGGTCGCAGCATGTCTCGCGGCAAGAATGTGGAATGCCACCACTGTGGCAAGAAGGGTCACTTCAAACGTGACTATTACAAGTGGAAGAAAGAGAAAGGGAAAGGCAAGAAGACAGAGGACAGCAAGGAAGAGAAGAAAGAGAGCCAGCCCAAGAAGAGCAGCATCAAGATCGAAGAGGTGAATGTAGTCACTCAGGACAGTGACAGTGGGAACGATGTACTCTTCGTGTCTTCATGTTTTGATGCCCATGCATTGGTTGCCGATTCGGCTAATGACATGCATACCTGGATTTTAGATTCGGGTGCCTCCTTTCATGTCACCCCTTACAGAGATTGGTTTTCCGATTATACAGGCGGTCGACATGGTGTTGTCCATCTCGGGGACAACTCAGCATGTGATATTGCAGGCATTGGCAGTGTGCAGCTTCAGTTTCAGCATGGTTCTGTCTTTACTCTTCAGAATGTTCGTCATGTACCTGAGCTCAAGAAGAGCTTAATCAGTACTGGGCAGCTAGATGATGATGGTTATCATACCACATTTGGCGATGGAAAATGGAAGATCAGTACAAGATCTAGAGTCATTGCCAGGGGTTCAAAGAGTGATACTCTGTATCCTCTTCATGTATCTAGTGTGCGTGACCATATTGTCGCAGTAACCGAGCAGCCAAGTGTTTCTTTGTGGCATGGCCGGTTAGGACACATGAGTCAAACAGGAATGAAAGTTCTTTCTCGTTTGGGTTACTTGCCTTGTCTCCGTTATGTTGATTTTGAGCATTGTGATCATTGTGTCTATGGTAAGCATGCGCAGACATCTCATAAGAAATCTCTTTCTTTGAAATCTTCACCTCTAGAGTTAGTACATTCAGATGTATGTCAGATGCCAGGATTGTCTTTGGGGGGGAAGAAGTACTTTGTCACCTTTGTCGATGATGCTACACGGAAGGTATGGGTTTACCCCATTCGTAGCAAGGATGAAGTACTTGACAAGTTTAAAAACTTCTTGGCATTGGTTGAAAATCAGACTGATAAGACACTTAAGTGTCTTCGCTCTGATAATGGTGGGGAATATGTGTCCAAGGCCTTTCAGGCATTTTGTGACAGCAAAGGGATAAAAAGGGAGCTCACTGCCCCTCATAATCCACCCCAGAATGGAGTTGCAGAGCGTATGAACAGGACTATACAGGATAAAGTCCGTACTATGCTGTCTCATGCTGCATTACCCCATGGTTTTTGGGCAGAGGCTGTTGTGACAGCCGTTCACTTGATCAATCGGTCACCAAACAGGTCTTTGGGGGGGGGGAGTCCCTTAGGAAGCGTGGTCGGGCAAGCCACCTTCTTATGCTCATTTACGAGTGTTTGGCTGCGAGGCTTTTATGCACATTCGTAAGGAAGACCGCAGCAAACTTGAGCCAAAGTCCTGTAAATGCATATTCCTAGGATATGGTGACGAGGGTGAAATGGGTATAGATTGTGGGATCCCGTGAAAAGGAAAACAGTGCGCAGCAATGATGTTATCTTCCGGGAAGGTCGCATGCATAAACAGCCCGAAAAGACTGAGGAGGTTCGTAGGGTTGTATTCCGGGAAGAAGTACCTTTTGGACAGCAAAATGTGCCCGCTGTACAGCAGCAAATACCTGCTGTAAATGAACCTGCGAATGCAGAAAATGATGCTGGAAATGATCAGCCAGCCATTGCCCATAATGATGAGCCACTAAATGTGCAGGAACAGCCAGGACAGCAAGCTGTTAATGTTGATTTGCAGGCTGAAATGCCAGGACAGCAAGCTGTAAATGATAATATGCAGGCTGAACAGCCAGCAAACAATGATCATTGGGTTAGGAGATCGTCTAGGGCTACTAGACAGCCCGACAGATACGTTCCTGGTGCAAATAATGTGGCTGATTATGTCATGATCACTGACTGTGGTGAGCCGTCATGCTTCAAGGAAGCAATGGACAGACAGGACAGCAAGAAATGGTATAAAGCCATGCTGTCAGAGATGGAATCTCTTGAGAAAAACGGCACTTGGGACTTGGTGCAGTTGCCTAAAGGGCAGAAAACGCTTCCATGCAAATGGGTTTATAAGATGAAGGTCACTTCTGGTTCCTCGCCAAAGTACAAAGCCAGATTGGTTGCTAAGGGGTACAAGCACGAACATGGAGCTGATTTTGATGAGATCTTCTCTCCTGTAGTCAAAATGACTACATTGAGAACCATTTTGGGCTTGGTTGCAGCTGAAGATATGGAGCTCATACAGATGGATGTAAAGACTGCATTTTTACATGGTGATCTGCATGAAGACATATATATGCAGCAGCCTGAAGGGTTTGTGGCTAAAGGCAAAGAGAATATGGTATGTAAGCTCCAACGGAGTTTGTATGGGCTGAAGCAAGCACCAAGAGAATGGTATCATAAGTTTGATACATTTATGCAGTCTCAAGGTTTTCAAAGAAGTCAAGTGGATCACTGCTTGTACACCAAGAAGGCCGCAGATGGCAGCCTAATTATCTTGGTTCTGTATGTTGATGACATGCTGATTGCTGGCAGGGATACTCATGCCTTGGATTCGTTGAAGCAAAGTCTTCATGGCAGCTTTGACATGAAGGATCTTGGTGATGCAAATCACATTCTTGGCATGCGAATACTCAGAGATAGGTCCAAAGGATTACTCTTTCTATCTCAACAGGAGTATGTCTCTAAGGTTTTGCAGCGTTTCAATATGGAGGGGGGGAAACCAATTGGTGTTCCATTGCCTCCATATGTGAAACTCAGTGCAAAGGACAGCCCTACATCTGATGATGAGAAGGCTGAAATGGCCAAGATTCCATGTACTTCAGCTGTTGGCAGCTTGATGTATGCTATGGTTGCTACACGTCCTGACATTGCCTTTGCAGTGGGAGTGGTTAGCAGATATATGGCAAACCCTGGCAAAAAGCATTGGAAAGCAGTGAAAGGTATTATGAGATACCTCAAAGGCACAAGTGATTTGTGCATCTGCTTTGGAAAGCAGAAGGCATCTGTCGTTGGCTTTACGGATGCAGACTATGCTGGTCATGCGGACTGTAGAAAGTCCACTTCTGGGTATGTGTTTACCTTCACAGGAGGAGCAGTCTCTTGGATCTCCAGGCTACAGAAGTGTGTTGTATTGTCTACTACAGAGGCAGAGTATGTGGCTGCTACTGAGGCATGCAAGGAGGCTTTATGGCTTTCACGTCTGGTGGGAGATCTTGGCATTACAGAGTTATCCGTTCTTCATTGTGATAGTCAGAGTGCTATCATGCTAGCACGGAATCCCGTCTTTCATGCAAAGACGAAGCACATACAGGTGAAGTATCACTTCATCAGAGATGTACTTGACAGCAAGAGCATTGAGCTTGTCAAAGTGCATACAGATGATAATCCTGCAGATCTTCTCACGAAGGGTCTTCCAGCATAGCGGTTTGCTCATTGCCGACAGATGATGGGAGTTGGATAGATATATGTATTTCAGCTTTGTACATACTTAGGCTTAGCTGATTCTTTTCTCCTCTTAAGGCACATTGCCTTTAGGTGGGAGGTTGTTGGGAATAAAGGGCCATCGTGCCTTTTATATGTGCACGGGTGTGAACGCACCCTTAGCACACTTGTACTTTCATATATATCTATCTAAAAACCTAAAGTGGTACACACTCGAATTGTACCCAAGAACATCTTGCATCTCTCGTTCTCACTCGCTGCTGTTGCTCACGTGTTTGCTCTTTACCTGACATTTCATCGCCGGACATTGCATCTCCGCAGCGCATCACTCACTTCACTTTTTTTTCGTGCCTCTATTCCCCTCCCAACTACATGTGCCATTGATTAAGAAAAATAAAGGTATCAAATATCTGTCCCACAAATCATTATTTGTTACTCAGCACAACCTATTTTTTGCAAGTAAAGTGTGGCTAATTATATTACTTCAGAAAAAACCTGAATACAAGGAAGTGCTCATGCTCAATAGACTAGTTGGAGTTGATGCAGAGTTACTAATATATCAAGTATACAAGCCTCTTAGGCGGTCTAGGGGGGATGGGGCCAAGAATCCATGGAAGGGGGGATATATCGCCATCTAGGGCTGCCTGCCTGCATCACGAAAGACAAGTCCTGGCCGCCCCAAGTGCGCATGAAATGGAAATGGAGCTTCTGACGAGCTTGAGACTCACCCTACACTTGGTCCCATCAGCCGCAGAGGGAGTGGATGATAGAGGTCCAGAGCTCTGCTAAAGTCGCCTGTACTGAAAGTCTCTCCCCACCAAAAACCTCTTGACACCACACCTTCCAAATATGCCATCCAATAACACTCCCTATGATCTTATTAAGTACTTTCAGCCCATATGTCTCATGCCATGTTGCTCATTACTTAGCCTTAATCTTGCTTGCAAATTGTTGCCACCCTCTTCCTTGCTACCCACAGCCCTTCGCACTTGATATCTCTGTTCGAGCTTGCTATTCATCAGCCATACCAGCCCTCCTCCAACTCTACTGGCAACAATTTGCAGCCCGCCATCCTTGCATCTACTGATCAACCTCACTCTCCAGCTGCTGACAACTTATTTCCAACCTTCGCCCACTATCAAATACCCTTCTCAAGCTGCGTTTTTTGCTGTTTAATCCGTTTCAATCTGTGTTTTGAGCTTATAGTTAGTCGCCATCATCATTGGGACAATTCAATGTTGCATTTACAGTTTCCAGCCTATCAGCTACTTCCTTCTTGCACTTCTCCAGCTGCTACGCATTGTTCGAGCTCTCCCAAACTCGTTCCGCCTGATCCAAACTCTCCAGATCTGTGTTTGTTGTTGTCATACACATTCAAAGACGATCTGCTGCATTTCGGGATCCGTACGAAGTAAGACACACTCTCTAGCTCATACTCTCTACCTTGTCCTTCAAAGACACAAGAGTTCAAGATTCAATATTTACCTTACATAGTGTGTTTGCTGCATTGAGCATTGTATTTATTCATTCATCTTTTGTGTTCATTGTTTTTGAGTTACCCTAACCATATTGAGTTCCTTTATCAATCTATGCTTTGTCATATGATTGTGTTTGTACTCTATGTTGGAGTAGTTCTTTACATTGTATCAGAGCTAGATACTCTTTGAAGAAACCTAGGCCCTTGATTAGAAAGCCAACATTAGAAACATGAACTATCAAAGAGAAGATGAATTCAAACATTGCTTTACCACTTAAGTCTCTAGAGCATCCTACATTGAAAATCGAGCAATAGTGGGCTTCACAACTTGCCCAACAAGGTTCCATCGCTAGAAGAGAGATGCTTGACTATCATAGAGTCTACAAACCCAATGAGATCTCACGGGTCAAGTCCGATCTCATGCATCGAGCCCAACAACAACTAGAAGATAACATTGTTCACCCTTAGATTTTGCACACAGGTCTAATGATTTTGCAAGTAGAATGGAACCTCCACTTGGGACTAGCCATCCTATTGGAGAGATAGATGTGGAGTACTAGCCTTCATTTATTTCTCCTCCTTTTACTTTGATGTCAAGTACACAATTGTTTGCTTTTTGTTTTCATTCCTTACATTTCTACTTCCTTGCAAGATGTTGGTGATATCCAAGAAGAATATACTCTTCACTCCATTCATAACAATCTAAACACAAGAAGAGGTTCATTCGCACCATTATTCACATCACCATTTATCATTACACTTGTCCAAGGTCACACACCACTAGGGGGGTCTTCAAACATATGCACATCCCATCCCTTTAGGTCCTCTATTTTGCACATCCCAATCGTGGAGGTGCACCGATGGTGGGGGTTTATCCCCAAACCAAATTCATGGGGACCTATATGCAAGGGTATCCTATCTGCACATCTGAAGCCCCAACCTTCTCTCCCATCTCCCAATTGGCCACACAGTATGCCAATATGCCAATACCAAGTGGGCCAACCATAGTTGCATGGAAACGTGTTTTCCAAGGTAGGAAATGTACGAAACGGGTAAGAAACATTTTCTACCTTTTTTAGGAGTTTCTTATACATTAAAAAAAAGTTGTTGGCTGGAAAGTTACGTTTTGACCCCAAAAAGCATGCCCTATCATGAAACACCTTTTTTCCTTGGAAAAGCGGCTGAAAGTGACACTCTCTCTTCTGCAATCATGCCTTCAGCCTTGGGATTTGTGAATTGCTGCTGCAGCCATACCAATTTGTCCGTGACAAGTGACCTCTGACCTGAATACGACTGTGACAGCAAACCTTCCAGGACTCTCTCTCTCTCTCTCTCTCTCTCTCTCTCTCTCTCTGTGGTCTGAATTGACTGGTCTGAATTCTGCAGTAAATACTGCAATCTGATATTGACCACAGTCTGCAGTCAGAAGTCTGGACTTTGAACTCTATAGTAAATATCGCTGTAGATAGCAAGGCGTTGTCTCTCTTTCTGATAATATGATGTGTTTTGCAGCTTGCTGCAGATTACAGCAGCAACTTGCCAGCTTACAAGTTCAGGAATCACCACGCCTCAAAAGTTGGATAATCTTTGGAGCCATGTGACCTTCTTGGGAAAGTTTGCAGGCTCCAGCACATCAAAGTGGCTGTGCAAGTATTGTGCCAATGAGTATGGTGGGCCATTGACTAGACTGAAGGCACATCTCACCCACACAAAAGGCTTTGGAATAGACAAATGCTCAGCAGTTCCTAAACATGTCTATGAGTCACTGAAGGCTTGGAAGGCTGAGCAGCTAGGCCTTGATTTGGATGCAGTGGAGGACCCTGAACATCTCAAGGAGACTTCCCTTGACATTAGAATGGAGCCGGCTGAAATGCAAAGCCAAGGCTCTAGCTTTGGAGTAGGTGAAGGTAGTCACAATTATGTTGCAGGTGAGAGTTCGGGTAATGCACCACAAGAGAAAAGAACAGCCCTTCCTTTGTTGAGGAGGCAAAGTGTAAAAGCTGGGTTACAAAAGCAAGTAATGAAGGAGGCCCCAAGGGAGTTGACCAAGTTGTTCATTCAATGTGCCTTGTCTTTCAACATTGTATGCACAACTCGTTGAAAGAGTTATGCGAGCAGTCTCTCTTATAAGATGTGAATGGGATGGGCCTTCCTATGAAGCTCTTCGCACTACTGAGCTTCAAAAGGAAAGGTGGCTCTGACTACAGAGTTGGAGCCTCTTAAGGCCACATGGGTAAAATATGGAAGCATCATATTATGTGATGGATGGTCCGATGTACGTAGAATATATGTCTACAACATTCTCGTCTCTTATTGCAAAGGAACTGTGTTTATTTGGGCCATTGATGTATCAATCACAAGGACAATGGTAACAAGGGAATTCATTATGCGTCACATTCGTAAAGCTATTCAAGAGATAGGTCCACAGAATGTTGTGCAAGAGGTGACTGACAATGGCTCAAACTATGTCTCAACGGGCATTCTTGTTTGGACTCCTTGTGTAGCACATTGCTTGGATTTCATGATTGAGGACATTGGGAACTTGCCTTGGGTATCCAGGATTTTTCGGATTGCAACAAACATGGTTAATTTTGTCATGAAAAGGCCAATGGTCCTAAGCATATATAGGGCAAACAATGACTTGGAGCTCCTAAAGCCATCCCAAACTCAATTTGCCAGTATGTTCATTGTTGTGGAGAGGCTAATCAGAGTACGCCAAGGACTCCTATGTGTTATGGTTGGTCAAGGATGGGCTGAATGGGAAGATAGGGAAAAGCCAAAGTCTCTTGTATTTGCACACATGGTATTAGGGAATGATTGGTGGGTTGATGCAAAAGCACTTGTGAAGGCTTTACAACTTACCTATAGTGTCCTTTGTATTACAGATATGGAGGGCAGCACACTTGGACTTCCACATGAGTTTATGGACAATATAGATGAAACCCTTAATACATGCACATGTTTTGCTCTAACAGGTACTTGTTAATACAATTTTATAAATTAAAGTATGTGTATATTACATGTTTTAACTTGTAATGCTTTTGGAGTTTTTGTAGAGTTAAAGCAATAAGGTAAATATGGAACAATCGTTGGATTGATTCCACAAGCCCATTCATGCAATTGTCCACTTATTGCATCCATTGTGGAGAAGTAAAGAACAATATGTGAATCGAGAGCTAGAAATACGGTGGATAGAGTACATTAAAAGGTTTTAAGTGATGACTTACAACTCATGGCAAAGCTTGAAGATGAGCTACTACTTTTTCACAATGGCAGTCAAAGGCCAACTACATTACTCAGGGAGACACAATTGCAGCCTATATTGTGGTGGGAAAAATATGGGACTTCAACTCCTAACTTGGTAATTTCATTATCATGAATTTGAGATACATAATATACTTACTTTTGCATTGAATATTGAATTTATACTATTCTAATGCTTATACTAATGATACTGCAAAGACGTATTGCTATTAGGGTTCTCTCACAAGATTGTAGTTCTGGCCCTTGTGAGAGGAACTGGAGTACATGGGCTTTGTTTCACAACGAGAAGAGAAACAAGCCCTCTATTGCATGGTTGGAGCGGCTTGTGTTTTGCCATTGTAACCTAAAGCCAATGAAACAGAAGGGAAATCCAATAGAAACAAGGCAAGTGAATATCGACAAAATTGACATTACAAAGACAAAAGATATCCCTACAATCCCTCAAGAGGAGAGGGATATTTACTTCATGTTGTATGAGGAGCTTATGATGCCTCTTCGAGCTACAAGATCAATAGCTCGTACTTATAGTGCAACTAGCACAAGCACCATTGCAGCTACTGACGAGGATCTACTTGAGAGCTCTGACTCTAGCAGTAAGAGTGATGAGGAGGAGGATAAGGACGTTGACGATAGTGAGGAGAATGTTCAATAAGAGTCATGACTCATGATACATTCTCTAGGAGTCAGGAGTAAGGATTGACGTTTAGTAGTTTCCATAATCCATTTATGTATTGAATATTTGACAAGGTTCGTGAGGCTTGGGACTTGTTTCACACTTTGTTACTTCTCTTATTCTATGTTAAATGTTTGCTACTTTTATTTTTGCTTCAAAATGGTATTTTATGTTTTCTTTTAAATATAATGTTAGCTATCATTTATAATGATGTTAGTAGTTGTAAAGTAAAGTATGCTTTAGAAATGGCTAGTAACACGTATTTTTTAAACGTTTTGCCATTGTTAGCATGTTTATAGTGTACATTTTGATCATTGGTCATGTAGATAATGGATAGGTGGTTTATTTCGTTCAATATTTTATATATATGGATTCTATAACCTATATTTTTTTCCTATATAGATAAGAAACGTTTTTCAACGTTTCCTAAAAATTTATGCTATAGGAAACTTGTTTGAAACCCATTTCCTACCTTGTCATTTTCGAAACTCCTAGCTACCATGGGGCCAACCTACACCTTTTTGACATCAAGACCATACACATTGGTCAGTCACCTCCTTTGGGGTACACCTCTAGAGTCATCATGCTAACATAGTTGCCAGGAAACGTGTTTCCTAACTGTAGGAAACATTGGAAACGTCGGCCCATTTCTGAAATGTTAGAAATGGCTGAATTCATCTTTCAGCCCCCAAACATTCATTCATCCATTTCTTCTTTTTTTTGGACAATTCATTTTTTTAATTAACGCTTTTTTATGGTTTGAACAAACGATGATCTCTAGCCTATTTAAAGCCTTGCCAACAGGTCACTATCTAATTGTATCCAATTGTGGTGTGGACAAATTGATGATTTATTTCGTGGGGAATTGCAGCAGCTGCGTTTGTCAATCATGATTGCCCTTGAGTCCAATTGTGACCTGCTCCACCATGTGTTTGTTGTTTGGCTTGCTCCTGCATGTGGTAAGTCACGACTCATGAATGATTACTCTTTCTTCTTCTCATATTCAAACAACAATTGTGTAACTACTATCCATGAACCATGACAGGCTACAGCCAACAAAAGCAATCTAATTTCAGATTTGTGATTGCTGCCCGCGCTCATAGTTGAACCCAATCTATTTAAGGAATCACACCATCCTGAAACCCAACTTTGAGAACCTTATAGATACAGTAAGGATTCAAGGATTATCTGTTTTTTATTTTCCTACTCACATTCTTTTTTTCCCATTCTCTCTTCCTTTCCTCTTCTATTGGGTTGGAGATTGGACATAACCATAATCGATAATGCCAAGTTCCAATATCCATAGAATATGGTTTATTAACTACTTTTCCATTTGTTAAACAACTCAGATTATCATCATGCCAAGGAAGGGCACTCCTTTATGGAGTAATGTCATTGTCAATACTTGAAGATATAGTGGAAACGGAACAACAAAATGGATGTGCAAGTTGTTGAGAAACCAAGTCATTCAGTACATTTTCCCTATTTTATTCCTATTCTGCTTTCCATTTAGAACCCCAAAAAGGCTTTATCTGAATCATTATTTGATGTAGGGACACCACCCACCACCACTCAAGAAAGTTGGGGCACCACTCCAAACAATCTGTGCCTATAAATATGGCACCAACTTCACCCATTCCATACATCCCACACTTTCATTCCTTCTAACACTCTCACTCTCTTCCATATTCTTCTCTCCTTTCACCATCCTCTCTATTGCCATTCGCACCCCACGATGAGCACATTATGGTTCACGGATTCTGCGTCCATCTCCAACTAGCATTTTGCGCTCTACATTACCTAGCAACAACCCTCCCCACCCAACATCATCTCATCAGGCTTCCTTTGCAGTAGATTCAAGCCGTTTACAACAGGTTACACCCTACATCAAATACTTGTGTTTTTGTGTTTTCTTCACTCTTGAAGGACTGCCCAGTAGTCATCTATCTACAATGACTTACACGGAAAGATGTTCATCCCATATTCTTGTGTTTTCTTCTCCACCTAGCTGCCCAACAATTTCCTTGTTAGCAACCATCATATGGGAGAGATTTCAACATATCCTTCATCTCTAACAACTCTTGAGGACTGTGTTCCACTCCCCCTATAGCTGGTTGTCCTTTCCCTTACCCTTCAGCATTTATCTTCGATATCCTACTACTAGAGGATTGTGTTTCGCTCCCTTCACTATGCAAATTTCCTACAAATGTTATTGCCTGATTCAAACAAGATAGTGCAGTTTGTCAAAAGATGACGTACCAACAAGACAGTAGGGTTTCCGGGGAGGAACACGAAGTGAACTCGGCAAACATGGAGAAGAGAAGAGAAGAGAGAAGAAACTCTAATGAATGGAATGATGAAGTTCTAAATCATGGAGTGAATGTGATACAAGGGAACAAGGGTGTTGTAGCACAAGGAAGATGATGATGACAGCCACGAATCACGAACCGCAATGTCCTCCTAAAGGGGTGTGAGGGCAGTAGAGAGGTTGGAGAGGAGGTGACGCACTGAATGAATCAGCCGTGAGGAATGAATGAGAGAGTGGCCTATAAATAGGCATAGTCAATCTAGGATGGTGCCCCTTTTTAGGGTTGCAAACCCTAAACGCAAAACACAAAAAAGCAAACTGTGGGTGAAGGGTGAAGGGTTTCTCAACACCCCCTCTCAGGCCCAAAAAGAGGAAAAAGAGAAGAGTGAGGTGGAGATGGAATGCTGCATGCTAAAGAATGCTCATGCAACAGGTGCCACTTGGACAGTGTCCCTCGTGGAGAAATTGTTCACTTGCCCAAGCGCCCTAGTAAAAAGACGATGAAAACATACAATGCATAGGAGGAATGTTGGACTTTATGTGGTACCAAGAACCACAAGGATATGCATGTACTCGATCTCGGGAGATGGCTCCATGCTAACCAAGGGATGAAGAAGATCCACCCTATAATCTGAGAATACCACCTGAAAGGAGACCTTTGAAGATATTCGGGAGACAGGATGAGCTATAGAAACCAAAACTCAACCTCGGGAGAAAAGCCACTAGCTCTGTGACTCCATGCTGGAAGGAATACGAAGGCCTAGTCACCAAGTCGTTGCTGAAGATCCAAGGGCCCCAATCTAGGTAGGTCCTCTAGATCCTGGGTATGAGTAGAGGAAATGACTGCTCAAAGGAGAGCCACTCCTCGAAAGTGAAAGATGGTGTGTAAAGAACTTCATGGCACATAGGGTCCCTCTCTGAAGTGGAAGGAGTAGAAATAGGAGTCCCCCTCTGAAGCCAAAGAAGAATTGGAAGCCCCCTCTGAGGGCGAAGTAAGAAAATCCCCCTCTGAATCTCAGTCTGAGAGAGAAAGGAAATCCAACCACTCATGGCTCACCGACTACGAAGCATCTGATGAGACGAAGAAAGTACTGTCGGTCGTGCCGAAGAAGGTATTTGGGGCTCAAAAGAAGAAGCTGAAAAGCATCCAGAAGTGGCCTCCCGAACCTAAGTGGAAGAGGGTGGAAAAGAAAAAGGCTCAAGATGACGAGCCAAGGGTGGGGAATAGTCGCGAGCTCTTAGGAGAGTGGACTATGGAGGAGATGTGGGCCGTGGAAGCCACTGTACTTGAAAGTAGGTGGGGGAAACCTCTGCCATGTGGGGTGATCTCCAGGAGGGCTTATCGCCTCGTAAGGTCTTAGAGCCTCCGTGTGCTCAAAAGGACTTAGAGCGCGTCAGATCCAGCTTATTGCCTTGAGCATAATACTCTAATAGCCCATACAAAATGATCTCTATGACCCAAAAAGGAGATGTGGCGCCAGGAGTGCCTGGTGGAAGACATGTACTCCAAGGGGTGGGAAGCAAAGGTCGATGTCGACAGTCATCAGTGGAATGACCGTTCTTGCCACAATAGGAACACCCAATAGAATGGCAATCTGTCAGTGGACACACCATGGTACCAATGTGGCAAACTGGAGAAGGGAGGGTGTAAGGGAGAAAAAGGATATCTCCCAATGCACAGCAAAAATGATAGAGAAATCAAATGTTGATGCCGAACCCGCCACCGGTCTTTGTCTTCTCTGATGTGAGGAGGATCTTTGTGGAAAAACGCAACCAAGACTGAATCTAATGTAGATAATAGTGCAGGAGAGAGAAATACTAAAAACGCAGGTGAGGAGAGAGAAAGACTAAAAACGCAGGAAAAACCAGCAGTAGTAGTCAGTCTGCTGAAATCGGCTCTAAACAGTGTATGGTAGGCTGGAAACAGGCGCCAAACTGTTGTACACAGCAATGGCCAGCTTTGACTGCGATGTCCTTCACGTCCAGGGTGTGGGCAACAAGCTGAAATACTTGAAATCTGCAAAAACGAGATTGTTTTTTGAATGGAGAGTGATAAGAAACAGTCGCTCTACTGTAAACGGCTACAAATTACAGGTGGAAGGCTGGAAACAGTCGCCCGACTATAGATGACAGCAAGGGATAGCTAAGACTGCGATGTCCTCCGCGAAAGGGGTGTGGACAGCAAGCTAAAAACAACTGAAACCTGCAAAAACGAGATTTTGATGCAGTAGACGAAGAAAAGAAGTGGATGCCGAACCCCCCACCGGTCTTTGCCATCACTGGAGTGGAGGATCTTTGCCCTTGTTTAAGCAAATCCAGCTCTGATACCATGTCAAAAGATGACATACCAGCTAGACAGTACGGTTTGCGAGGAGGAACACGAAGTGAACTTGCCAAACATGAAGAAGAGAAGAGAAGAGAGAAGAAACTCTAATGAATGGAATGATGAAGTCCTAAATCATGGAGTGAATGTGATGCAAGGGAACAAGGGTGCCGTAGCACAAGAAAGATGATGATGATAGCCACAAACCACGAACCGCAATGTCCTCCTAAAGGGGTGTGAGGGCAGTGGAGAGGCTGGAGAGAAGAGGTGACGAACTGAATGAATCAGCCGTGAGGAATGAATGAGAGAGTGGCCTATAAATAGGCATAGTCAGTCTGGAATGGCGCCCCTTTTTGGGGCTACAAACCCTAAATGCAAAATGCAAAAACGCAAAAACGCGAAGGGTGAAGGGTTTCTCAACACAGTTCTCTTCAAAGCTTCAACTCCAATACCTTTCTCAGTGTTTGCCATACACACTATGTTTCTCCCTGAAAACCCTACTGTCTCTCTAGTTTGCTTTCACGGCAGTCATATTTTGACATGGTATCGAAGCATACATGCGAGAGCAGTAATATCTTCTGATTACCCCCCATTTCTGCTACATCATCGAGAGTTATCTTCATCTTCTTCTCCCTCCTACCCTCCCTTTTACAAGTTGACACTCTGGTGCTATGGATTATCCTAATGGACACTCTACTAGGTGCTCCTACTGAGGCAAGAAAGCCATATCACCGAAGACTGTCGGCTTCGACCTTTGCTCCCCACACCACGTGTTTCGTCATGTTTGTACATTCTCTATTTTCTCAATGCAAACCCTAGCCTTACTTCACAATATGATCCTGAGCTTCCAATTATCTTCAGAGCTTCGGCTCCACTGTATCACCTTGATTCACTTAGCATAATTCAATGATTCATCATCATTCTTCTTCCGTGTTTCTAAGTTTCTCTTCTCTCTCAATGTTTGCCATACACATTGTTTCTCCTTGAAAACCCTATTATCTCTCTAGTTTACTTTCAAAGTAGTCATATTTTGACATGGTATCAAAGTATACCTATGAGAGTGGCAACATCTTCTGATTGCCCCTCATTTCTGCTACATCATCGAAAATTATCATTATCTTTTTCTCCCTCCCACCCTCCCTTTTATAGATTGACACTCTAGTGATATGGATTCCCTCGACAAACACTCTATTGGGTGGTCCTACTATGGCAAGAACAATCATACCACCGAAGACTGTCAACTTCAACCTTTGCTCCCCACACCATGTGTTCTAGTCATGTTTGTACATTCTCTTTTTTCTCCATGCAAACCCTAGCATCACTTCACAATATGATCTTGAACTTCTAACACAAAGTGTAGATCAAGCCAATGCCGTTCAGAACATGTCTTTTACTTTGCTAAATCCTTGCATCTACCTAGACAATACATTCATGTGGTTGAGATCTAGCTATCCTCTTTGAACCACCTTATGCAATGTATATCTAGTCTCATCTCTTGGGGTTATCCTAACTTTGTCACTTTTAAACAGATGACAAGTCATTTACTTCATTTGTATCCATGGGAAGGAGGATTGGCATGTTTCCACAAGTATACTAGTTTCTAATATGCCATTAAGAGCACATTTTATACCTCCCTCTCTACTCTTAGAAGCAAAAGGGTATATGCAACATTCAATTGATACCTTTTTGTGTGAAATACATGTGTTTTTATTGTATGATATCAATTGATTTGACTAGATTAAGTCTCAAAAACATAAAACTATGCACAAATGGCCTATTCTTTGCTTCGTTCGATAAGTAAAGCCGCTTTTGTTTTCACTGGACTATAATCTATTTGTTGAGATGGCCCTCATGTCCATACAGGGGTATGTGAGCCAAGAAAAGGAACATTGGAACTTGGACCACCTATTGACTGAACTTGCAACTCGATCAATGTTTTCCCACATTGATGTGATTGGCTTGCAAATCATCGGTTCACATGAGTCTTGCAAGGTTCATATAGTTAACAAAGACGATCAACATGTCAGATTCAAGTGCACCATGTTCTTGATATTCTACACCACCTAAAAAAATAACTTCTTACAATCATCCACACACATAAGCTTTGGCATCCTTCTTAGCACAATGCCCAATTCCTTTTATGGGTGGCCCAAGTTTCCTTCATTTCATAGTGAATAGTGCACTCTCACCCACAAAATTATTCCATACAGTGTCCATATCCAGCATATACTTCATATCTTTGCTTGCTTATTAGATCTCCCACAATCCCCACGTAACTATGCATACTATTGATTGTACACAATCTCATATGTGGGAGAGTCTGATCATCATCTTGGTTATAATAAAAAAGTAAAGGTCAAAGTTATATGATCTAAGTGCCTCCATCCATACCAAACCGAATACTTACATGGAACCAAGACTGGCTAGCATGCAGTACCATCTGCCCAATCTTGCCTTAATGGCATACTTCTCCATTGCACTATCTTAATACAATGCTGTACGAATAAATGGATTTATAATCTCCATCCTCAAATTGTCACACCCCAAAACTTGCAAACTTCATTGGAGTTGTTGTAGTAGGTAGGTAGGGAGTAACAATGCAAAAAGATAAAAGGCTGTCTCAGCATGCAAAGCCACATATGCAAGTGGGAATCCACAATCTCAATTTCCACCTGTGTAAGGCACCCACATACCAAGGATGTTAAATAATCCTTCTTCATCACCTAAGGAAGAATATGCACTCTGCATATACAAAGGCTGCTTTGTCAGCAGCACTCCTGAAGAATAAACTCACTGGACGACAATAAATCTTGAAATATATTCTGCAACCAAGCCCTTACAACAGATGCAAAGGGGCATTTGACCTGCCAAAAAAAATCCACCCCATTGTCTGTGACTCTGCTAGTATTTGGAAAACGATACTAGAAGAACGTCAACAATCCACCCTTCTGATCATAACGCCAGTAAGTCAACAATCACTCTGATCATAAACTCCAATAAAACAAATGATTTCAGAAGGTGTCAGGATGCTAGTCAAATTTAGCTGCTCTCAGCACAGATGATTTCAGAAGGTATGTGGATCCCTATCAAAATGATCTGCTTTCATTATCATGTTTTTCAAGATCCTGCAAGCCTTGCCGACATGTGTGTAGGCACCCAAGGTGAAAAGCACAGAATGCAGGCGCGCTCATCCACATACACCCAATACATACATACATATACCCAGGAAAACATAATAGCTAGCAGATATTACTTGTTCAACAAGTATTCTATTAGACAGGGATGCACGATTGCAAATCAAGTGTAGCGCAGATCAAAACGCAAGCAGTTGTACCTGGAAATTCGGACAGGCATGCGATGCCACGCAGTCTGGAGGTGCATGGTGGGGAATGAGATCGAAAGACATCCCATGCCAGACATTATTTCAGGTCGAGTATGAGCTCTGCTTCAAGAGTGATCTGTGATCCTTTGGGGTATAGTAAGCTGATGGTAGAGTTGAGCATCGGGCAATCTGGTGTGCAAAAGAAAGTCCATAAGAGAGGAAGACGCTCTGATAATTAACAAGCAGTCGGAGCACACGAGCTCCGACCCCAGTGCAGGTAGCAGTTAAGGAAATTAGCGGGACCTCTCCCTCTCCCTCTCTCTCTCTCTCTCTCTCTCTCTATCTATCTATTTTTTTCCACCAATCAAAACATCAAAACATTTGAATTACCTTTCATTTTCAAAGCTTTAAAGGTAAAGGGGTCAATAGAGTGTCGTCTAACAATCCTTCATTTTAAAGGGGTCAATAGAGTGTCGTCTAATCTTTATTTTTCCCTAAGTAAGCTTTACAAATACTTTGCAATGGTCAAACTATTCATATCATATGGAGCTCAAAGAAAAAACATTGGGACGGTTCTAAAACGAGTGAAAATGAGGGGGCAATAGAATCACACTAAGGATGTATTGTTTCAAGATTTTACAAAATCCAAACTTTTTTTAAAAAAATTTGCATGACTCACGTTAAGCTCATCTATGATTTTTAAAAAATTATATCATAATGTAAAGTAGCCAAAAAAGTTGCATCTTCTTTGTAACATTGTCACTCAATTAGGGTGGGGTGCATTTTCCTTTTTGGGGAGTCACTTTATTAGCCCCTTTACCCTACCTACATGGAAACTACACACTACATTAATCTTATCCCCCACCATATCATAAAAGGGCCTTAGGGTCTATTTTGATGGCCCTACATTGGGTAATTGTAGAGTAGTTGTGGAAGCCAAGAAGAGCCCTGGTCTATTCCTATCTATGTATGTTGTAGGCACAAACTTATATGGGTTTTTTTTTGGGAATGTGAGTGTATGTTACTAAAAGAAATGTTTACATCAACCCACATAAATCATGGGGACACTACATAGCTAACGACCAAAAGGACATATCTATATTGCCTGAGAGTCTTATAAGCAACTCTCAACATAGAACTCTTCTTCCATAATCCATTCAATAATATTAAGATATCATCTCTAGTCTGAAGAGTCTAATAAGCACTAAGAGTGTTATAATCAACTCTAAACATAGAATTATTTTTCAGTAGTCCATTCAATGCTACCAAAATCTCCTCTTTACACCCACAAATATCATAGAAGACAATTGAATCTATGCCAATGGCCTTATTATTTGAAAAAGGTCCATATGAAGCTTATGTTAACTGCATGAAGAACATCCCACAACTTGACCAAGTCTTCATTTAGTTGTCCATGATCACCATACGTGATATTCTTAACCTTTATTTTGCCATGAAAACTAGCACACTCTACCCACTTCTTCAAGAAATATCAAAGACCTCTTACTTCTTGACACTCCAACATCAAATGTTGAAGTGTCTCATCATGTCTTTTGAGCATGGGGGGATGCATATTTTATTTTGCATAGCTTCTCTCTTTTAGGGAAATTATTTGTTAAGATGTTCCATAAAAATTTATTCAATCTTCTAAAAGAAGTTCTTACCCAAATCCTCCTCACCTCCTTCTCCATGCCTTCAATTTGGTGCATGGATACTTCTTCTTCCAACATTCACATGCTCTAAACATATAACGACCCTCAAAGTTTCTCCTTCTAAGACAAAATCCATTTTAATGCAATTTCATCCTTTGCCAAACATTAGAGAATAGTACCATGCCATATATCCTCCCATCTTCTTACACCTCTAACATGAAGTGCCTTAGAGAGTTTGGACTTCACCAGAATGGTCACAAAATTAATTAAGAATGCTCCATTAAATAGCCAAACCACTTGTTGCAAAGAACTTTTTCCATAATTCCTTCCACACCACATATAGTCTTTCAATCTAGCTTTTCACATAAGTACTAATTTTTGCACTACTTTGAATTTAGGTATCTTTGAAGCAACTACATTGTTGAGTAGAGTATCCACCCAGCTAAGATCACAAACCAATACCCCCTAGTATTGTGCAATTGTCCATCCAACATCTTAATAACATAGCCAAAGCTTATCAACAATTACACTCCTAATAACTAGATTGAAGATGAGCCTATCTACATTGTATTTGAGGGATTAAACGCTCAAGCCTCCTTTGAGGAACTTAAAGTAACTACATCATAAGGAATATTATTCCCCTAGTGTGCCTCTCCATGACCATTAAGAATCTCTTACAGATCCTTCCAACTCATTCTAGAAAGCCACACTAAAGGCAATATAAGACACCCACAAAAGGCTATAGTGGAAAGCAAAGCCTAGAGTTAAGCACTACAAGCCACTCCAATCCGAAAGACCCAAGCCAAGAGGACAATCTCAGTAGTGGAAAACCTCTACCTTCTTAAGAACTTCATAGCCAAAACTATATATTCGATTAAGAGGTTCAGCGTGTGCCAAATATATAAAATCTTTGTTTTGCTACGATTGATCAATGCTGATCGATGAGTTGGTTAGCTTTGAGAAGGTCTAGAAAGTGCTCATTAGGGCATCAAGTTCACCCTACTAAAGTCTTAAAATGTTAGAATTATCATCAACAAAAAACTAAGGCCAAATACCCTCCCTCAAGAAGCTCAAGACCTTTTACTAAACAAGCCAATCCAAAAATTTCAACTATGGATCGATAGCAACATTAAATAACAACATGGCCATGAGAGCCTTGCCTAATAGAACTCTTTTGAGTAAAAGACCTACACACTACACCATTCATGTATTCATGAGTTTAAGCATTCACAATAGAGCTTTGATCATTACTATAAAGGTTTTGCCAAATATGTGGGCCTCCAAGATTAAGATAATAAACTCCTAGCTTATGCAATCGTACCCCTTGTCAAAACTCATATTCACAAGAATTGATGTTTTACCACTAATTAATGCCAAATCAATAGCCATCACAAGATTAAGAATTACATCTTGGATTCTCCTTCCATAGCAAATCTATATTGTCAAGGGTGAGAAATTTGGGGTAGCATCATCGTAATCCTAAGAACAAACACTTAAAACATTATAGAAGAGGTCAAGCATAGTCAAAGGACTCCATTGAGAGATCTTTAGCATATTCATGGACTTAGGGATCAACTTCATTAGACCATAATTGACCTATTGGGGAATTGTTCCTTCTTTAGAATAATAGTACAAAGACTTAGTGAATCCCTTCCACAAGCCTCCCAAATGGGTGTATAAAACTCTACGAGAATCCCTCAATATATTTACAATAGCTTTGTGCAAAAAAATTAGAACAAGCCCATTCATTCTTTAAGGAGTTGCCTACTAGAAAGAGCATAGTTACAATGTCTTAGTGCAGAAGAAGTATATCAAAGCCCATTCATCTTAAAGGAATAAAGCCTCAAAATTTGGATACATATGATTGGTTAGAGCTAGATATGCTTGCCATAACTATGAGTATGCTTATCTTATCAAAGAATGTATGCTTCAATGTTAAGGATATGAAAGGGAAGAGACTATGCAATCTCTATGAGAAAAAGAGTGTTACAAATCAAATTGGCTCAACAAGCTCATTAATTCAAGGATGAGAGAAGGCACCCTTATGTCTAGTTATCTCGACAAGTTTAACGTTATTCTGAATCAGTTGACAACTTAGGAGATTGAGTTCCATGATTCAATAAAGGCTATGCTCTTGCTTATTACATTCCTTGAGATTTGGGATATGTTTTGTATTTCCATAAGTAACTTAGCACCACTAGATGGATTGTCAAGTGTAGATATTGAGATTAACTTGCATACGAAAGAGATAAACTACAACAATGTTGATGCTAGTAAGAGCTTGGTGCCCTAACAATGAGAGGAAAGACTTCATCACACAAGAATTCTAAAAATGCTTAGCTGAGAGACTTTTGTGAGCAGATCTATAGGATTTTGGTCAGTTGAGATCTTGATAAGGTCAATAGACTTGTCCTCAATGACCTCTATGATGAAGTGGCAATGCATCTCAATGTGTTTTGTCTTCGCATGAGAGACCAGATTCTGGGCTCATTGGATAATACTCATCGAATCTAAACGCAATGTAGAAACCACATCAGTAATACCTAGGTTTGTCACATCAACACTAGACAGTCTAACTAGAGAACCTCCTTGCAAGCCTCAATGGCTGCAATATACTCGGCCTCTATAGTAGAGAGAGCTATGCATTTCAGCACCTTGGATATCCAAGAAACAACACCTCTAGCAAAGGTGAAGACATAGCAAGAGGTGGACTTCCTACTATCTGCATGCCCTACATAATCAGAGTTAATGTACCCCATGTCTCCTATATCATGACCACCATAACATATGCACATAGTTGTTGTGCCCTTTAGATACGTCACAATACCCTTGATGGCATCCCAATGCTATCTACTAGGTGTAGCCATATAAGGTGCCACAACTTCCACTACAAAGTGTTGTGTTAGGACAAGTGGCTATCATGGGGCATGCATCAAGCTGCCCACAATGGATGCATAAGGGATCTTGGCCATCTCAGCCTTATGCTCATCAGACTGGAAACAATCGTCTTGACTAATTCTCACATGAGAAGGTAGAGGACAACCAATAGGCTTACCATCCTACATATGAAACTACTTAACAACTTTCTGGATATACTCCTAAAGTGACAAATAGAGGAGCCCCTTAGAGTGATCATGTGTGATGCACATCCCAAGAATATGTGAGGCTTGCCCCATGTCCTTCATCTCAAAGCTCTTCTTGAGCTGATTTTTCAAGGCATCCAGCTCATCAAGAGCTCTCCCAATAATGAGCATATTGTCCACATAGAGAACCAAAATCATAAGGCTACCATCATGAGCCTTTTTCTATATAAAGACGCATCCATAACACTATGGCTATATCCATGCAAACACATAAAAGCATCAAACATGTGGTACCATTCCCTAGGTGCCTACTTAAGGCCATAAAGGCTCTTTTTGAACTTGCAAATTAGATGTTCCCTACCTTTTTCTTCAAAACCCTCAGGTTGTTGTATATAGATCTCATCATGCAAGTCTCCATGTAAAAAAGCTGTCTTTACATCCATTTGTATATAGGTCCCCAGATCTAGCTGAGCAACCAATGCACAAGAGAAAAGACTTCATCAAAGTCAACACCATATTCCTACTTGAAACCCTTAACTACCAATCTGGCCTTATAAGCAGGCTTGAGATGCCTTGGGATACTTTTGACCTTGAATACCCACTTGCATGGTAGTGCCCTCTTGCCACTAGGCAAAGGAACCAAATCCACACATACTTAGTGTGTATGGAATCAAAATCCGATTATGTAGCCCTATCCCATGAGTAACTATCATCTCTATGCATGGCCTCATCTTAAGAGAGAGAGGCTCACCTAAATATGTCACTATAACATAATCTGAGGGCATAAAGCGCTTAGATTGACATGTAGCTCTAGTAGATCGTCTCAAAGCAAGCTGATCCTATATAATAGGTGGGGCTTGGGCCACTAGAGCATCAGCTACTACTACAAGTTGCCTAGTTAGCTATACGAAAGCAGGAGGCTCCTCTTGAAAGATCACCCTGCATACCTCAACCACCTACTTAGGCTGCTTATGCATATTTTCCTCATGGAAAATGACATCATGGCTACATACAACTTGTGAGTTTGTGGATCCCATAGGTGATAGCCCATCTTAGCTACATCCCCATGATCAAGAAAGATGCATTTCACAAACTTAGTATCTAGCTTATTGCTCTTGCCCTTGGAAACATGGCAGAATGCCTCGCAACCAAAGACACACAAAAATGAGCATATGATGGAGGTTTTCTAGTCCATACCTCCTATGCAATATGATAATCAATCGTAGTGTAAGGGGACCTATTAATCAAGTTTATAGCAATAGTAATTGCCTCGACCCAAAAGTGCTAGGGTAAGCCTACTTAGCTAAGCATATTTCAAACTCTCGCCTAAATCATCCTGTTCATATTTTTGGCAATACCATTATGGGGAGGGCTATAGTGGGTGATCAACTAATACTTAATACCCCACTCATTGAAAAATTGTTCAAAAGCTTTCGAGACGTACTCATCCCCATTATCAAATATTAGGCATTTCAGCCTATACCTAGACTAGTTCTCAATAAGAGTAAACTAATGTTGAAAGGTAGACAAGACATTAGATTTTTGCTTAATAGGGTAAGACCAAACATTATGTGAGTAATCATCAATACATGTGACAAAGTACTTCGCACCACCTAGCAAGTGACAAGGCATGGGACCACATACATCCAAATAAACAAGATCCAAAGGCTCACCCATTTGCTTTTGCCATACTTGTTATGTGTATGATGTGTCTGCCAGCCATATAAACAAAGATCACAAGACTCATAACACTTACAGTCTAGGGGCAGAAGATACTGCAAACTGGTAAGCATTTTCATTTCTTTCAAAGACATGTGCCTAACACAACGATGCCAAAGAGATACATGTGGAACTGTAGCCACCTCAACCAAAAATTTCCCTAAACTAACTATATGATTGAACATGTGATGGGAAAATAAGCTTCTAGTTGATAGATTCTCAAGTTACAATCAAGTGCAAATCTATCCATAGGATAGGCACAAAACTACTATTGCCATAGAATAACGTGAGGTGCCCGCCCCATCCGTTGTCCAGGCATGCTTTTAGCGGTCTATCGAGAAACAAATCTAAGTGTCGCTGCCCGGCACTCCCATGGAATGTTCCGAGTTTTGTCACCTAGGGTTTCTCGAATCTGCCTCGCAACGGAACGTTCACGGCCGAACCCACTAGGATCGACCTGAAATTTGGGCTCCTAGTGGCCAAGGTCTCCTAATAGCATTCTGGCGTTGGATCCTAGACATCCTAATTTACACAAAGATACCCAAGCTGAAGCAGACCCATGCCGCACTTGGTTCAAAGAGAATGGGAAATGAGAGGGATGCACCACTCAACCTCTGTGCCCGTAGGGCATAGTCCCATTCCAGTCTCCTAAAACGGCATGAGTCGAGTTGTAACCTAACAATACCTAAAGGTCAAACAATGGTAAAATCTTGTGAGAAGCCTCCCAGTTCTCTAGGACTACCCTGCCGTAGGACAGACCCATCGGGGGTTCCACCCACCCACTTCCCTTAATAGCTTTAGTTTTCTAATTAAGTCCTACCACATTTATGTGTGACACTTAAAGTTAGCTTCATTAATTAAGCCTTTTAGAGAACAGGGTTCCTTTGCATAACTTACAGCATAGACACGAAAAAAAAGCAAAGCAATCTATTGACACACAAGTTCAAAAAAGTTTCTTAACTTATCTTCAAGTTAATTTTTGTCTCCTGCCCATACAGGAGAAATTGTGTATCCATTCTGTCCAACAGAAGTATCCCTTCTGCCCTGTAGAAGTAACTGCTCCAAATCACGTGGCACCACAAACTCAATCCTTTATCTAGAATAGGATCTCCCAACATGCCTAGATGTTGGGGGCCATGGAGGTCTTCAACTCCGTTCTAGACCTAGCAAGGAGTGTCTAGAGCTCCACCTGACCCCCAAGCTTTCTAGGAGCGAAACATCATTCCCGTGGTTGGCCTTTTCACCACTCGACCTTCGGCCCATGAATCGAGGAGTGCCCTCTTTGGGTTAATCCGTGATGCGATCATGGAGGTGATCCACCCGTGCAATATATCCTTCCTTAATTAAATCCTTTAGGAATCCATCACAACAAGGCATTCAACCATAATATCATTTTCTAGGAAACATTCATTTATCCCCATGGCAACTTGTCATCACAAACCATTGACATGCATTTAGCATAAATCACAAGCACTTGGAACAATCATCCAAACAACAAACTAACAATCAGCTGAATGCAAAAGCATTTAGGATGTTGTTAGATCAACCAACAAAAAACCAATTGCATTCTTGCCAAACAATGCAAGAATAGTCGCGATAACATTACCATCACATATATGTTCTTCCCCTTGGGATCAAAGAGCAATTCTATGTAAAATTTACTTAACACTTGTATGCATAATTTTTAATGTCATGATTATGCCATTCATAACCCTTGATCGATTCCTCCTTGTAATTGCTCTATCAACGAACAAACCATATGCAACTAGGTGCAATTAACCTTCCTCAATACATGCACTTTGCAAGCTCGATCTTTTGAATACATGAGATAAAATTTATCCCTTCCGATGACCTATACTTGTGCATCATAGTATGGGGCCTAGTGTATCTCATACGAGAATCAAAACAAGCATCTATCAATTTGGAAATACATTACTTACGACCAGAACAGTAGTTGGATTGACAATGATGCCTTTGCCCGAAGTTTCATTTCTAGTTGTGGGATTGCCATCCGCATACAACATTCTTTGCTTGGAGGCCATTATCCACAAGTAGATTCGAGAGATAAAGAAGGCAGAATAGATTCGAGATTGGAGAGTGTAAGAGAAGATGGTTAAGTCGAGGATCGAGATAGAGAGAATTGTGCAGACTTTCGGGGTAACTACTCTCTCTCTCTCTCTCTCTCTTTCAATCTCTCTCTCACAATCTCTTGGAGGGCTATCCTTCTCTCTACCTCTCTCTCCAGTCTCTCGGGGTCTCCCTATGCTCTCTTGTGCCTCCCTGTGCCTCATATTTATAGTGAATTAGAGAAGAGGGCTTGTGGCTGAGAAGTGGATCTCTTTGTGGAGGGGGATCTTGGAAAGATCAATGAACTGATACTCAGATCATAAATATGATGGTTCCATTAGCTCTGAAAGGGGGGTAAAACTCCAAAACACTTGCTTAGAAAGCTTTTAGTTTACTCCTCCTTCTTTTCTCTGTTAGAAGTGTTGTTTTCTGTCTGTAGATTGCGATCGCGGCGCGTGCGATTTCGCAAATCCCTCTCTTTATTTCTTCTTTTGATAAAATCTCCAAAACTAACTAAAACATCACTTGTCTTTTCTTTTAAATGACATCCAATTCTAGAAATCTCCATATCTTTTTAGGATAATATCTAAATTATCTAAAATATACTAGTTTTTCCCAAAATCTAATATTTTTGGACCGTCCAAACTATACACATTAATACTAGTGACTAATATAGCTCATAAGTCTCGTTCACGTTGTAACTTACGTGAAGGGTGGCTACAGTCCTTGTCAATCCAAGAAAAATATCAGATTTATGACTTTTAATTTTTAACACATATTTTTAATTAAATAAAAATTCTTAATTATTAACGTTAGTTAGTTTTTTCTTTTAGTTAGTCTTTAGTTAGTAATCTTACTAACTTATTAATTGACCAACTAACTTTCAAACTAACCAACTAACTTTTACTATGTGGAAATATTACAAATAAGGAGTGTCTGCATAACAATCATGCCATTTGGGTTGACCAATGCTTTGGCCACTTTCCAACACCTCATGTTGTGTACTAGCTTGAAAGACATGCTAAGGAAATGGCTCAAGGTGTTTGTGAATGATCAGTGTGTCCAGTCTACTTGGGAGGAGCACCTTAACCTTTGATGTATCCAAAAGTGGCATCACAATTAACACTACCAATCTCAAAGTGATAGTGGTTTCCCACCTCCTACCAAACAATCACAAAGGAGTTCAATGCTTCCTAGGTGATACTAGCTATTATAAGCACATTGTTCTATGAGATTTCTCAATGAGTTTTACTATTGGACAACTCACAAAGACTAAGATGAATTATTCAATAACTAAAGAAGAAGGATATTTTTCAAAGATGCATATGTGAGTATAAGATTATTGATATTCTATATAAGAAGCATATAGAGGGATAGTAGATGGTCACTTTGATGCTAGCATTATTGCTAGCCTTCATCACAAAATAACCAAATATTGATAGAACATTAAGAGAAGACAAACTGCAAGAGAGAAGAGAATAGAAAAGACTTGCATGACACAAGATCATTAGGTGCAATTCCCCCCCATGCATGGATGAGCACCTACGCATGCATGCATTTATGAATTGTATTTAGCTTTTGTGGTTAAAAATAACATTGAAAAGCATGTCCTTTTTGGTCCTTTGCTTTTGCTATATGAATGCTCTGCTTTTGCTCCAATATTTCTAACTCTTGTCAAATATGCCTAAACTAAATAAGGTTTATAAAATAATAATCAAGCCCTCTAGGACTTACCAAATAATAACATCCAAATAGGTCAATTGTGCATGAGCACCTATAATTTCCTTATGCTAAGAGGTGCACAAAAGTACCGTAACTCCATGCTATGAAGCACTCAACCATAATTAATTCCTATGCATCAAAATACGCTTCCACAAAATATTTAGTCCCCATAATTTTGTCTAATAATCTACTCACCATAACACAAAGCACATTAATATCCTTCTATCTATGTACCAAGTGTATAAGGAAACTGGTGTCACATGTAGTGCTATGCACATAACAAGTCATGAATCATGCAGTAAATAGACAAAATCCACACACAACTAAATAAAGTAAAAGTCATCTTATTTTCATAGTGAATTCTAGTAAAATACCATAATTCGATAACATTTCATATAAAAGTCATGGATCATGCGGCAAATAGATAAAATCCACCCAAAAATTAATAAAGTAAAAATCATCTTATTTTCATAGTGAGTTTTAGTAAAATACCATAATTCCATGACAATACCACTACTACTACCAAAGCCAGAAAGGTGTTACATTCTCAATTGTGGTGGCTAACCTAGTTCAAGGATGCAACATGTTTTGTTAAACACTATGATGAGTGATAAAGTACAAAACTTCTACTTAGAAAGGATAAGACGAACTCTCTCCACACTTAAACCCTTTGAAAAGTGGATAATTGATTTTGTGAGATCCATTAGCCTAGTTGCCTAATATTCCTAGGCTCATTGCATCATTGTAGCAATGAACTACATGACAAAGAGGATAGAGAGGCTAGGGCCACTCACCAGAATGATGTTGGGACTATGACCAAGTTCTTTCGAATTGGCTATCCCATTGAGATTATTAGTGACCAAGGAACTCATTCCATTAATGAAATCATTGAATGTCTTCTGCTTACCTTCTTGATTCTATAGGAACCTCTCGTTATTGTCCTCAAGCGAATGACCAAGAAGAATTCACAAATAAAATCTTGTGTAATGTAGTAACCAATATTGTTTTTGCTTCTTTCACGATCGGATTGGGATAATAAGCTCATGGTAGATTTATGGGCCTATTGCATAGCTTACAAAATAATTATAATTCAAACACCCTTTAGGCTCACTTATAAATTGATGATATCATGCAAGTTAAGTTTCTCATCCCTAGTCTTCACATTACAATGTCAAAATATTGGAAGCTTGGACCGAATGCCTAACTAAACTAGAATGGTTATGATAGAAACCCACCTCTTAGTTACACATGTTCTTCTTATTGAGAAAGCCCAATGTAAAGGATGGTTTGATATGCATGTGCAACAAAAGTCCTTTAACAAAGGAGATCTAGCACTCTTGTATTCCATCAAAGGTCATAAGTAGAAACTCAAACTCAGAGGTTATGGGCCCTATCACATTGGTATGATTAGTAGTCCAATAATATGAAACTCAAAAATTTTGGTAGGAGAGAGCATTGGACATTTCAATAGGCGTTGTATTAAGAAGTATTATCCTCCAAGGCATCACCTATGCGAATCCCCATGAAGGAGTTCAACATCCCCATTAGTGCTATCATGGTACAAAATAGACTTGTATGAGTAACTTGAACAACAAGCAACACTTGATTTGATGTCTCAACTAGGCTCTTCAAGACTCCACTTTTGCTTTAATGTAAAGGTTGTTTCCCTCAAATGTTTGGACTTTGAGGATGAGCCTCTCATTCCTCTTGCTTACCTTAAATCAGTTGACTACATCATAGGAGATAGTCGCCGATGATTTGATTGATGAAGCTTTATATTTCAATACTCTACCTTCTTACTTTTGGAACAAACTTGGTCAACTATCCTTGATTTCCACCAACACTGAATTGAATCCATATATGGAAATAGAACCTTATCCTTGTTAGGAAAATGCAAGCTCATGATCATAGTGGAAATTTAAAGCATCCCACTTCTCTTCTAATGTACTTTCGAATTAGAAGGATGCGAGGACCAAATTTCTCTTAGGGCAACCTTTCAAGGATCAAGTTCAATGCAATGTCGACTATGTTGATGAGTGCATTTCCCAAAGTGCCCAAGTATCAGAATAAATGTTTCTTTTAGCTCAAAGGACCTTGCTATAGTGTACACTCCAACTAACACTCCTACCCCACCAGCTAAGCCTCTAGTTGGTAAGAAGGATGGCAATCTACTTAAATAATAATTGTTGACTATTTAAGACTAAAATCTCCAACTTGTTAGCTAGTCACTACCCTTCTCAACCAAAGAACCATACACACCTTTAATGGCAACCTAAGACCAAGGCACACACAAAGCCATAGCTTCCTAAGGCTACCAAATCCATGGATAGAAAGCCAATCTAGAAGAAGGAGCATCATTTAAGACCTCATCTTTCCTACAAAATATGATATTACCAAGGTAATCGTTATCTCTAGATCCCAAAATATACCAACACTAATTGCAAAGTTGTTTTTCAAAAACAGCCTAAAGTTGCAAAGAAAACATCAACACCCAAGACATAATAAATGTGGATACCACACCAATAGCCGCCTTGTGCTACTACTCCTAACCAACACATTGAACAATAACCAACACAATGGTACCCTTGATTAACTCCCAATTTCCTTTTGAGCATGTTGATGAGAATTTATGTAGACCTTGGGTTCTCAAAAATGACAATGGGCCAAATCTTAGAAAGTTTGGGTCAACTTTGGTCCTAGAAAGCTCCCATCTTAGAGTTATAAAGGATTATAGTCTAGTGGTGATCAGAGGTCAGAAGTACAATGTTATAGATATGGAGAAAAATGTCATATTTTCTCATTTTTCCCTAATCCTAGAAGATCCATGGGTTACAAGCCTTTGTGTGACAAATGCAAATCAGAGGGCCACATTAAGAAGAAAGAAGCAATAGTTCTAGAAGAGAGCATCCCATCAACAAATATGGTGAAGTTCAGACTTCCAATCAAGCCACAAAATAGTATAGTGCCTAGCACTCCAATACATGAGAAGATCCCAAATATGGTCTAGGAAGTGGACTTTGAGGTCTAGGAGACAAAAGAGGTCAAAACGCCTCTACATTCCAATGAAGCAAAAATGCATCCTACTTTTGAGGAAAGATGAAAATGAGTGTTGCTCCATTCCTAAGCCACATGGAAAAGCTAGTGGAACCCATTAAGGAGTATGACTTGATCAAGGACTTGGATACATTCCAACCTAACTTGATGTTTTGTTCGTTGTTGGTGTTGTCTCCCATTTGTTAAAAAATATTCAATAGCATTTTGACAAGTAGATGTGGATTGAGGATTGATAACCCAACAACTAAAACCAAAGATCGATATAGTTGTAGAGCCTATGAAGGAAGTGGATATTGCTAGATCTTGGCAACCAAAGGCTAGTGTATGGATTGAAGGGTGTTTCATCATTAATACATTACTAGATGGAGGTTCCTTAGTGAACATAATGATAGATATGACGATGAAAGACTTAGGGAAAGGCATGTGACCTATCCAATGGCTCATCCAACTGGTGGATCAAAGTAGAATAAAGGCCTTGGGCATCCTCCCTCATGTCAAAACAACTTTGGCTGGAAGAGATTATTGTATGAACTACTTTGTGGTAAAACCTAACATCTGTGGAACCTCTTACCCACTATTGTTAGGGATAATGTGGTGTTTGAAGAAAGATCAAGAATTGATTGATTCAAAGAAACGCTCACCCTCAACAAGAGATCAAATAAACTAGTCTTGAAGTTTTATGACTATTAAAAGGGAAATTGATCCACCTCCTTGGAAGTCTCTTTTGACTCTTCCAAAGAAACCCTGGAAGGGACTTTGGCTGAAGAAAAAGCTGTAAAATATTTTTTCTCAAGGAAGATAGAAGCATAGTCACTAACAATTGGAATTGCAAGTCAATTTACCAAAAGAGCTAAAGGCCCTCACCATGGGTGAATATCCCCTACTAGATCCATGAGTAATCCATGACCGTTTCCCCCTCTTGCACGGCTATCTTGGAGCTAGAGACAAAAGAATATTTCAAAACAAAAGGCTTGTTCTTCTCTTTTAGAGTCCCTTTAGAAGCAAAAATAGAGTCTGAAGAGAGTATGATTCTTAAAGTGAAGATGAAGAGTCCATATGACATTGATAATACTTGTCCATTATGATAATTCTCCAACATTTACACTTCCCTTCTCTTTTGTTTTTGGAGTAGATGTTTCTACCTCTACATTGGAAACTTGCTTTCCTTTTTTCTTCATTCCGGCACTACTGGTTTTGAGCATAAGTTTTGCTTTGGCAATTTTATTTCTCTTTCTTTGGTTCTTTTTGTCTATGGATGAGGCATCCAAGTTACTAGGTCCAGGCACTGAAATGTCATCATGTTTTGCTTGGGCTCTAGTCATAACATTCAAAGGAATCAAAGGTGGTATCATTAAGTGTTTTGATGCAGTAAGAGTCCAATTAGTATTGATGGTACAATTGTTGAGCTAGTTGAGGGTTTTTGTTTAAGAGAATTGGCATACAAGTGTAAGACACTACATTTTGGAGATCTTAAGTTGGCTGTGTCATTGTTGGATTATTCCTTCTCTAGGCAACTTGATGAACTATGCCATGAGTGGCTACAAGTCCAACAAAAAAGAGTTCCTTGTGGTTGGTTCCTTGCCATGCCTTAACCTCGTCCCTTGCCCAAAGCCTTGCCCAAAGCCATACTTGGAGCTTGCCTAAAATCCATTAAGATAAAATATCTCTCTTCTTCATAAGTGATGTAAAGATTCATGTATGGATCCATTTCCAATGGCTCTTCCATGAAATGCACCGGAGTGTCATTAGGTGGATGAGTGATGATGCATCTTTGTGGTCTTGGTATTGATATCCACCCTATGAGCTATAGGTCTTTGTTCGTTGTGTGCTAGTAGTGCAATTAGTGCACCTATCCCATAGTTGAATTGTGTGATCACGAGATAGAACACTCGAGGAGAGGGCTGAGAACATGGTAGCCTTCTTAGTAGTTGGTAATGTATGGCCTCATGCCCACCCTTTGTTGGAAGATAGAACAAATTATGTGTTGGAAAATAGATAAATGATGTATGCTCTAGGAAGAGATGCTCAAAATCCCATAAGCACAAGGGAGAAGATGGAACTACCCAAAGGCTATAAAAGCATGTACTTGGTTCTCATTTCAATGCAATATAGTACTCTTCTTTTGTGTAACTCAAGTTCGTGTATATGAGTACAAGTTAATCAATCTTGAAACATAATTCACTCGAGTTACAATCTCTCATCTCATTTATGTATTGTATCTATGATCTGCATCCGCCATAGCTAATCTAGATTTAGATCTGCATCCACCATAGCTAATCTAGCTCTAGATCTGTGTTTATTAACATGGTATCAGAGCTAGCTAAGCTAGTTAGCTAGTTAGGATTAGATGCTTTCTCCTTCTTCCTTACATACTCTTCAACCTTCACTATCTCATCCTTTTTTTTTGTCATCAAAGGTCTACCTTCCATCTCAATCTCTCAATCCTTTTCTTTGTCTCATCAAAGGTACTTTCCATCTCAATCTCTCATGCTACATGTGGTGATGTCTATCTCCTCAAGAGGCTTGGTTTAGCAAAGGGGCTTGCTTGAATCTTAGGGCCTTGCTTGAGGTGAAGATGGGGGCATGCTTCTAGTCACAAGCAAAGGGTTTACTTCTTTCCCAAAATCTTAGGGTCTGCTTAAGCACAGGGTCTGCTTCTCTCTAAAGAAGAGGTCACTTTTTGTGGCTTATGGAGTAGAGCTCAAGGCTCTATATCTAATCAAACAATACATGATTCTTCTCTTCATAGACATCACAAACGGATGCATTCTAAGAGGTATTGAAAAATTGCGCCTTGTGCCCTGCTGCTCATGCTTCATCACTTTTTTTAATCTCTAGCCACTAAAACCTAAGGTTAAAGGTTATCCCTTATAAAGCCCATTCATACTAGCTCCCTCTCATAAACCCTCATTTACACCTTGAGTTTTCTTGAATTGGATAATTTTAAAGTCACTCACACCTTCTCTTTCACACTTGAAGGTTGGAATCTATTCGCATTGGTGAAAACTTGCACATATTGTACTATTGCCATATCAATGTCTTAAATCGAATTGCCAATTTGTATTCACACTCTTTATAAAACCTCATTGTAAAAGGATAGACACTGCCCAATGTATAATAAACTCATGGTAAGACCTCCTTATCTCAAAATGTCTAATTTAGAGCAAATAGCCAAATTTAATGGCAAAGGTTTTCATGCATGGAAAGAAAAAACTATGTATCATCTCATGCGCAAGGACCTATGGGATTTGTTTGAACATGATGCAGGAGATGTAGATGGTAGGAAAGAAGATGCAGATGGCAGGACGCTTGAAGAAGTCCAACCAAAGACCAAAGCTTGGAAGAGAATGAACAACAATGCTCTAGGTGCATTATTGCTTGGGGGCTGACAGATGATGTGCTACACCACATTTCAGGAATTTGGGATGCCAAAGTTGCATGGAATGAGCTTGACAAAATATTTGGGACTCTAGCTCCTCCATGATTATGCCCATCAACAAATTTAAATGGTTGAAAACCAAACCATGAACCATATGAAAATCTTGTATAAACTCTAAGCAATGTTCCAAACCTCTGTCACTAAAAGATATTGAAAACTCCTTACTTGATGAGGAAAACAAGCACAAAAACAAGGACACAAAGGACACTATCTCAACAAAGAGAGATAATCTCTTGTTAACCATAAAATTTATGGAGCCAAAGGAAGAGGCAAAGGGAATAACATCGACAACAACAAAGATCGTGTCATTTGTCACTATTGTGGCAAGTCTAGCCACATAGCGAGTGAATGCTACCATTGCAAAAGGGCACAACAGGTGTATAATGGGAACCATCAAAATCAATTCATGCAAGAAGAAGATGAAGAATATGTTTTCACTATTGACAACAACTCAGATAGACTGTTTTGAAAAATTTCCCATTATATTTTTCACAGTGGATCTTGCTCTTGTAAAATCCTTTCTCTCAAATGTAAAGTTTCAAGTGATAACTTGACTAGGCTACCTATGAGCTAGTTCTCTAGACCATGTCTTCATGAAGGGAGGGCAAATACCAGCAAGCGTAAAAAATCATCATTTGAGGGGGGTTGTTGGAAGATAAAACAAGCATGTACTTGTGGCTCTCATTTCAATGAAATATAGTACTCTTCTTTTGTGTTGCTCAAGTCAATGTTTATGAGTCCAAGTTAATCAATCTTGGAACCTAATTCACTTGAGTTACAATCTCTTATCCCACTTATGTATCGTGTCTATGATCTGCATCCACCATAGCTAATCTAGCTCTAGATTCGTGTTTGTTAACACCCTTCCATAGTTTGTGTAGGCATGAGGTGGTGGATTAGGATATTATGATGGGAGATGATTGCCATTGCAATGGACACACTAAATGTGCAGTATTATCGGCCGTCATAATGCATCCTAAATTTTATAGAGCTTCAACTTAAGTTTTGTCATTTGTTGTGTGATGTCCACACCCTTCCCCTTATCCTGAGCACCTAAGATAGGATACTCATTGTGTATTGTGGATCTCTCACTATGGATGGTAATGATGCATATGGGTTGAATATCTTTTGTGTTTCTCTCCTTTTGCAAATCAGCAACATGGATAACTTCTTCAAAAACTTTGGCTTACATGTCTCCTTGTAGACTTGAATTATTGCTTGTGCATTTTAGAGTTCCTAGTTTTTTATCTTGTTAATGAACACAATGAAAGCTGCTTTTTGGATGGGTCATTCGATTGTTGGAATCCTCATGTACAGAATTCATACATGGGTGATGTAGTCATAGACTCCTCCTTGTCTTTTCAATTGACATTCATTAGTTTGACAATCAAGTTGTCTGCATACCTCACTTCCAAGAATCCCTTTGAAGAATAGCTCCTTAAGTGTGTCAAAGTCATTATGTTCAACATTGTCGAGGTTGGTAAACCAAATTAGCCCTTTTTCCCCAAACACAATACGAAAGCTTGTGCACATTGGCTAGTTTCTTTGGAGGTTCTTTGCCTCTCATAGACCTATTCAAACTACTCCACGAAGCTATAAGGGTCATCTTCTGCCTTGTACTTCTTGAGTTGTTTTGTAACAATAGGGACATTCACTTGGCTCCTAGTATTTGATAATATTTCTAATCCAGCTAGTAATTGAGGTAGCTAATGCAATGCTACTTCACTTTTTGGCCAAATTACCACTTGGTCAATAGCTCAATTGGAGTGAGATCTACCTATATGGCTCTTTCTTTATCTATGTTGTCTCTTGGCCCAATTCGACTAGCAAACACCAAGATACACTAAACTTAATTTAGCTTAGTGTCTTTTCTTTGCCTATTGACTCTTTGTGCTTGCATGGACCAGACAACTTGCGACAATAAGTCTTTTCTTAGCCTCCTTTCTTCTTTTGAGTCTATTGAGATCTCATGCACAGATCTACCTACATGTACTATTCCCATTTTTTAATTGTATTGCGCTACTATCTCCTAGATTTCTATTGCAAACTCCTTAGGGTCAATGTCTGGTCAAAGTTGACATGGTTGTCTCCTCTTCTTGCACAACTAAGCTTTCAATTATGTGGATAATATTAGATAGAGTGGCAGGTGCTCCTAAGGAAGGCACCTTTCCTTGCTAGATTGTGCTACTCAATTATTGTGTGCTCACTTAGGATTGAGATGGCTATTACCTATTTCACCCTCATTAGTGGCAAGGCACATTGATGGTTAGGGTTTTCGTCATTTGTTTCTCCTGAATGGCTTTCAAGAGTTAGCTTGTGTTTCCTTGTCTTTTCATTTTCCCACTAAAAGGGTATTTGTTGAGTTAACCTTCTAGCTTTAGAGTTACATTTTCTCCTTACTTGGTCTTTCTCATGTGGTCCAAATTCCATCTTGTGATTCTTTTCAAATTAACTAGTTAGGTATTCCATATTCTCGTTAGTGGTAAATGATATCCTTACCACTTTGTGCAATTGATAGTGCACAGTGCACGACCAAGCTTTTAGTTTCACAAATAATGGTGCTTCAACAAACCTTTTTACTTATTTCAACACATTATGGACAAGTAGTAATCCTCAAAAGCACAATACATTCCTTAGAGACTTGACTTCAATTTCAATGGTTTAAACACTTGAGCTAGCTACATGGTTCAAACTTGTTGCTCTCTTGTTGATTTAGACAATTAGGTCTATATGTCAAGTGGTAGCTCATTAATTTGTTGCTTATGCCTTTACAATTCTCATTGTTCCAACAATTCTCTCTTGAAATTGGGTTTAGTGATGCACAATATGCCCTTGCATTGTTCCTTGAGTCTCTTATAAAATCCCAACCTTGTAGAAGGTATTTCTTGTGATCCCTCATTGTTGCATGTTTTACTCTACTTTGAGTTACAAGGGTTTCAAGCACTAAGGTTTCCACTAATTAATCTTAACCAATGAGAAATGATCTCATAAAGTCAATGAGAATAGGTTCTTAATATGCTAGGTGTTCGCAAGCCTTTTCAAACCCCTAAATTCAGTCTCCCTTGTTGAGACACAATCTCTCTCTCTCTCACTTGTCTTACATTGTCACATAGCCCTTGGTTTGCTCTTGCTAAGGTCACACTTCCTAGAGTCTCTCTCTTGTTTATCTTAGTCATGTCAATGGCATTTGTACTTTTTAAAAGTTATGGGATACTTACTTGAGGGTCATGGAGGTTCCTTCTTGCACAAGGAGGTACTCTTCAGGTGTTATCATGATGAGTTCTACCAGCACACATCTTGTTAGATGGTGCAAGGGCAAGGATTTAGGAAATTCGGGCCAAGTCAATGAGTTGTATCCTAGCAAGATGAAGTGTGATGCTCTTGTGCCTATTGTCATGCTAAAGTGTAGGGGTGCAACTCAAATGACTCTCGGTGCCCATGAGAGGTTCAATGTATTTGATTTTGTTCTAGGAGGTATGCAGTTAGCAAATTCAACTCGTTGGTTGAATGATGCTTGAGCACAAACATGGGCACATGATTTAGCACATGATAATAGCACCCATTTCAACATTCCTACATGCAGAGTCCCTAGTAGTCATGTATGCCACATCATGGACATGGCTTGAGCACAAGTTGTTGTGTGCATTGACCCTTAGTTCTCTTAAGCACACCATCTCTTCACAAACTCAAGCACATTAAGGGTTCCTCGAACACATGAATGCAATCTAGCTCATGTGGTGAAAGGAGGTGCCTATTGAGTGAGAGAGGCCTTGTGATGTGGAGAAACTAAAAGAGAATGTGGGGTGGATGATAGGTGCTCAAGGCCTTCTAATTATGCTATGTTATATTTAAGGCCCTTCAACCGATTAGACAATGTAATGGCCTCTAAGGCCTCAATGCAAGTGAATGAAGCCAGTTTTGATGTTTATTGGACACTAAGATGTAGACCAATTGGGGCCAATGTCCTCTAAGGTCCGTCATAAAGCCATTTTGGCCTAATTTAGGGCCATTTTGACCGAGTTTGAAACATTGTGTCCTTTTGTTCGAATTTATGACACTATGGCCTTTAAGGCCTAACATTGTGGGCCGAATGACCGCATTAGTGCCCAATGGAGGTCAATTTTATGACGAGGCCTTATTGGCCTAATTTTGTGACAAGGCCTTAATGACCTAATTTTGTGATGCGGCTTAATGAACAATCATGGAAACGTATAACCTTATAGGCCAAATTTAAAGCAAATGGCCTTATAGTGAGAAGGACACCCAATTGAAGCACCACATGAATAACTACAAAAAATCACACATACCTCCTTCTTACTATGTCAATAGATATACCTACGAGCTCAAGTATAATTAAGTATTCAATTAGTCAATATCCCTCTCTTTAATTATTACCCATTAGCTAGCACATGCTCTCACAAAGCAGCACCACATAGGAAAGTTAAGATCCACACATTCACTGAAACCCTCATGAACAGACATTCAAATTTCCTCTACATATTAAACTTCTTGTCACAACAATATTCCAATGTTTATAGCTTCACAACATAATTAAAATATACAACCCACATAAAAGCTTGTCATAAATTTATATTTTCTTATTCTAAATTGAAAGCCCACCAAAAGGTATCATTATGAAAAAGAAAATTTGATGAAAAAAGGGTATTAATGTTAGAGTAATCCTAGTTTAATGTGTTTTTTTGGGACCTTTATTGCACTTGCCATCTCAAAGCACACTAGCTCTAAATGCTTGCCTTCGCCCGAGGAGATCAATTATAAATATATGTATGTATCACGTGGGTTCAACATAAGGGATTTTTAAAATACCATTTTTATACTCCTTTTACGTAATAAAAGGGTCACATATAAAGGGGTTACTTACAAATTGAATCCAAAAAGGTTATGTTTTATTGAGGAAAAATTCATAGGTAAGGATATTTATAATAGGCATTGAATGCACGTAATATGGGTATACATATTGTGAATTCCCTGGGTGCCTTCGTCATCCATATGGTCTCAAAACATTGTAGCTACCAAATGAATGCGATTGCTACCTCTTCTATGCAAGCCCACTACACCTTGGCACTAGCTCATGATGCCAGAATGGCATTACCTTTCTCAAAGGTCACTTAAACTTGTGTGCAAGCCAAACAACTAATTCCAAGTTCAATGGCCACCATGGCCTAATTTGAGGCCAATTGGCTTTTTAAGCCATCTATCAACCCAAGTATTGATTGCTATATAGCCGATTTTAAGGCTTATAAGGCCTTTGACTATTATGCAATCGATTTTAGGGCTTGTAAAGTCTTTAACCTTGTATTGGCTACTTTACATCCAATCTTAGGTTTATAAAGCCTTTATGCGAGGAATCAGTGCTATGCTTAATAAGCCTTGTGGCTTATAATGTGGCTGCTTCAAGACAACACAAGGCCTATGTGGCCTTTGGATTTGAAATCGGTCACTTTAGTCTAAGTCGAGGTCTCTATGACCTCTAGGCATGTAGTCCACCGAATTTAGGCTTATAAGGCCTTTCATTGCATTATCTCTCTCTAGCTAAAAACCATTCGTGCTTTATCCACCTATTGATACTTGCATGCAATTGTAAGTGGGATGGTCTAGTAAGTCACCACATATGTGCCAATTGACTTGCCAATGTGTTATCTCTTATTCTCAAGCTCTGTTATATATGTCACCACATAGGTCAATTGATTTGCTAGTGTACCATCTCTTATCTCAAGATTTTCTATATATTTCACCAGTATTCTCAATCAAAAACATCATATCAAGCATATCTTGCATTAATCAAGCAGATTGGCCAACCCAACATAAATGAAATTGTATGAATAGCAATGTAGATCAAGATCTTAGCTTAAATCAATGACACCTTTTTGCACAATATAAATTGTTAGAGTTTAACTATAATATATAATGCCTGCAAATAAGAAAGAGGCTTGATTTGTTGGACCACTATGCACATACAATCTATATATGTCATATTCCCTAAATGCATGAATTGATACTTACAACATGGAGGCAACATTTTGATATTGAAAGACTAGGAAAGTCATGTCATGTTGATTCAAAAACAACCAAAAGCTAGCATCTAATTAGTTTAACTGTTCCTGCGCGTCTGTCAGCGCATGTAATAGGTATTATCTACACATATACACGCGCAATTACATGTGCTTACAGACGCGCTATGCAAATATAAATTTTTTTATAAAAAAGTTGTGGCTTTCTTTTCAAACCTGTGCTTTCCTGAGTTTTCTGCGTGTTTTCTACAGTTCGAGCTCGACATTACGACTCATGTCTATCTATCACTTCGTGAAGATAATGAGGCAAGGAAATAAGAGTAAAGAGAGGACAGGAGGAAAGAAGAGCCAAAGAGTAAAGAACAAGAGCCAAACAGCAAGGAAGAGAAGAAGATTCAAGCAACTTACCAAGGGAAGGGAGAAGGAGGACAAGGAGCTTGCAACCTAGCCGCCACCCGTCGGAACAAGCAAAGAAGGTGAGTTCTTCTTCTCTCTCAATCTTGTTTGCTTTCTCTGTCTGTTTGTCTCTCTCTTCTCTCTCTTTACATGCTATAATCTGTTATCTATGGAGGTTTTTTTGTACATTTTTAAACCAAGTTTGAAAAGAAATGGTTCGACTGTGCGCATCTGTCACAGCGCGTCTAGATGACAGTGTAGACGTAGGTATAGACGCGGAAATAGACGCGCTGACAGACGCACACAGAGACGTAGATATAGATGCAGCATGTAATATGTTTTATCTGCACAGGGTAATATGATTTTTCTTGTGTAGATGTGGAATCCTGGATCCTCCAGCACTGATCCTGAGTTGGAACGCATGAACAACACCTTAGTAGAGTTTTCTAGAGGTGTTAGTAGCTTTTTTGGAGGTTTTCCAAACAAGGAGCAATTCATGGGGGAGATGATCAATTATCTTGGTCACCCTCCCACTGCAGAGGAGGTTTTCAGTGTGATGTCTGGGACACCTATCACATCTTTGCTTAGCAGTGCTGCACAAACACCAAACCTTGGCACACCTCTACTAACAGGTACTCCATACACTATGCATACACATAGATCAGTTGATGCACAGGGATCAGCTGAGGTACATGGATCGGCCGAAGCATGTGCATCTGCAGAAGCATGTGCATTGAGTGAGGTAGAGGGTAGTGCCCGTCGAGGGAGGAGGGAGAGTCGTGCAGGAGGATGAGGAGGTCGAGGGCTTTGTGGGGGTTGCCTAGGAGGTGGCTCTCGATCACCCTCACCGGAAAATGAGAGAGGTGAGCCTCCACAAATGTACTACTCTGTCACTAATGTTGGTGGTATCTTGCATGACTCTGAGGGGAGGGAAGTGATAGCCTACTTGAGGAGTGTCGTGCATGCCACATACAAAGATTGCATGATTCCCTTCAAGCACAAAAAAAATGGTTTGTGGCAAGAGGTGCTGCGGGCAGTACATAGAAGGTACCCTAATCCCGAGAATTCACGATTCTCAGATGATTGGGGATGGTCAAAGGTGAGAGATGCGCTTCATAATAAGAGGTCTCACCTTATGACGTGCGCCAAGGAGTCACTGCGGAGACAAGAGCAGGGGCGCCTTGGATATGGCCAACCACCCAATTGCCACCACAGGGAGTGGAAAGAGGCCAAGAAGAGAGCAACAGAGAAAATGACAAGTCGCCAGCATGTAGAGGCGCGACGTATCCAGATGGCAACCATGGGATCATCGCATTATGGATCGGGTGGCAGGGAGTCATGGGAGGCTGAGTTTGTAAGTATTATTTGATTTTTTTAAAAATTAAATTTTGTAATTTGTTTCGCTTCATTATGTAGTGTATTCTAATACATTGTATGTTCAAATTGTTTTGTAGTATTATATCGTTGGTAGGATGCCTACTCCTAGAGAGGTAGGCTACCATCGAGGTCATAGTCGGGCGTCCACTTGTGGCAGCATTTCTACGAGGAGGGACTCATCACGGAGGAGCAATATAATCATGCCATGAGGATTCCACCACCGGAAGAGGTATGTTTTATTTTTTATATGAAAAGTATAGATAACTCTAATTTATTGTTTGTAATGGTATTTATATACCTTAATCCTTTGTGTAGGCAAACCCTGATGCAGTTGAGGATAGCGAAGGGGGGATTAGCAGTAGCGGTGGCAGCAACGGCAGTGGCACAGGCAGTGGTGGTGGTAGCGATGATGATGCCTCTTCTGAGGAGATGTAGAGGAGCCCCATGCATGCATGCCTCCCCTTGGCTTGTAATTTTCATTTTTGATATGTATTACTTTCAGCTAGTGCTTGCGAGACCATGACCATGCTTGAGGTCACAAGTACTAGAACTCATCATGTAAAAACGTTTCATCTATATATATGAAATTTCGTGTTCTACATACATTGTTTTGTTTTCAGTACAAAAATCTTTGAAATAATATTTCTCTGTTTTCCCTAAGCATACAATTTGATGTTGATGGGGGGCAAAAAAAAGATTGGACTCATTGATAACCAACTAGTGGTCCCTTAGAACAATGATACATCTTCTGTGTAATTCTATTGAACAAATAATAATTACTACTTGAATTAAAGGTATTTATTGGTTGTTAGTAACTCGTTCATAACTAATTAAAGATATTTAAGTAATTTATAGCTAATTAATATATAATCAATTACTAGTTATTAGTTATCAATTTTAACTAATTTTTTATTAATTTCAAGTCACTAGCTATTGGTTATTACTAATTGGTTTTGATTTATTAGTTATTAATTTCAACTAATCGATCAATATACAATTTTGTTGGTTAAGTAATTGACTTAATAATTATTAAACCAATTAGTTATTTATTAATTATTAATTTAAGTAATTAATTATATAACTAAATATTAATTAATTTTTAGCACTTTGTTATTAATTTTAACTAATTAACTAATATATAATTTTATTTATTAATTAATAGTTAATTACTTAATTGGTTAAGTGATTACTTAATTCATTACTTGGTTTTATTTAGATAATCAATTATCGAATAGTTATTAATTTATTGGTTAATTAGTTAATTAAATAGTTGATTACTTATTAAATAATTAAAGTGAAAATTTTATTAATTGTATAGTTAATTTAAAAATTTATTACTTAATTTTATTAGTTACTTTATTAATCAATAGATTGATTAATAAGTAAATTTTATTAATAATTAATTAAATACTTAATAATTTATTTATTGATAATTAATTAATTGGTTAATAGTTAATTTTGTTTTCTTATTATCTAACTCATTAGTTATTAAAGTAATTAGTTTTTTAGTATAATTAATTCATTAATCGATAAGTTAATTAATTAGTAAGTTAGTTTACTAATTAAGTTAATTAGATAGATAAATTAGTAAGTTAATTAATAATTAATTAATTAACTAATTAGTTATCTAATCACTATTAATTAGTAATTAATTAGTTAAAATTAGTAATTAACTATTTAGTAATTACTGTTAGTTAATTATTAATGAATAGTAATTACTATTTGTTAATTAGCTAATTTTAATTACTATTAGTTAATTACTGATTACTAATTAACCATTAATTATATAGTCATTATTAATTAGTAATTAATTAGTCAATGTAACTAATTAACTAATTAAGATTGTACTATTAATTAGTTAGATTAATTTTTAAGTTAACTAATTAATTAGTCAATTAATTAATTAGTGAATTAATTAATTACTTAATTTAGGAGAAAAAAGTGCTTTTTAGTTTTTGTTATGTGTATATATACACGAGAGAGAGAGAGAGAGAGAGAGAGAGAGAGAGAGAGAGAGAGAGAGAGAGAGAGAGAGAGAGAGAGAGAGAGAGAGAGAGAGAGAGAGAGAGAGAGAGAGAGAGAGAGGGTTGGAGAGCACCAAGAGGAAGCCATGGAAAGAGACCAGGGGGTGATGGATAGAGTGAGGAGGAGGAGAAGGAAAAATGCTTTTTAGTTTTTATTATGTGTATAACATGAGAGAGAGAGAGAGAGAGAGAGAGAGAGAGAGAGAGAGAGAGAGAGAGAGAGGGGGGGGGGTTGGAGAGCACCAAGAGGGAGCCATGGAAAGAGACCGGGGGGTGATGGATAGAGTGAGGAGGAGGAGAAGGAAAAATGCTTTTTAGTTTTTGTTATGTGTATAACATGAGAGAGAGAGAGAGAGAGAGAGAGAGAGAGAGAGAGAGAGAGAGAGAGAGAGAGAGAGAGAGAGAGAGAGAGAGAGAGAGAGAGAGAGAGAGAGAGAGAGAGGGGTTTGGAGAGCACCAAGAGGGAGCCATGGAAAGAGACTGGGGGTGATGGATAGAGTGAAGAGGAGAGAGAGAGAGAGAGAGAGAGAGAGAGAGAGAGAGAGAGAGGTACATACATGTGAGATTAAGAAAGTATTCCACAACTTGAGGGGGAGGGAGGCATTGTGTCATAGGGGGTGTGTGGTCTTATATAACCACTTTGAGATAGTGGGGCATTAAGTGCATGAGAGAGAGAGAGAGAGAGAGAGAGAGAGAGAGAGAGAGAGAGAGAGAGAGAGAGAGAGAGAGAGAGAGAGAGAGAGAGAGAGAGAGAGAGAGAGAGAGAGAGAGAGAGAGAGAGAGAGAGAGAGAGAGAGAGAGAGAGAGAGAGAGAGAGAGAGAGATGTGTTGTATACGAAGAGAGAGATGCGAGAGGGGAGGAGGGGTGCTAATTATATTTTTCTACACTAAATATTGGGCCACCGACGACGACCCCTTCTTTGGTGACAAAATGATCCCATTCCACATGCACTCTCTCTCATCGCCATCTTGGCCCACACACACACATAGACACACACACACACTCTTGTATCATGGACCTTAAACCCAAATAACTAAGATAGATGCGAGCACTGACGACCCCTTTCTCAGCAGAGCAGAAAGATTCTAATCCACATGCACTTGCACTCTCTCTTCATTCCTTCCAAACAAATCTTGTACAACTAACCTATTAATGTACAATCATATTAACAAATTAATTAGTATTAATATACTAATAGATTGATTTATATGAAATAATTAATACTAATATATAAATTAATAAAAAATTTAAGTAATATTAATATACCAATGGTTCACTAATTGATTACTATAATAACTAATTAATTAATAAACTAGTTGATATACATGAACTAAAAAATAACTTAACTATCATCAATTAAGAAATTAATTAATAATTTAATTGATATAATTTGATCGATACTTTAATTAACTAATCAATGAACTAGTTGATATTATCTTGGTTAATATTATTTATTTTATATTAAATCATTAATATTTTAATTAATACATTAATATTAATAAATTGAGTAATAAATAGTTTTAATTACTAAATAACTATGTAATAAAATTATTTAATATTTTTAATAAAATAAGGACATAAAATTACAAATAATAATTACTACTTAAATTAAAGGTATTCATTAGTTGTTAGTAACTCATTCATAACTAATTAAAGATATTTAAGTAATTTATAACTAATTAATAAATAATCAATTACTAGTTATTAGCTATTAATTTTAACTAATTTCTTATTAATTTCAAGTCACTAGTTATTGGTTATTCCTAATTGGTTTTGATTTATTAGTTATTAATTCTAAGTAATTAGTTATTAATTTTAACTAATCGATCAATATATAATTTTGTTGGTTAAGTAATTGACTTAATAGTTATTAAACCAATTATTTATTTATTAATGATTAATTTTAAGTAATTAATTATGTAACTAAAGATTAACTAATTTTTAGCACTTTGTTATTAATTTTAACTAATTAAATAATATATAATTTCATTTTTTAATTAATAGTTAATTACTTAATTGGTTAAGTGATTACTTAATTCGTTACTTGGTTTTATTTAGATAATCAATTATCAACTATTTATTAATTTATTGGTGAATTAGTTAATTAAATAGTCAATTACTAAGTAAAATTAAAAAGTTATTAATTGTGTAGTTAATTAAAAAAGTTATTACATAATTTTATTACTTACTTTATTAATCAATAGATTGATTAGTAAGTGAATTTTGTTAATAATTAATTAATAATTAATAATTAATTTATTGATAATTAATTAGTTAGTTAATAGTTAATTTTATTTGCTTATTATTTGACTCAATAGTTATTAAAGTAATTAGTTTTTTAGTATAATTAATTTATTAATTGATAATTTAATTAGTTAGTAAGTTAATTTACTAATTAAGTTAACTATGTAGATAAATTAGTAATTAATTAATTAACTAATTAAGTAACTAATCACTATTAATTAATAATTAACTAGTTAATTAATTAAAATTAGTAATTAACTATTTAGTAAATACTATTAGTTAATTATTAATGAATAGTAATTACTATTTGTTAATTAGCTAATTTTAATTAGTATTAGTTAATTACTAATTACTAATTAACTATTAATTATATAGTCATTATTAATTAGTAATTAATTAATCAATGTAACTAACTAACTAATTAAGATTGCACTATTAATTAGTTAGATTAATTATTAAGTTAATTAATTAATTAGTCAATTAATTAATTAGTGAATTAATTAATTACTTAATTTAGGAGAGGGAAAAGTGCTTTTTAGTTTTTGTTATGTGTATATATACATGAGAGAGAGAGAGAGAGAGAGAGAGAGAGAGAGAGAGAGAGAGAGAGAGAGAGAGAGAGAGAGAGAGAGAGAGAGAGAGGGAGAGGGAGAGGGAGAGGGAGAGGGAGAGGGAGAGGGAGAGGGAGAGGGAGAGGGAGAGGGAGAGGGAGAGGGAGAGAGAGAGAAGAAGAAGAAGAAGGAGAAGAAGAAGAAGAAGAAGAAGAAGACGAAATGGACGTGGGCGGGGAGAAGACTAATGCAGTCGTGGATGGGGTGCGGGCAGGGTTAAGACGCAGACGGGTGGGCGGGCGTCGGGCACACACACACACACATACACACATGCTTTCATTGATGTATCATGTTGATTACCCTTTCAAAGATCATACACTAAACTTAGTGAAGGAGTTTGTTTACAGAACTTAAAAAACTATAACAGCTGGCTACAAATTTTCTCTAGTCATGGAACAATGAAACATTAAAACTTGCCAAGGTAGCTTTGGAGGACTACATAGAACAAACAAAAGGGTGGCCTAAGATTACCCAACCTACTCAAACTATTAGAAAAAACGATAGCCAAATAGGTTGTCCAAACCTTCTAGCATGAATAAAAAGACTGGGTGACTCAAATCCTAAAGAGCTGTAACAAATTTCCCTTTGAAGGATACCCAAGATGGGGGGAGAGAGAGAATGTTATAGAATCCGAGATACACGCTTGACTTTCTTATGTACTTAAAATATATATGGCGAATATTATGTTGGTACAGAGGGAGAATAGATGAGAGAAAAGAAAGATGTAGAGAGAGAGGTAGAGAAATTGGCAACACACTAGGGACTAAAAGATGGGCCAGTCCCCCCCCTTGTGGAGTTATATTATTGGCAAGGAGCAAGCTCCTCCGTTACACATAATCCAGTTCTTACTTGCAGATCTTGGAAGCAAGATCACAGTTCCTTGCACGGTATACAACCGACTAACACTTTCACAACTTGGAAGTTGGCATCTTTTGATCCTTCTTGAGTCTCCTTCTCTCCTACACAATATGTGTAGGGCTCTCCTCTTGGCACTTGATTTCAGTAGAGCTTCCGCAGTACTTGCACCTTCTCTTCTCCTCTTGGAACTTGATTTCAGTAGAGCTTCTGCAGCACTTGCACCTTCTCTTCTCCTCTTGGATACATGCAAAGTGATGCTTCCTTTACCTCCCCCTTACACCCAAGGAGAGCCTCCTCTTTTATAGGCTTTCAAGAGCTTCTCTTCTTGGAGAGAGAGTTGAGTTGATCTTCATGCAAGATGTGGTTGTTCCACTCTGTAGCACTAATTTCGAGATATCTCTTTGTGAGTTGTTTGGATGAAAAAACATCCAACACAAAAGTTGTAGATCTCGCTGTTTCTGATAACCCAAGCGGCCCATTTTTAGAGATCGTTTTTCTATTGCGAGATATTTTAAAAATGGATTTTCCAAAAAACAGCTTTTTAAACTGTACTCTTAACTTGTGGTTTATGCAACCACCTTGAGTCATAGATAAGGAGAGTTCATTAGATTGCCTTGGGCCTCAACCTTAAGATTGAATTCAACACAAAAGCTTGTGTCAATTTAGACCTTAGAAAGAGAAAATCATTTCTCTCCTCACTTCCAGAGGATCACATCTCTCGTCTTTCTTAGTGAGAGAATTCCCTCTCTCACCTTTCTTAATGAAAGAAAAGACCTTAAACTTTGACTTGTAGGGGAGAGGATGACCCCAAATGAATGCAATGCTCATTACACACAAGTAAACATTCCTAGGCGTCCCTAGATTAACACATAAATACATATACACAATGCTAATGCACTTCCTCTTCTTAGAACTCAATCCATCTTCATTTATGTGTAACTCCTTGGTTCTTGTGTACACTCTTACACTTGGCAAATACTTCTTTTCCCCTTCATAACTTGTATTGCGTGTACTAGATATCCCCGTCACAGTGCTCCGATCACCCCATTAAGTGATGCACTAGGAATACTGGTCTCTAAATGGTCTCATAGCCATGCTAGATCATCATCAACACTTAAAGAAAAGCGAGCCATTAATTTATTGACATGAATTTATTAAATAGAGAATGTGTAATAAGCAATCAATTTAGTGACATCCCTCTGGCTTCTAAACAGTTGACCTCAACTGTAGAGGGGATACATAGTCCTTAAGAAGATCTGGAAATTCTTGTAGTTCTCTCTTAGTCATAAATTGAGCGTCCAATGGGGGATAATTCTTAAACTTAACTAGATACTTCCATAATACCTTACCTGACCTTAGAGTATTGTCCTGATCGTGTAAAATTATTTCAGGCACAAGAAACTCTTTTGTTTCTTCTATGTCAGGTAAATCTTCCTTGATTGGTTCCATTGGAGGTTCTCCAATATAGGGACGTAGCAAACTTATATGGAAAGCATTATGAATGTTCCAATGACCTGGTAGATCCAAACAAAAGTCACATCGTTTATCTTATCTGTGATCTTGAAAGGGCCATAATAGTGATTAGAAAGCTTAACCACTTTACCCTTTTTACCTTTCTGCTTCTTCAAGCAAGCTTTCTCAAACTTAAGAAGAACATACTGTCCTAGCTTGAGATCTAACTTACAACGATGCTTATTTGCTTCTCGTTTATGCTTCTCTTGTGTCCTTTGGATAGCAACTTTTACTTGAGTAAAAGTTGTATCAATGTCTCTAACAAACTCATCTGCTGTGCAAAGATCTTATCATTCGTAAGAGGAATGGGTGGTAAATGAGGCTTACCATAGATGATCTCAAAGGGTGCCTTACCAGTACTAGAGTGCACCGATTATTGTATGAAAACTCTACTAAAGGCAAATACTTTTCCCATTCTCTTTGATTATTAGAGACATAGGATTTCAAAAGGTCCAAAACAGTAGAATTAGCACTTTTACTCAGCCCATCCGTTTGAGGATGATAAGAGGATGAAAACTTTAACTTTGTCCCAAGGTTCTCGAAGAGAGCTTGCCAAAAGAGGCTAGTCATGTGGGGATCTCGATCACTTATAATGGACTTAGGCATACCATGATGCTTGAAAATATGAGCAATGAATAGCTTAACCATATGATCGGCTTTGATTGTCTTTCACACAGGTATAAAGTGAGCTTGCTTACTGAATCTATCAATGATAGTCCAGATTGCATCATTGCCTACTTGTGCATGAGGAAGCTCCATGATAAAGTCCATGGCTATACTTTCCCAAGGCTCATTGGGAATAGGTAAGGGCTTCAGTAGACCAGGTAGTTTATGCCTGTCTTAGCATATCTTGCACTCGCGGACATATCTTTCAATGTCAACTCTAAGAGTGGGCCAAAAGAAATATATTTCCAATGCTTGAGTAGTGGGTAGAATACCCCTATGTCTAGCATATGGAGATGATGTGCTTCATCCATTACCTTGTGTCTAGCATATGGAGATGATGTGCTTCATCCATTACCTTGTGTGTAGCATATGGAGATGATGTGCTTCATCCATTACCTTGTGTTGCAATGGTAATGCTACACAAATTGGTTGATGATGATACAAATAACCATCTTGAATTGAGTAAGGTGTAATCGACTGACCTAAGCTAAGTTGATTCCATATGGTTGAGAAGTCAGAATCAGTTGCATACATTTTGGGTAAATCCATGAACTCGTTATGATAAACAGTTGTGATTGCATTCACTCGAGGTCGCTGTGATAGAGCATCTGCTACCACATTCTTAGTTTTAGATGTGTGAAGGATTTTGAAAATGAAACATAGATAAGAAATTTTCCCAACGCATCTGTTTCTCTGAGAGATTCCTTTGAGTGAGGAAGTTTCTTAGACTTTGGTGATCTGTTTTAATAACAAAATCTACACCAAGTAAATAGTGTTTCCATACTTGAAGAGCATGTACCAATAAGCTCTTTCTCATATATATACTGGAGCATGTAGCTCATGGTCCTTGAGGCATTGGCTCTCAAATGCTACTGCATGATGCTCTTGGTTAAGCACAGCTCCAATGCAATCCCTAGAAGCATCGCAGTGAACTTCAAAAGGTTTTTGAAGATCTGAAACTATGAGAATTGGTTCTTGAGTCACAAGAAACTTAATTCTTTCAAAGGCTTGTAGTTGCCTTGATCCCCAGCAAAAAGGCATTCTCTTCTTAGTAAGGTCATGTAGAGGAGATGCAACATACGCAAAACCTCGTATGAACCTCCTATAGTATGAACATAGGCCCAATAAACTTCTAACTTCATGTACAAAAGTAGGTGTAGGCCATTCAACAATGGCTTGAATCTTTTGAGGATCCATTCTCACCAAATTGTGAGAAACAATATGGCCTAAGTAATGAATTTTCGAAAGGAAAAATTCACTCTTCTTAGCATTGACTTGTAGTCTATGATTGCGAAGCTCTTGAAAAACAATAGATATATGTTTTCTATGCTCTTCTTAGACCGTGAAAATATTAGAATGTCATCAAAGAAGACACTTATGAGCTTTGAGTGAGGTCTGCAAATTCTCTCCATCATTCGATTGAATGTAGTGGGTGCATTAGTCAAACCAAATGGCATGACTAAGAACTCATATAGTCCAAATGTCGTACGAAAAGTTGTCTTATGAACATCTTCAGGTGCTATCCATATCTGGTGATAGCCGCTCTTGAGATCAATGTGACTAAAGATACTAGCCCCTTGCAACTTATCCAAGATATCATCTATCCTTGGGATAGGAAAACGATTCTTGATTGTGATCTTGTTCAAAGATATGTAGTCTATGCACATATGAAAAGAACCATCTTTCTTTTGAACAAGTAAGACTGGAGAGCAGTATGGAGAAGAGCTAGGTTGAACTAACCCTTTTTCCAACAATTCATTTACTTGTGTTAGGATCTCCTCTTGCTGACTTGCACTTACTCGGTAAGACAGTTGGTTAGGTGGTAAACTGCCTAGGATAAGATCAATTGTGTGATCTTCTGGGCACTTAGGAGGTAACTCTCGTGGGAGTGAATCACTAAAACAATCTTCATATTGTTTAACAAAATCATGTCTAGCTTGATCAATTAAAGAGAGGGGTTCTTTTAAAGTCTGAGACTTAGAACCATTAGTTGGTATTGTGTGTTCATTAGAGGCACCAAGTGCCCTTGAATCATTAGTTTCTTTTGACTCTCTCACAAAAATCATGTACGTAGAAATAGCTTTCTTCATTTCTTTAGAAATGCCATGACTAACCATTGGCATAGGCCAATCTCTAGCATCAGCAATGCATACTATGTTCCGACCCTTGAATTGAAATGCAAGGGTCTTCTTAACAAAATTGGGAAGAGGTCTAATCTTGTAATGCTAAGCCATGCCTAAGATAACATCATAGTTACCTATGGGTGCAAGTAGAAAAGATTATTGGTCGCGGTAATCCCCAATTCTAAGATTCAACTTCCCTTGAATAGGAGTAGAATTGGTTGTATGTCCTTCAAATGCTGAACCTGATCCAATTGGTGTTCCCAATCGATCTGGTGGAATTTGTAGCCTTTCAATAGTATCTGCTGACGCAAGATTATCTGTGGACCCTGGATCAAAGAGTATCAAAACTCGTTGATTGTTGAGTGTCCCCCAACCCTTTAAGAGTTGTCTTTTCTTCTCATTTGAATGAGTGTTAGCTTGCATATCTGGAACATAATTTGAGGATGGCAGAGGAGGATCTTTAACCACATTTGCTTCCTTCCTTTTGTGAGGACAATCAAGCTTCATATGCCCTAACTCACCACAAAGAAAGCACCTTTCTTCCTCTTTGTGCTTTTGTATCTCAAAGGGCGAGAGATACTTGTGCTTCTTCTTGTTACCAGAGGGCTTTGAATATTGGTCATGGGTAAAGGTAGGTCTTCTTTGATTAGTCCTGTCTCTTGGTTGATCATAGAGCTACTCTTGTCTAGCTCTATAAGAACTCATCTCCAACTTTCGAGATGTACCAAGTGTATGCAAACTTTTAGCTATGATGGGGCAGACTCCATCATGCGAGATAAGGTTTCATGTGGATACATCTTCATGGTTCTGTGTAAATGAGGGAGTAGGCTAGCTTCAAACTTCCTTTTCTTCTCTTCATCACTGATCTCCGTGAAAGGAGCAACCTTGAGAAGAGTAGACCAAAACTTGTCCACATAACTAGTGTCCTTTTCATGCTCTTTCTGGCCTAGCCGATCCCACTCCTTCTTAACATCATTCTCAAAATCAGGAGGCAAGAAATGAGCATAAAACTTCATCTTGAGCTTTTCCCAAGTCGTAGGTTTTCTTCCCTCCAAAATGAGAGTCAACCACCAATTGTTAGTAGTGTCTTTCAAGTGCATGCCTACATGCCTTAGCTTGGACTTTTTTGAGAAATTACCACCCAAAAAAGCAACTTCAAATTGCCTGACAAAGGCTAACGCCTTAGCAGGATCTCTCTTACCAGAGTAAGAGTCAAACTTTATGTCCTTATCCCCAGACTTGAAAGTCTTAGTCTTCTTAAGCTTGCTCTTCTTATGGTCCCTCTTTGTCCATTTGCAGATTGCACGAGACTTAGAACCAAGAGAGTAGAAACTAGAAGATGAGGAGGAGGAGGAGGAACTTGAGTAATCAGGGGAGTAGCTGGTTGCTGAGGGAGATGACTCCCTCCTTATCCACCTCACTCGAGGTGAGGTATTTTTACTCTTCTTGACCCAAGAATCCTTCTTCATTCTAGGAAGCTTCTCAGCAATTGGTTGCTTTGCATCTTCACCATCAATTGGTGCAATGGTGTTTCCTCCAGCATCACCATCTTTTTGAGGATTCAGTCCTTCATAAGTAGCTTCTTCCCTTGCCCTTAAGTTGTCAATCAATTGACGTACTTTGGGAATCTCCAACAAGCTATGATACTCTGTCAATTGAGCCTATAATTGCTCACTTGTAGGTGCTTCATCAGTTGCCATCTTTACCTTCTTCTTGCAAGGATCGCCTTTACTTTGAGAAAAGCAAAGAGACCTGCTCTGATACCACTGTTATAGAATCCGAGATACACGCTCGACTTTCTTATATACTTAAAATATATATGGCAAATATTATGTTGGCACAGAGGGAGAATAGATGAGAGAAAAGAAATATGTAGAGAAATTGGCAACACACTAGCGACTGGAAGATGGGCCAGTCCCCTCCCCCCTCCCCCCCCCCTTGTGGAGTTATATTATTGACAGTCTTGTTCGTCTAAATGATATGTATAGAAAGTTTGACAAATTGGTATTAAATGACATAACTTTGATTCGAGTAGATGGAAATGCACCGTTCCGAAGTTGGATAAGACAAGAGACCTTTTGGCCATGTTGCAAGATGGCGGAAAGAGATTGCTTTTGAGTTGAGAGAACTATTATAACATTCAAGTGGAACACGATTTGTTCTTCCAATACACCTAGGAGATAAAGAGAAAACATCGAGAGAAAATATTTTGTAATGTCTTCCATGATTTCAAGCTAGATGAAGATATAGAGTCATAGAAGTCAACGAAGTTGGTAGCATGGAGGCTTCTGTACAGGTAGTTTACAATATGATTCTTTAGTAGCATGTCTGCGATGCTATCATGCCAATCCATTCCAGAATTGTACTGGTGATTTTGCAAGTCATGTTCATGTATGGATAGATGGAGAGGGGGGCTATACAAACTCTGCCAAGAGAGTGTGAGGACTGGGCAAACGTGCAGGAGGATCATTGCATGTATGAGGAATACTAGATAGAGCAAGAGTGAGATGAGAAGGTATATCAAAGATGCCCTATTTTCCTCAATTATCTAGAAGGTAAATACCCCTCCAATGAGAAGGGTTTGTACAAAAAATACTCAAGGAGAAAAAAAACACAAGAGACACAAGGATCTAGAGACATGGTAAGTAAAACGAGTTGCATTCTTAGGAGTATATTGCACTTTGTTGTCTCCTAATAAAGAGACTACGATGGGTTCACTGGAAATTGATACTAGTAGTGCGGTTATTATAAAAAGAAAACAGAAGAGCAAGCACACATCCAATATCATTGAAGAGAGGCCAAGATCGATCCTCATCACCAATTAATTTGGTTTCTCCACACCTAAAACGTTTGATATTTTGGTTTCTCCTCACCTAAAAGGTTTGATATTTTGAAGTACTATAGCCAAGACATCTCTTGTGTCCCTCCAATGAAAATATTTCCTTGAATATGAATGGTAACCACCAAACCATGTAGGCCCCTTTGTTGATACCACTAAAGAGCAGATCATAATGAAAGGCATCATTGGGGAGGTCTATGACATTGGCATGGATAGAAGGATACAACAAGTTTTTCCAGATCTTGCAGTGGAGAGTGTTACCTTACACACTGCTATAGAGAGATGCATGACAATGATGAGAAGTAGTGAGGCATCACATTGAATTGACACACGTATTGTAGAGCACAAAGATGGTAAGCTCTTTTGTACAAAACTCACGATGTGAAGGCACGTGATTCTTGTTCATCACCAGAGTAACATCAAGAATATTTTTTAATATGCAGAGGGTGAAAGAACTGAGTGTCTTGGATTTGAGGTCACATCAGACATGGTTTGTGCATAGAGAGGTAAAAAAACTATGCTCGTGAATTCCACACATGATGTTGTGATTGGATGATGTCAGAGCTTTAAAATATTCTATCATTATATGATGTTAATAGTGATGTGTGTCCCTAAGTAGGGAAGGAAAGAATGCAAGAAAATGGACTAGCTATGCTATGGGACATGGTAGCTACCGGTAAACAAGTGTGACTCGTGGTTTTTTTTTTCCACAATACAATGTCAATAAGAATGGTCTGTATTTTTGCAAAGGGGAATACAAATTTTTATTTTCAACCTATAATGCTAGAGGATATGCCAGTCACCACAGACACTGGTGAACTAATGTGTCTGAATAATACTATCTACAATAACGTTTTGAACAAAAAATATGTTGCTAACTATGAATTTATCATGTAGAGGGCCATACTAAAAGTCACATGGAAGTCCCCTTGCGAGACATCGTCTCCCACAAAGCTACAATGGTGCAAGATGTTCCAACCACACATGCAGGTAAACAAACGTGTAAGAAGAATATTATCTATCATTAAAATTCAATAAGAAGAATATGTTACTAATTGAGAAGTCAATGTGCAGAGGTCCACAACATTGAAAGCCCCATGGAAGACCCCTTGCAAGTTGTTGTCTCCCATGCCGCTATGATGGAAAAGGTGGAGTGGCATACTGTTATGTGCGACCCATTCAAGATTGGAGATGCATTGCAAAATGATCAGCCAAGTGAGGCATTCTCTTGATTGGTAGAGGCATTGGAGGAGGTCAACCAACACAAGATGGTTGAGGTTGACGAAGAAACCATGTCAAACACAAGATGTGATATCATGGTGATTCATCTCCCTAAAGATAGTGCCATGCATGGATTGGGGGATAGAATCCCATCATGGAACTCCCATACTGAGGCAGAGTTAGTCAATGCCATGTATCTAGATGATCGTGTTCTCAAGGATGTAGAGATGTTACTTTTCCTTGCCACAACACACTCCATGGTAGAGCTTGTTGAGTAGGTTGTGGAGGATGGATACCAATGAATGGAGTCATGGCAGAAGTGTTGGGCCTCATGCATGGCACATGCTGCTCATTGTTGCGAGACGCATGTCTGTGTCATTGGAGGTAGAGAGGTGAGAGTTTTAAAGTCATGATATGGTCATGCTAGATACTGTTTATGTATCACACTTGTTTGCTCCATTTAGTGAGTGCAATTACTAAAATTAGTATTTCAAGCTTTAAATGCAGGTACGTGTGCTATATATTCTAGCGTACATGCATTCAGATATCATTTGTCATGAAGGAAAATACACCATTAATATTTGCACCTTGGATTAATTCCAGCCTTTGTAAATTTAGCTTTAGCCTATATGTACATGTGTGAACAGCCCTTAAGTTTGGAAGAGGGTTAGAATAAAAGGGACTAGAGGCCAAAGGCAAGACATCTTTTGATCATTCAATAATCTTGGCTTTACCATTTTCTTGGAGTTAGCTTCTTTCTAGCCTATGAAGCACTCAGCCATGGCCGTCATGTATTCTTGAATCTCCAACCATTAATACATGATGAGGATGTCTTGGTGCAATAGATTTGTTAATTCTTTGTTGTAGTTGGTACATGCTGGGTATTGATGGTACAAGCCATTAATTGACTAGAACAGGGTATTCACTGCCTGCAGGAATTTTCAAACAGCAACAGAAAATCCCTTACAGAAATTTCTGTACTCATCCATTTTCTGCATTTGATAGATCATTGGATAGAGGGCTCTTCAAGCTTTGAACAGAGCCAGAGACCTCGTAATTTGGAGCTCTAGAAGTAAAGATAATCAAGTTTTTCTACTACAGAAATTCAGGACAGAAATCAACCCATGGCTAGAAATAAGAAGAGAGACCCTGTTTTGGATACTATCAATGAAGAATTGAAGGAATATCAGCAGGATAGGGATGAACATCAACAGGAAAGGGGTGAACATCATGACACTTCTCAAGATGCCATTTATCGAATGCATTATGAGAACGATGAGGTCGATGCAAGCTCCACTCACTCCCCTACCAATCAACCCATAGAGACGTCTCATATCTCAATGAATTCAAACAGTTTTCAGCAATTGTCAAATGACATAAAGGATATGAAATCAGGTTTTGAGGGTATGAGGTTGGGTATTGACAAGCTTGTAGCACTTCTTGGTGAGAAAATGTTGCCTACAGCTGGTCTTAATATCCCACACCCGCATAGGGCTGAAGAACCACCTAAACCACTTACTCCTAAGGTGGTAGGTCAATTTGAAGTTGGAGAATCATCTAAAGCTAAGGATTTTGCTCATCCCACTTCACTTCAGCCACAATTCCATCAACAAAAGGGTCACTTTCAGCCACATGGGCAGGATCTTCAAGAAAGAGTGCAAACAAACTCAAAGCATGATGAAGACATCCATGGGTGCAACTCTTTCTACAAGCAATTTTACCCTCAAGCAAATGTTGGTGGTTATGAGCAAGTCCATATTAATTCAACCTCAAACTCTTATGGGCAGCCACATGGACATGTGAATTCAGCCCCAAATGCTTTTGGATAGCCACAACATAATTTCTCTCCTCAAGTGCAGGCCAATAGGTCAAATCCCATGTCAAATCATGGTTGGAATCAGCAAAATAATGGGCAGCAACCACCTTTCAATTCACCGATGCATGGACAACCTCCCAATGTGAGCAACACATACTTTCATCCTCAAGGACATTGTTTCCAGCCACAAAGTCATGGTATGCATTATGGACAGCAAACTCCTTATGCACAAGGGCATGGAAATAATGAATATCCTAGGCAAGGACCTTTTGGCAATTCTTTTGGGCCACAAAACCATAGTGGGCAGCAGCACCCTAATGGACAACCTCCTCAATACGAGAGAGAGTACAAGGAGAAAATAATTATCTCAAACTTCAAGGGAGAGAATCCTTCACCCACGGAGTTGGAGGAGTGGTTTGACAAGTTAGAGATGTATTTTTCTCTTTACCCAAGGCCCGAGAATGCCAAAGTAAAATTTGCAGCCCTTCATCTAGAAGGCTATGCTCACACTTGGTGGAGATATATGGCGAGGATGGGACATGACTTCTTGTCTTGGGATGCATTGAAAAATGCTATGATTGAAGTCTTTGTTTCCCCTATTGAAAAAGAGCGGTTAGAGAAAAAGTGGTATGCTCTTGAGCAACGTGGTCTCTCGGTTAGAGAGTACTCAAATCAGTTTTTGAACCTCTCGATGTATGTTCATGGGGTCTCCGATAGTGCCAAGTTGAATAAATATATATTTGGTTTGGAACCTATTCTTTCTTCTGAAGTTGGAGCCATGAATCCTACATCCCTACAAGTTGCCATTCAATTGGCTGAACGTTATGGGCAGAAATACAAGGGTTTCCAGCCAAAAATAGGGCATTCTTTTCAGCCTACGCAGTTCTCAAGGACATCAGGCCATTATGGGCATGCTAAAACTGAGTTTCAGCATATTGGGAAGCCATCAAATACTTACAGCAATACCTACAGCAAGATACCCACTTTTCCTACTGTGTTTGGGTCAAAACAAAGCAGTAATTTCAGACCTAATGCTGAAAATAGATTTGATGGAAAGAGGACTGATATAAATGCCAAAACTTCAGTCCCTACTCAAGGCAAACATGTATCGAATGACAAGCTCAAATATATGTATGCTAAAGGTCTATGCTACAAATGTGGAGAGAAATGGTCACCCGATCATAAGTCCAAATGCAAGGCCAAAAATATGAAGATTAGCATGATCATCGAGGATGATTCCGATGTTGAATCTATTGAAGGAAGCTTGGCTCAGCTTGATGTCACAACAACTCAAGAAGAGGCGCATGAAAATGAAGAGAATGGCCATGATGAGTTCTATGATCCGATGGATGGGTTTCCTTTCGACCCGGGTGGTCATTATTTGGATGATTCATGGACTGATTTACATCCATCGCTATGTGCCATATCAAGTGATGCATGGAGTGGTTCAAGAGGGGATAATACCCTACGCCTTAAAGGTCAAATCAAGGGAAGGACCGCTCATATACTCATAGATACGGGAAGTACACATAGCTTCATTAATGCTAAGTCACTCAATGGGCTGAAATTGAATACGCATGAAATGCCTACGTCACTCAAAATCCAAGTGGCAAATGGAAATTTTGAGATGAGCAATCAATGCTATCCAAATGTACCTATCACCTTTTCTCCATTGTGCACTACATCAGTGAGTTTAATTGCATTAGAAATGGGTCCCATTGATATAATACTTGGCTGCAACTGGCTGAAATCTTTGGGCAGATTTACCATGGATCTCAACAACATGGAAATGGAGTTTAAATGGTGTGGACAACAAGTAACACTACATGGAGCTGAAAAGAAAAGAATGGAGATGATCAGTCCCAAGAAGATTAAGAAAGAGATAAATGCAAAGGCATGTATGTTCACCATTCTTCTTTCCCAGATTGAAGAGGATCAGCCCTCTTCTCCTACCAACAATATGGACCCATGTCTTTGTAAATTGCTGAAAGAATATGATGATATTTTCCAGCCACCTACCTCTCTTCCTCCCAAAAGAGAAGTGGATCATCCCATTGACTTGCTGCCCAATACAAAGCCCATCAACAAACCACCATATCGCCTCTCCAAAGTGGAAAGAGAAGAGGTAGAACGCCAAGTCAAAGAGCTTTTGGAAATGGGTCTCATTAAGGCAAGCCAATCACCTTTTGCTTCTCCAGTCCTTCTTGTGAAGAAGAAAGATGGCTCCTTTCGAATGTGCATTGATTACCGCGATCTCAACAAGGTCACTATCAAGAATAGGTATCCCATACCTAGAATAGATGATCTTTTAGATGAATTGAAGGATGCCAGGGTGTTTTCAAAAATTGACTTGAGATCGGGATATCATCAAATATGCATGAAGGAAGGGGATGAATTCAAAACAGCCTTCAGGACGGAGAGGGGTCTTTATCAGTTTATGGTTATGCCTTTTGGGTTATCAAATGCTCCAGCCACATTCCAATCTCTCATGAATAAGATACTTCAGCCATTGCTCTTTAAAACAGTTTTGGTATTCTTTGATGACATTTTGATCTATAGCAAGAATAAAGAAGACCATTTGCAGCATGTAAAAGAGGTCTTTGACATATTGAGGATACACAAACTGTTTGCCAAGGCTACTAAATGCTCTTTTATGACAAAGGAAGTGGAGTACTTGGGTCATATAGTGGGAGAAGATGGAATCAAAGTGGATCCTAAGAAGGTTCAGTGCGTCAAAGAATGGCCTACACCAACCAATGCCACTTCATTAAGAGGGTTCCTAGGTTTGTCATCCTTTTACCGACGGTTTATGAAAAACTATGCTCATATTGCAGCTCCTCTTACCGATCGGTTGAAAAAGGAGGCCTTCTTTTGGGATGAGATCGCGAACAAGAGCTTTAATGAGCTGAAAGAATTGCTTGTTTCAGCACCCATACTAGTTTGCCCTGATTTCTCCAAGACTTTTACCATTTATGCAGATGCCAGTGGTAGAGGTTTGGGAGCAGTTTTGGTACAGGAGCATGGTGTCATTGCATTTGAGAGCAGAAAATTTGATGACAAAGAGAGAGAGATGCATGTTTATGAGCAGGAGATGCTTGCTATTTTACATGCAATCAAGAAATGGCACCACTACCTCTATGGGACACACTTCAAAGTCAAAAGCGATCATAGGGTCTTGAGATATTTTCTCTCGTAGCCCAATCTTTCTCCCAAGCAAAAGAGATGGTTGGCTACTTTGCAATCATATGATTTTGAAATATCATACATGGCTGGCAAGGATAATGTGGTGGTTGATGCGTTATCAAGAATGTGGGCATGCAGTCTATCTACAGTGTCCACCATCTATAAGGAGTGGATTGAAGACATTCAAGAGGAATATGTGCTTGATGAGCATGCTGCCCATATTTTACAGAAATTACAGCAAGGGTGTGATGCTGAATTTCCAAATTTTAAAGTGCATAATGGCCTCTTATGGTTTAAAGGTAAAGTGTACTTGATTCCCAGCAGTAAATTCAAGCTGAAGGTGCTTCAAGAGATGCATTCATCGCCAATGGCTGGTCACCTGGGCCTTTTCAAGACGTTTGATAGAGTTCATCAAAGTTTTTATTGGAAAGGTCTATGGAAAGATGTTAAAGAGTATGTATCTCAATGCTTGGAGTGTCAGCAAAATAAGGATTCCACTCTATTACCAGCTGGCTTACTTCAGCCTTTACCTATACCTACGGGCAAATGGACAGATATTTCCATGGACTTCATAACGGGATTGCCTACTACCAGTCATGGATGGAATAGTATCTATGTGGTAGTTGATAGATTGACCAAATCAGCCCACTTTATCCCAACTAAAGTCCAATATTCAGCAAGACAAGTCGCTGAGCAATTTATGGAAGGTGTGTTCAAACTACATGGTATGCCTATGAGAATAGTATCAGACCATGATTCGAAGTTTATGGGCAACTTTTGGAAAAGTCTATTCTCCTCTATGGGTACTTTCCTCACTCCTAGCACGGCCTATCACCCTCAGACTGATGGGCAAACGGAGAGAGTAAATCATTGGGTGGAAGTGTACCTTAGGCACTATTGTCATGACACACAAGCTTCATGGGATCGTTGGATCCACCTTGCTGAATTTTGCTATAATAACACGCATCACATGAGCATTGGGATGTCTCCGTTTGAAGCACTTTATGGGTATAAAGTTCAACTTCCATCAGTTTTATTTCATGAAGACATCAACCCACAAGCAAAGGAAGAGTTGGAAAGAATGGAGTTGCTCATGAGGCAATGCAAGGACAGCATAAGGAAAGCACAAGACGTAATGAAGGTCTATGCTGATGACAAAAGAAGACATTTAGACTTCAAGGTTGGAGATTGGGTATTTCTCAAAGTGCCCAAGACGCATTATGCTTCACTAAAGGGTGGGAATAACAAGCTTGCTCATAGGTTTTATGGACCATATTTGATTCTAGACAAAATTGGAGAGCTTGCTTATAAACTTCAGGTACCATCCTCCACTAGAATACATGATGTATTCCATATTTCACAGCTGAAGAAGTATGTTGGGCCCGATGCACAAGTATTGGAAGAGTTACCACCATTGGATGAGGCAGGACTGATCATATATGAACCTGAAAGCATTATTGGAAAGAGAGAGAAAGTTCTCAGAAATCGTACTCTCATTGAGTATCTTATTAAGTGGAAGAATTTGCCCATTGAAGAGTCTTCTTGGCAACCATCCACTTATGTCAGTAACTTTCCTTGGCTATTACAGGATGATATATGATGCAGTATGTAGTGACTGTGCAGAGACAGCTTGCTGTATGAAATTTCTGCAGACAATAAAACTGTCCTGACTTCATCAAAATTTGATTCTGATGTTATGGGGTGATGCTTGGGAGTGTATACTTCGTTTCCACACCTCGTACGCCATATTTGGACCAATATATCAAAAGTTATGGCAGTTTTAGTGAATCAGCCCTGTTTGGACAGCAGCCAGTTTTCTCACAGTTTGGTATGCAAAAGGTCTTCTTTTCATGGACAGTGCTTTCTTATCATTTGGAAGATGAATGGGCATGATTACTATTATTCTTGACTTGGATATAGGCCCTTACTTCTTGGTTTTGAGGACAAAACCCTCTTTAGGAAGGGATGGTTTGTCATGAAGGAAAATACAAGATTAATATTTGCACCTTGGATTAATTCCAGCCTTTGTAAATTTAGCTTTAGCCTATATGTACATGTGTGAACAGCCCTTAAGTTTGGAAGAGGGTTAGAATAAAAGGGACTAGAGGCCAAAGGCAAGACATCTTTTGATCATTCAATAATCTTGGCTTTACCATTTTCTTGGAGTTAGCTTCTTTCTAGCCTATGAAGCACTCAGCCATGGCCGTCATGTATTCTTGAATCTCCAACCATTAATACATGATGAGGATGTCTTGGTGCAATAGATTTGTTAATTCTTTGTTGTAGCTTAGTTAATTTTCAATTTCAGTTAGATTTCATTCCATGGTTGATTGTTTTCATTACATCATTTACAATGGAATCATCCCTTTGGAGGTCCCAAAAGACGACATTACTGCGAATTAGTGGGTGCGAGATACATCAGGATCCCCAATGAGAGGTCAATATGAGATCCAATGTTGTTAAACTATTGTAGAGATGTTTTAAAATATTTAGTAGATTCCTAATCTATTATATGACTACCAAATACTGTAGATGGCATGCAACATGGCAAGGCTTTTTGGAGCTCGTTCTTGCAAATATACACAAAAGAAGGGGACGCCATTTTAGATTGTAATGTGGGATGTGGTGACTTTGCATTTGTAGCGCTAAATTCCAATAGACAGATTGCATGTATGTATCACTTCATTGAAGATGGAAGATATCTAAGAGCAAAGGTAACATGTTTACATTAACTTGTACAATATCTGAGAGTAATGTAGTGTTCTTTTTTGTCATACCAATACATGGGTGCTGACCCTTCCACGTGTGCATGTACAGCTACCTCCCACAACCCAAAAATTAATTGTGTTTGATATGAATGGGATGCTTCTACATAGGTGGCCAAAGCAAAAGGGATTGTTATCAGTGAAGCCCCTAGAAGTGGGTAGGTATTGGATGATTTTGTGGCCATGGCTCGCAAGGTTTTTGAAGGAAATATCTACATTGTTTGACATTGCCATCTGGAGCTCCATGAAGGAAGACAACTTAAGTGAGCTACTTCGGTTAGAAGTGAATGTGTGAATTCATTAAAGTAAGCACCAACCTTTGTATTCCAATATGGACAAGGAAAGTGCAGAGCAACTCCCACAACAATTTTTGCCAGAAGGAGTAACACAAAGCCCCTTTTCATGAAATGTTTTGATGACATTGATTGGTCGCACTTAAGTCCACACTTAAGTCCAACAATAACACTATTTGTGGATGATAGCATGAAGAAGATGTAGGTGAACCCACTCAATGCCTTTATATGCCCACCCCCATTTGAGGGAAACTCCATGGACACTATCCTTCTGGAGCACATGCTTCCCTACTTGATCAAGCTAGCGTGTCTCTGTGGTTCAGTCCTAGATTTTGTTAGGGATCACCAATTCCAACCCCCAGCAATGGAACTCGATTGATATTTGATGTGTATGATGAATATGTACTTTTAGAATTATTAGATTGTGTTTATTTATGAGTGCAATGAAATGAGGATAAGAGGGAAGAGGAGAAAGAGGGAGGAATGTGCAAGTGAAGGAGATTGTGTATATGCATTCACTCAATTGCAATACTACAAGATGTGTAAACAAAGAATGTGCCAAATATCTAGGGAAGGGTGGAGTGTAGAAACATGCATGCATGTGAATGTATATGTGCACAATGGATTGAGTTACAATGATGTAATATTGTTGTCTCAATATTAACTATTTGAACAAAGTGAAAAACAATAGATATTGCATGTTATTGCAGTGAGTGTAACAAACTATTTGATACCTTATCCTCTTGTAGTAAGTCCACACAATAATGCTCAATTGAAAGTAATGAAAACATGTGTGATGTATTTCGCTTATGTTGTGCACAATGGAGTGATATATCAGGATATAATACCAAATCATGCATATAAAAGTGAAAGGTATGTGAATGTATATATGCACATGGGATGACAATGTGATATTCTTTTCGTCTCGATATTAACAACTAAAAGAGTCTAAGACAATTTACCTCATGCAAACCCTTGACCCTTGTAAAAATAAGAGGGTTGTGAAAAATGGATGGATGCCCCTTGCAAAATTAAAAGGGGGAGAGAGAGATAAGTTTCTAATTTAGAGAGAGAGTGAGAGAGAGAGAGAGAGGGGGAGAGAGAGATTGCAATTTGAGAGAGAGAGAGAGAGAGAGAGAGAGAGAGAGAGAGAGAGAGAGAGAGAGAGAGAGAGAGAGAGAGAGAGAGAGAGAGAGAGAGAGAGAGAGTGTGTGTGTGTGTGTGTGTGTGTGTGTGTAAGAGGGGGAGAAAGAGAGGAGTTGCTTATTTGGTCTAGTGCTCTCTGATCTAATATTCATTAGTTGCTTTATTTACTTGCTCTATTTGAGAGAGAGAGAGAGAGAGAGAGAGAGAGAGAGAGAGAGAGAGAGAGAGAGAGAGAGAGAGAGAGAGAGAGGGAAGTAGAGAGGGAGAGAGAGAGAGAGAGAGAGGAGGAAAGGAAAGAGGGAGGGAGAGAGTGGGTGTATATGTATTTGTGAGCAACACAAGGAGAGAGAGAGCAAGCGAGTGTAAGAGAGGGAGAAGCGAGAAGTTGCCGAGAGAGAGAGAGAGAGAGAGAGAGAGAGAGAGAGAGAGAGAGAGAGAGAGAGAGAGAGAGAGAGAGAGAGAGAGAGAGAGAGAGAGAGAGAGAGAGAGAGAGAGAGAGAGAGAGAGAGAGAGAGAGAGGTACCTGAGGTAATCAACATGGGGGAAGAAACATGGGAGGGGACGGTAGTGGTGGAAGTAGTGGAGGTGGTAGTGACAGTGGTGGCGATAGAGGTGGTGGTAGTGGCAATGGTGGTGGTGGTGGTGATGGTGGTGGTGGTGGAGATGGTGGTGGTAGTAGGGTAGTAGTGGTGCTTGATATGTGCACACAAGAGAATAGGAGAAATAAGTGGAACAAGAAATGAAGGTTTCCTAGAAAAGCTCGCTTAAATGCTCACTCAAAAATCTTGCTTCTTGCCCTTCCCCGATGCTTTGCAAATGATTTGAGGGTTGTTTTGACTTTCTTTGGCTTTGCCTTTAAAATCAGTTGATGAGTCTTGGATCAACCATTGGTCTAAAGGCAAACTGCTGTATACAGTTGGACATCAATCATTTGATAAGTTTATGCTCTAGTAATGCTTATGGAAAATGTTTGCAATGCACATATGATGCAATGATGCTTGAAAAAGGCTTTTGGGCTGATTAGAGCTTGATTTTCTCAGTCCATTGAATATTTCTTTATGTAATACATAGTAACCAGTAAGCTTACAGGTTGCATGTCTATGCTTTGGATGCTTGCATGTACTTTGTACTCTACATGTTTACATGGATACTTTGGCATTAACGTATGTGCTATGTGCCCAAATATGCTTATGAAGCATTTTGAGCTTCACATTTGAGCTCGACTACTGGATGTATTTGGGTTTTGGACATTGTCTTCATTGGTTATTTGCTTGTGGGTTGATGGCATATTGGATATATATACTTCCAAATGTATTTATGATATACTTGGGCTTCCCAAATGCTATGACACTTATGTCTTGAGCTTTGCTTGCTCACTTTATATTTCGAGTTTGCTTTTAGTGGGAGATACTTTTATTTATTTAGTAGTTCTTTAGATACAATGGGAGTCTCTTGCTCATGTATATGCTCTATTGATATATGCATATACTATTCTTTCAGATATACTGAATCTTGTGGATTGATTTGCTTTTGAGTATTTGGATACCTAGTACCTATCATTGTTAGTGGTTGCCAGTGGTATGCATTGCTTGTATACATCTACGTATCTGATGCTCCGTGTGCTTTGACAGTTGTTTTGGTACTTGGCTGCTACACTATTAGTTGCATTTTGTATATCCTAGATTGCTACCTAGATATTCCTAGCAGTGGTAGCTTACTATACTAGCATTTTTCCTACTAATGTATGGTCATTTAGTGCAGCTTTATAGACAACAATGTTGAATACTACTATTAGCAGTTTCCTTGATGAACATTAATGCCTTGTTTGAGCACTTTATTGCATATTCTTTGTGGACAGCTATACCCTCTTTTGTTTTTGCTCTCTTGCTTGTCCTGTTGGCTCATCTTGGGATTATTTTTTCATAATTACAATATCCCATACTCTTATACTTTGCATTCAATCGCAATCATAATGGGGTACTTCTCATGCATCAATTGATAGCTCTATCTTCAACATTAAAAAGCTTGATGGAAACTATTTCTAGTATTGGAAGATGTAAATATGGTAGGTATTGGTATAGAAGAAACAGATTAGACCATTGAAGACAAAGGCCATAAAGCCAAAAGATTGTGATAAAATGATTGGGATGAGCTTGATGAGTTATGTAAGTCCATTGTCATATTCTCTTTATCTAAGCATATGTATTTCAATATTATCTCTACTACTAATGGTGCATATAATTTATGGAAGAAGATATGTGATCTTTATGAAAAGTAGAGTCTTGCCTCTCAGTTGTATTGGTGGTTGAATAAGCTTGTGGAACTTTGCATGAAGGAGGGCACCCCTATGTCTACTCATTTGAATGATCTCCACTCTATTATCTCATAGAACATAAAGTTTGAGAATAACATAAAGTCTTTATTCTTGCTTGTCACACTACTTGAGTCATAGGGTACTTTTTGTACTGATATGAGTCCTAATCCTCTTGAGGATGGTTTTAAATGCAATGATGTGGAGAGTACTTTACTTACTGAAGAAGTAAATGGGAAGAATATTGATCCAACCCACGCTTTTCACGCACTTATTGTTAGAGGCAAAAATGGTGAAAATGGTAATAATAACTATAGTAGAGACTCATAGCCTAATAGGGGGGGCAAGTCTCATGGGTGATCTTGTAATAAGTCTCATTGTTGTAACTCCTCTTTGACATGTCATTATTGTGGATAGCAAGGTTATATTAGGCCGTAGTGCCATAAAATGTGCAATGATAGGCACATTGAGAAAGGCAAGGGGAAAGTACATGAAAATACAAAGTCCACTGAGATTGTGCCTAAGTCCTATGTAAAAGATAGAGGAGATGAGTGCCTTAAAGTACAATTTTGATGACTACATTATGGCAACTTTATCTCTTGATGTGCTACTCAATTAACTAATGCACTATCCACTTATCTCAGTGTAGGCTTCTTTATTCAAGTGCTTTCTTCCATGTTACTCCGCA